>NC_141826.1:14912500-15237500 GCF_982586985.1 Callionymus lyra
TATATTTTTTCATCATTTAAAATAAAATACATGAACAAAAACATGTGTTATTATGCCATAAAAGTATTTTACATACAATTTGCTTAAAAAAATACAAAACCAAAACCCATAAAAAGGTAAAAAAAAAAGAAATTAAATTAAGTAAATTAAAAAAGATTGAAAAAGTTATATCTAGAGTTGAACTAGAAATAAAAAATATATATTTGTATGGCTTTGGAAAAAATTCTTGATTTCTAAATGGTCAGGTTTTAAAGTATAATACTTTTTTAGTATGATTATTTTGACCTAACGTGGCTCACTTTCCATTTATTTAACACTTTTTTTCAACCTCAACATCAATTTAGAAACTAACAGGTAACATTAAAGTTTTTAGTTAGGCTGGATTTAGTCCCCTGGACTTAAGTCTGCCACACATCCTTATATATATATATATATATATATATATATATATATTTATTTTAAACTTTAATATTCTCTTTTTATATGTAGATTTCTGTACTATTTGTATAAATGAAGATAACTGTTTTAGTAGTAGCAGTAACGGGGTTTTACTGCCCCTAGTGGATAATCTTGGAACTTATCTTGCATTCATAAATTTATTTTTTGCTATATTTTTTATTAGAACTGGACAGAAAAATAATAAGAATGTCTAAAGACGACTATATTTTCTTATTTGAGAGTTAATAAGGCCTGTGTTTATGTAAGCACTTAATGGGGGAGGTCTTCACCCAGAAGAGCCTCCTTTGTTTACCAGGGCTGCATGGTGGGCTGCAGTATTCACGCCCTGAACTGGTTGTTTTGCACGCAAACATTTATATATACATAAATATATGTACTTTATTAATATATTTAAACGCTACCAATGTTAACCAGGTTATATATTTATTTTCTGCATTAGATCTAGAGCAGATTAAGGCAAATAATGCATGTTGCATTCAAGGACCACAAGATCGCCCCGTTATTTAATATTTCGTTGAAAAATACAATAAATATTATTGTGTATAAATATATCTTTATTGTGCGAGAAGACTCACCACCGGCCCATCCTGCGATAAAATCATCCAACGGAAAACGTCTGGAGGTTTGCATCTTCAAAACAAATGAAACCTCATCCGCCAAACTCAGTTGAAAACGCTTGGAAACACTCGTTGAGGTTCTTGCAGAAATGAAACATCAACCAATGTTTGTGTCTTTATGAAAAATAGACATTGTGGCTCAGTGTTTTGATAACAGACCTCAAAGCAGGTTGACACAATCGACCAATCACAGAGCGTCTTGTGTTTAAGTGACAGACTCTGTGGCCAATCTGACGTGAGCAAATCCAGAGCGAGCCAGCCAATAGTGTCGCGGCATGGAAATGAGCCACGAGGAGAAAAAAATATGGAAATACTCGTTTAACTTTTCTATTGTATTTTTATTTTTTTCATGTGATTTCATTTTTTGGAATTGTAGCTTTAATGTAATAGATAGTTACAAACAAGGCGCACATTTACAACAATTTCAATGAATGTCAATGTAAGTAAGTAAGTAATTTTTATTTGTATAGCGCTTTTCAATAAAATAACTTGAACGTATTAGTATTTCCTGATTAGTTATTGCTTTTATTTTTATCGGTTTACAGTAAATTGTATATTTTATAATTTGACATTTAGTTTTCTTCACATTTTTGTTGTTGTTACAATCCAACCAGCTCCGTATTATGGTTGAATATGGCATTTACAAAATATCTATATTTGTTATTGGTTACGAAACAAACTATATTCATGTGTACTATGAGTATACTTATTTTATACTAAAATTAAAATACTTGAAGTTTACTTTGAACACTCCTTAGCAAAAAGAAGTATATATTTATTTACATCTAAAATTGAAGAACTTGAAGTTGACTTTTAACACTCCATGGCAAAAAGTATATTCAAGTGTACAATGCATATACTTATTTTATACTACAGTTAGAATACTTGTTGTTTACTTTAACGCGCCTTAGCAAAAATAAGTATATATTCAAGTGTACTATTTGTATATTTATTTACATCTAAAATCGAATAACTTGAAGTTGACTTGTAACTCTCCTTAGAGAAAAGTATATTCAAGTGTACAATGAGTATACTTATTTTATACTTATATTTAAATACTTGAAGTTTACTTTTAAAACTCCTTAGCAAAATAAGTATATTAAAGTGAACTATGAGTAAACTTGTTTTACACCAAAATTTAAGTAGAATCCTGGACGTTTCCTTTTGAAATCCCTTAGAAAAAAGTATATAATGTAAATCATGAGTATAATTATTTGATTCTACAAATGGAGTACTTGAAGTTCACTTTTGACATCCCTTAGCAAAAAGTAGTACATTGAAGTACACTATAAGTTTACTTATTTTATACTGAAATTGAAGATTTATACTTTAAGTTCATTTTTGACATGCCTTTGCAAGTATACTTATATATAAGTATATTCAAGTTTACTTTAGGTATAGGATAAAGTGTACTTCCATAAACCTGTAAACCTAGTACACTGGTAGTAAACATATAAATATTCTTGAAAGTATACTTCTTTAAACGTAATCTAGTACACGTCAAGTACATATACCTTTGTATGCTTACTACACTTGTATAATAACTTATTTGAAACCCAAACATTGTTAAAGTCGGCGTGTGTTATTGGCAGGTGATCTGGTTTAGGCATTAAGTTTTCTTATCAGTCATCCTCCCACCACCCTTGACCCACGCTCTGACCTCTGTTTATCTTTAAACTGTTTTCATCTCAATGGTGAGCAAACAAGTGCGATCGATACCCCGTCAGACTTTACATAAGCTGAGCTTTCGTTTTAAAAAACAAGTTTCACAAATTTTCTTATCTTGTATTGTTCAAAATCGATTCTTTAGTCTTGATGTTTTTCTCGGTAGAATCGTTGCTTCGCCCTCATATGTGAACACCTTCCTGTTAACCCTCTGATAAGACGACACGATTCATAGGAAAATCACCAGAAGCCACACGTGGCTTTTCTCAACCATTCAACAGGCAACATAAACTGACTGGGCCCAGATTTGGCCCCCATTTGCCTTGACCTATATGTTATAGATCAGTGGTCCGCGTCCTTTTATGGGGACCGGTACGTATTGTTTATTGTTGGGTAAAAGGTGAGAAAAAGGAAAACTGATTTTCACTATGACTAGTGAATATGAGTAAAACTCAAACTCTAGAAACCAAACTTACTACTAAACCTACTTTTGAGTCCTAATTATATTAGAAGTTTAGGTTAGATTTTCCTTTATCAGTCCCTCAAGGGGACATTTATTTTAATTAAAAAAATAAAGATATTTAAATAATACTTAAACACAAACTCACACATTGGCACAAGGTCTCTAAAAGCCAGGAGTCACACAAAGACAGAACACCATCATCGGCATACAACCTAATAGTCATAGACGCAAATACACAAACATCTTTTTGTAACCAGTCGAGAGCTCTTCCTGATTTTGTTAGCTATTAGCAACTTTTGAAATAGGAGCCATTACAAAACTATACCACTCATGCTAGCATGAACATAGTTATGTATTGCTTAAAGTTTTCTTCATTTAAAAATGATATTTTCAGACGTATAGTCGGTACGGAAAGTAATCAGACCCCTTTCGATGTTGTACTCTTTGTTTCATTGAAGCCATTCGCCAAGGTAATCTATTTATATACTCAGCACCCCATCTTGACAGAAAAAAAAACTGTAGAATAACTAGAATGTTTGAAAATGTATTGAAAAAGTAAAACTGAAATATCCCATGGTCATAAGTATTCAAACCCTTTTCTGTGGCACTCATATTTAACTCACGTGTTGTTAAGTTCTTCTGATCCTCCTTGAGATGGTTCTACCACTTCATTGGAGTCCAACTGCGTTTAACTAATCTGATTGGACTTGATAAGGAAAGTTACACGCCTGTCTATATAAGACCTTATATCTCACAATGCTAGCAGACCAAATAGGAATCATGAGGTCGAAGGAACTGCCCGAAGAGCTCAGAGACAGAATTGTGGCACAGATCTGGTCAAGGTTACAGAAGAATTTCTGCAGCACTCAAGGTTCCTAAGAGCACAATGGCCTCCATGATCGTTAATCGGTCTTCCAGCCGAACTGAGCAATTGTGGGAGAAGAGCCTTGGTGAGGGAGGTGAAGAAGAACCCAAAGATCACTGTGGCCGAACTCCAGAGATGCAGTGAGTAGATGGGAGAAAAAATGGAAAAATCACTGCAGATGTCCTCCATTTGTGGCTCTATGTGGCCTGATGGAAGCCTCTCCTCAGTGTAAGACATATGAAAGCCTGCATAGAGTTTGCCAAGAAACACGTGAAGGACACCCAGACTATGAGAAATAACATTCTCAGGTCTGATGTCGCCAAGATTGAACTCTTTGGCCTCAATTCTAAGAGGTGGTGGTGGCAGCATCTGGTGTTTATCAGGTCGACTGATTGCAATCGAATGAAAGATGAAAGGGGCCAAGTACAGGACCTCAGACTGGGCCGAAGGTTCACCTTCCAACAACACAATAACCCTAAGCCCACAGCTAAAATAACAAAGGAGTGGCGCCTAAACCCAATCAAGCATCTCTAGAGAGACCGGAAAATGTCTGTCCATCAACGTTCACCATCCAACCTAACTGGAGATGTTCTGCAGGGAAGAATGGCAGAGAATCCCCAAATACTTTAATACATTTGCAAAAATCAGTTTTTTTTTTCTGTCAAGATGGGGTTCTGAGTGTACATTAATGAGGAAAAAAATTAAACGATTTTAGCAAATGGCTGCAATAAAACAAGTGCTGTGTCCCAAATCGCATACTTCTCTTAGTGCACTGGCGGTTAGTATTCATCAGGATAGTGTACGTACTAACTAGTACGCAAATTCTCGACAGTATGTCTCAAATCAAACACTGCTGCTACACACTAACCGGAAATGATGCGACAGCTTCTTCTTCTACTACTATTTGACGATGATTGCAGCTGTAGGAACATTATTGCCACCTGATGGCAGCATGTTGTGCAAGATTGGATCAAGAAACATATGAGAAACAAAAAATCTTGCGATATATTTATGCCGGTATCAGCACCGAAGATGTTTCGTCCTCCTACTGCCGGTTGAAAATGCTCCTGTAAGTGTGTGTGTGTATATATATATATATATATATATATATATATATATATATATATATATATATATATATATATATATGACGTAACTTCCATGTACATGGTCACTAAGATGGCGGCCTTTTAGGGTAGAAAGTGTCCATCGATGCAGTTTTTTGGGTGTTTTAGTGTGCATGGAGCACTACATTTCGCATACTAATGATTGAGATGCACCTCTGCACTAAAGATACTAGGTTTAAGTACGCAAGTATGCGATTTGAGACACAGCTAAAGAGTAAAAAATCGAAAGGGGTCTGATTACTTTCCGTACCCACTGTACCTGATATTTTCAACACTTCACGGTTTGATTGATGCTAGCTTGAATGTAATTCTCTACTTGCTAGGAGCGCCCAGTTGGCTCTCGGCAGTTCATCCCTCAGCCAAGCCTTTTGCTGACCTCTGTATTGGATGACCATCACCTTATTTAACCCTCTGGACGGACACTCCGGGTTTCAGCGGCGCTTCTGGGGTTACACCGGAGACCTCGAAATTGGAGGTGAGAGATAGAGAAGCACACACCTAAAGGAGTCTTAAATGTAGTTTGCAAGAAGATACTTTGGTGAGGTAGGATAGGATTTAAATCTCAAGCGTCTCTCAGTGGGACACGGTGTAATTTTTTCATCTGCGTCCGAGTCACAAGCTCTCTAGCAGTGTTGGCTCTAAAACATTTCTAGATCACGTTTCCATGACCAAAAATACTGTGCACAGCTTGCAGACTGAAATTACAGAGGGCAGATTTAATGTCCAGTGGAGGAAGATGTGGTCACTTCCATGTCACCAGCATCACTGGCCAATCTAAATGGTTAAATCGTTTTTTCTGGCTGATTCTGGTGATCAGATTGGATTCAATCTGGAAAATGGGTTGTTGAAATGGGAAAGAAGGATTCTGGAATTTGATTGGTTCATGTAATCCAATTCTAGTAGCCTTAATCTGGATGAATATTTTTGTTTGTGTTGTTCAAAGGTTTCCACTATTATCAGGATAACTTTTAATTAAATAACAGAATTACAATGTGGATTTAAGGAAGAACTTTAAAATATTAAAATCTAATTTTTTTCATTTTTGTTAAATACTTTTCTATATATATTTTGCTCTCGATTTTTCCAACTGGCCAAAATATGTTCTCATGTAAAAATCAAAGACATGAATCTGAAATGTCTACAGGGTAGTAATGAGTTGATGACGCAACATGGTACGATCGAAACCAAAGCTCATCTGTCAATCAAACATTAATAGATAACGTGGCCAGAAAAGCTGAGAAAGTATTAAATTGAGAAACTATAAAAGTCAGTGTTTTTAATTGCATAGCGATGAAAGGTGGATTTTGAGTTAAATAATCAATAAAAAAAAAGGTACAAAAACAACTTCCTAAACTAATGGAATTTACATTTTGATTGTAAATAAACACAATATAACTACTAAGGATAAAAGTGATATTTAATTATTGGTATATTATCATCAATACTAACAGTTGCTGAGAGGAGATCACTGAACAAACTACTGTCCATCATGGATGATGACAGTCATCCTCTGAACACTGTCATCAGTGAGCAGAGAAGCAGAATGAGTGCACGAATGCTCCTACCCAGGTGCAAAACAAATAGACTCAGGGACTCATTCATTCCTCGGGCTATTAAATTGTACAATTCTGAGTTCGGGGGCAGGAGTGGAGTGAAAGTATCTGGATGTTCTGTTCTATGTTAGTCTTTGTATCCTTTGTCTTTGTTGTTTTTCTTTGATATATGTTCTTTGTCTTTATCTTTAGACTTAGATTCTTGTTCTTATTTTATTTTGATTTATTTTTTTTATTTTTTATAAAAAATTGCTGTATGTATTGGCTACTGGAAAAAAACAATTTCAATAAAGTTTTACCTTACCTTACCTTACCTTAGTATCGGCCTTATTCTGAAAAATAATTGTCATATAATAAAACTACAAAGTATAAGAATGATAATAATACATTGTAAGCAATAAATACATATTATAACAAGCTTGAATAAAAGTTAAAATAAAAAAAAAAAGCGGATTGGATCATCTTCGAAATATAACTTACAATCAAAAAATCTGATTCATAGAGAACAACTATATAATACATAGAGTGTATTAGCCGAAAATTCAGAGGAACAGTAAAGACAGTAAACAAATGTTTAGCAGCAGAATTAATAATAATTTGTTAATAATAGGCCTTCAAAATAAAAGCATCGAAGATGAGAAAAGAAGATGCAGTCTGGTGGTCCTGATGTAAATGCATCACAGCCTTTTCCCAGAAGTATGAGACCAAAAAATGTCTTTTGATGGAAAGGTTGGCTTTCCAGGGTGTCCTTTGCCTCTGTTTATGTAGCTTGTTCAATACCAAATCATGAATTCATTAGAACAGAAGTAGTTCTTTGGTCGAAGCGTTTATTAGATTGTTTTTTTAAGAGATAATATAAATGAGGTGAAAACATGGGATCATCCGTGCATCTCTGTCCCACCATGAGCTCGTCACAACATCATGTTTCTCATCCTCCTGGCCGTGTGCCCGAGCACATGTTCGAGTGTCTCCTCGAGCCCCTCTCGTGAGTCCACCATGTGACCTCCGTATCTGAGCCTCCGATAGGCCGATCCCGGCAGGTGGTGTTGACATCCAGGGTCGGGTGAGGCCCCCCACCGCCCCCCCCCCCCCAAGGACGATCATATGATCGCTCGTACGCAACAAACATACACGAGAAGCATGTTTTGAAGTTGACAATCTGACCCACAAATCATTTAATGTGGTCCACAAGAAAGTATTATTAATTTTGATAATGGTGTTAAAACATCTGAGTGTTGTGAGGGTCAAAGGTGAAATGGCCCTAAACACCTTCCAGCACTCGTTAGAAACACTTTTGAAACATTTTTAAACAAAAATAACATTTCAGGGTTTTTTTCTTTTGTTTTGAAAGTTTCCTGACGTCGTTTGAACTTGTTTGTTGATCAAGAACGAACCGGAATTTGCTTTTCAGCTTCCGAGAATGATGTTCTGGACACACACACTGACGCACGGATACGAGTGTGTTTTGAGTGGCGCTCAATGTTTTTGTGTTTTGAAACACAGTTAACTTTGGTGCTGAAACAAGCGGGTGTACTTTGGACGACTGTGAGAGGCCAAGGTGTTTGTGTGCGTCTCTGGACGGGTTTGTGCATTTTCATATTTGCGTTGTGAAGACTTTTGCCAGTGACACACAATGCATACAAAAGCAGTTTAAACTGACAAGACGCACACACACACACACACACACACACACACACACACACACACACACACACACACACTCACGACCACATATCGATCGATTGATTTAACTTTATTTGTCTAACTTTGGGAAACTTCAAAATGTTTCAGCAGCAGTTTAAAAGAAAAAGATTAAACATGCTTACTCATTATATTAGGACATAAAAAACAATAATAAATAAAAATTAACAAAAAACAATAATACAAATAAACAAAGTAATAATTAAATAATAGTAAAACAACAATAATAATTTATAATAAACACAATCGTAAATAAAATGAATGTATATTCACAGACAAACATGTGCTTCACCAAAATCTACTAATGTTCTTTGTGTAATAAAAACAGTTGTGTATTTTAATTAACAGGAGCTGCTGAAATCTAAAATTCTGAAAAACATGAAATGTCTAAAAAACAGACACACAAATAGTAAGAACAGTACAACACAAATTTAAAACACAACTAAAACTAAAGGAAAATGAATAAACTAAGGTGACAAACTACAACCGTTTACTAAAAGTCACAAAATAAAAACTAAACTAAAGATCTATTAAAATCAGACGCTGCAATTTAGGCCACTAGGGGGCAGAATAAGCTTAATTCTTCTATATATTTTCTTAGAAAAGTCAAATCCTGTTAAATACATCAAACTTAATAAACATGTAAAGCTGAAATCATCATATTTTTAAAGTAAAAAATTCATTGTTTTGCTTCAGAAAATGCTTATGTTTGCTGGTTCAAATCCTGCCCAGAGAGATCCTCTAATAACTCGACCAGTTGTCAATCAAACGAAGGTCCAGGTAGTAGCTACAGGTGTTGAATTCATTAACATCTGTGCGTCGTCTCATCAGGAAAATGGCTCTATTCTCATGAATTCTATTAACATTTCCATGTTCTCAGACTCCAAGAGGAGCCGGCGGTCGCTCCGAGGCGAGAACACGACAAGGATAGAAATGTGTTTTAATGAGAAAGAGGCCTGAGGCGCCCCGAGTTCATTTGTTAATGAGGCACAAGGTCGTACTAGATGAAGACTGAGGTGCACAGAACCTCACCTCACCTGTGAAGCCGTGATGGGAAAGCATGACGACACTGTGGGTGGACATGAAACAGGATCATAATCATGACAAGTAATTTCATTAATTAATTGAAATGATATTTCATGTATTTTTCTTTTATACTTAACTTGTTTTTTTAGATTTACAGGTTTGTATTGGACCAAAGCCAAATTGTCAATCGAACATTAATGGGTTAATTAAAGAAAATATGTCTTTTCAAAATAAAATTTTGAGTTAAAATAAAATTTTGAGTTAAATAATAATAAATTAAAAGACGATTTCAGAAACTTTTATTCCTAAATACGTCAATTAAATACAACTACCCATTTAAAATAAGTTAATTATCGGTTTAAAAGCTTTGACACATTTTGTTTTTCTCTAATATAATAATAAAAAAATAATTATACGTAATAATAATATTGCCAATAAAAGTGTGAGAAATGTAATAAAGAGCTAAATAAAAACAGAAAGCAGGTAAAATGATCTTTTCTGATTATAACATAAAAATGAAAAAGATTTTAGAGTAAAGTATAAATAAAACATTAAATTCTCTGAATATTCAAGGAGGAATTTATCACGTACAACGTATGTGACATAAAAATAATTATGTGGTTAAATGTTTAATAGGATCTTGTCTTTTTGTAGGATTATTTAAATGACTTTCTGTTTTAGATTGATCCCCTTTCATAGGATTAAAAAAAATGAATTTAAAGTGTGTTTTTTTGAAGAGAAGAGGTCAGAGTTGAACTTTGAACGACACCATCAATAAACTAGATAAGAGATGCAAAGAAATGACCGGTCCGGCTGACGGACGATAAGAGCCGACCTCGGTGACCATGGAAATGACCTGTGAATGTTTCTGCCAGATATAGGTCGTAAGTTTCATGACTTTTTAAAAAAAAAAGTTCCAGTCAATCATCTGCCAACCGCCATAAAGTAATGTACACGTGTTGAACTTTGTAACATAAACAATTGCATAGAAAGATTATCAGTGTGAACACGTTTTATTATTTACTTATTATCTTAGACATGACTCATTTACTGTCACATTATTTTCTAAATAACAATTGTATTCTTTTTATTTTACAGCGTCTTTATAAAACATTTTGAATATGTTTATACATTTTATTTTACTAAATTTATTTCTATGTTGAAAAAAAAACAAGTGCTTGAAATCTGATAGTTTTAACCTTTTTTTAATGCTGTAAAATTAAATGTTAGAAAATGAAAGATGGCACTCATTTACTTCCATACTCCTTGGTAGATCTGAGGTGCACGAGTAGATCTGAGGTGCACGAGTAGATCTGAGGCGCACGAGTAGATCGGTAGATCGAAGATACACGAGTAGATCGTAGGTACACTAGTAGATGGGTATATCGGAGGTACACAAGTAGATTTGAGGTACATGAGTAGATCGGAAGTGCACGAGTAGATCTGAGGCGCACGAGTAGATCTGAGGCCCACGGGTAGATCTGAGGTGCACGAGTAGATCGTAGGTACATAAGTAGATTTGAGGTACACGAGTAGATTTGAGGTACACGAGTAGATTTCAGTTACACGAGTAGATGGGTAGATTCGGAGGTACACGAGTAGGTCGGAGGTACACGAGTAGATTTGAGGTACACGAGTAGATTTGAGGTACATGAGTAGATCGGAAGTGCACGAGTAGATCTGAGGCGCACGAGTAGATCTGGGGTGCACGAGTAGATCGTAGGTACACGAGTAGATGGGTAGATCGGAGGTACACGAGTAGATTTGAGGTACACGAGTAGATTTGAGGTACATGAGTAGATCGGAGGTACACGAGTAGATTTCAGTTACACGAGTAGATGGGTAGATCGGAGGTACACAAGTAGGTCGGAGGTACACGAGTAGATCGTAGGTACACAAGTAGATTTGAGGTACAAGAGTAGATTTGAGGTACACGTGTAGATCGTAGGTACACGAGTAGATTTGAGGTACACGATTAGATCGAGGTACACGAGTAGATCGAGGTACACGAGTAGATCGAGGTACACGAGTAGATCTGAGGTACACGAGTAGATCGGTAGATCTGAGGTACACGAGTAGATTTGAGGTACACGAGTAGATCTGAGGTACAAGAGTAGATCTGAGGTACAAGAGTAGATCTGAGGTACAAGAGTAGATCTGAGGTACACGAGTTGATCTGAGGTACACGAGTAGATCGAGGTACACGAGTAGATCTGAGGTACACGAGTAGATCGAGGTACACGAGTAGATCGAGGTACACGAGTAGATCTGAGGTACACGAGTAGATCTGAGGTATTTAACATGAATTTTTACATTTAATTTTACACCTAATTAATTTCTACATTTCAAGAAAATTAGACACTGAAAACGATGAAAGTGCTTGTAATTTGATGGTTTTTAAAGTCTTATTTTGCTTTTGTAAAGGGTAAAATTGATGTTAAAAATTCATATTGAGGACGTTATCGTGTGTGTGTGTGTGTGTGTGTGTGTGTGTGTGTGTGTGTGTGTGTGTGTGTGTGTGTGTGTGTGTGTGTGTGTGTGTGTGTGTGTGTGTGTGTGTGTGTGTGTGTGTGTGTGTGTGTGTGTGTGTGTGTGTGTGTGTGTGTGTGTGTGTGTGTGTGTGTGTGTGTGTGTGTGTGTGTGAACGCTGATGTTAAACAAGGTTGCAGCAGCAGCCTGCAGCAGGGTTGACGGTGAGAATCCTTAATGTCTAGTGACAGAGGTGAGGGAGAAATGGCCGCTCGTCCTTTGGCATGCGTGTCCTGTTGCGTGTGTCGGGTGTTGATCGTCACCCTCTGAGGTGTGAAGACGTCCTGGAGAAGAACACGGTGGTCCAGAACTTTAATGTTCAATTTGCAATAATATCTATTTATTTCTACATTAATTCATTTAAAGAGATATATATATACTGTATATTTCCACAAAAACGGGTAATTTAAGCAAATCAAAGCAATACACTTTTGGTCTACAGGGGGCAGTGTCGGACCGCGATAAGGTTTCGTGGACTTGGTTTCAAAGCTACACTGACATTTAAAAAGAAGACATTGTGAGTCAAAAATCATCAAATCTGTATGTATTGTTGTGTACAATAATAACACATCTCATAAAAGCCTAATGTGAAAGTATAGAAATTATGGTTAAATGTATTATTTTAAATATATATATATATATATATATATATATATATTTAAGCAAGTATTGGTCTATTTGCATAGATTCTACTATAAAAAAAACAACTATAAAGAGTTTTATGTAGACGAATCATAACAATATTGAACAGAGATTTTTATTTAGCTCAAATATAATGTAAGTCTGTTTTAATGTTCAACAAAAATGCTGATTTGGAACGTTTTCTCTTTACTTTTCAAAAACATTCAGGGATAAAAACACCCAAATAATAAAAACAAACAAAACAATTTTTTTTCCATTTTAATTACAGAGTAACTTTTTTTGCCAGTGTTCCTAATACAATACTAGTTTTTTATTTGATTTTTATCAACCACTCAATAAAAAAGAAAAATCAATTTTAATTAAATGGTCATTATTTATTTACATATTTATTTTATTCCTCCAAATGTGTGTTCCCTAAACTGCTTTGAGAGATAATGTACCGAAAGTCGGTTTAACTCTTGTTGCAGATTATTTCCTTCTCCAGAAGCTCTGTGTGCGACCATTATGTTATATGAGAACAGACGCCTTGGTTTTCTCCAAACCACAGTGGTAATACTCTGCGAGGAGCCGTGGTATTACTCCACTAGGTGCGGTATTATTACTCCATGAGGCACAATTCATCACTCCGCGAGGCGCCGTGTTATACTCCACAAGGCACTGCGGTATACTCCACTAGACACTGTATCTACTCCTCAAGGCGATGTGTTATTACTCAATGGGGAGCCGTAATACTACTACCTACGGAAACAATAAAGTTGTACCTTACCTTACCTTCTGTAGTATATTCCCCCGAGGCGCAGCTAAATACTCAACAAGGGGGCGGAAGTATACTCAACTAGACGCTATGGTATGACTCCACTTGGCCCTGTGTTATTACTCCATGAGGCGCCATTGTATTACTCCGCTGGTACTGTGGTATACTCTGCAAGCCGTTTTGGTAAGAAAGTCATTTATATTTATAGAGCGCTTTTCCAGACCAGGGTCACAAAGCGCTTAAACAATCAAAACAATACTCTATAAAATATATATTTAAAAGGTAGCTTAACCTAGCCTAACAAGATAACACTGAGAATAACACAGTATACTCCACAAGGCGCCTTGGCATACTCCACGAGGCCCTGTGGTATTGGTCCAAGAGGCGCTATGGTATTACTCTGCTAGGGCTAAGTGGTATTACTCTGGGAGGCACAGTAGTCAGGAGCCCCACCGTGCTTAATATGCCTTTGAAATTCAATGTAAGTAAGTAATTTTTATTTATATAGCGCTTTTCCAGACCAGGGTCACAAAGCGCTTAAACAATCAAAACAATACTCAAAAAAGTATATACTTTAAAGATCAAGAAAATCAAGGAAAAGCCTGAACAAATAGAAACGTCTTAAGATGTTTCTTAAAGGAGTCAGTAGACTCCATCAAGCGCAAAGTCCGAAAAATATAGTAAGCCTCAATCAATGAAAATAAAATGTAAAACTCAGATGTCCTATTTCGTATATATATTAATTTTGTTTGGCCCTCAGGCGTAAGTATGTGTACTTTAAGTTACACCTGTAGCCAAACTCGGAGGACGAATCTGTTGTTTAACGCTCTCGTTCATCAATCAGCGAACAAATAAGTCACGACATGAGCTCATCTTTGATCAAACACTTTGAAACCCGCACATTAATCTCACTTGAAAGTGAGCAACATGAAAAGTGATGAGTCACGGCGGTTGCCAAGAGAGCCTTATGTTTCGGAAAAAAAAAAAAAGAAGAAGCCTTTGACTTTTAAACTGCAGTAAAAAAAACAAAAAAAGAACAAACATCCTCTCTCTTTTGTTCATCATCATCCGGTCTTTTCACCTTGCCTTGAGTTTCATAAAAATATTCTGGTTGGGATCCCTGCGGTTGTGTTGTTGTTGTTTGTGTGTGTGTGTGTGTGTGTGTCTTTAGATCTGCTTCCTGGCAGACACCAGGCCTTCGGGCAGAGAGCGTCTAACCTTGGACCTGACATCAGTATAGCGATCAAGTGACAGAGCCGGGCCCTCAGAGGCTCACTGTTGTCATGTCCGACTCGTCCCGGTTTGTGATGGGATGCACTCTGTGGGGACGCTAGCCAAGGCTGTTTGGACGGACATTTTTTTGGGGAGGGATTTTGAGCTAAAGCTTCTCTCATTTACTTACAAACTTCCCTTTCTTTTGAGAGAAGACGGAGAGAGTGGGACCACATCACTACCTGGACTACCAAAGGGATATATTTAACTTCCAGAAGCAAACAGAAGCCAAACTCCTGCACCTGCCGGGGAATTGAGCTCACTCCAGAGATGGCGCGATGGCGGTCCGAGGGTTCAGGAGTTCCGAGTCGGGAGCCTCCCAGAGCATCTGCCGGATCACATACCGCACAGCTGAAGATGAAGAGCGGAACAGAGAACAAACAATGACGGGATCAGAGTTTTCACAAGCCCGCCGAGATCCTCCCGAGCGCTAGGCGAGCGCCAGGCCAGCCTGATCCTCTCTGGGAGTCCACTTATGTTGCCGCAGAGCCCCTCGGACGAGTCTCTGACGCTCTGCTGAACTTGTTTCTGAAATGTTTCCCAAGAGCTGAGCGGCTCCCGGGACACGGACCGGGGAGGGTTCTGGAACAGAGACGTCAGACAGATTCTGAAAAATGGCAGCAGCAGTTTAACAATCCAATGAACGAAACTGGAATATTAGAAAATCAAGGAAAAGCCTGAACAAATAGAAACGTCTTAAGATGTTTCTTAAAGGAGTCAGTAGGTTTTATCTTGATCTTTAAAATATATACTTTATTGAATATTTATAGAGTATTGTTTTGATTGTTTAAGCGCTTTGTGACCCTGGTGTAGAAAAGCGCTATACAAATAAGAATTACTTACTTACTTACTAATATTAAAAAAATATATATTTTAAATTTAGGTTTTCTTTATCAGGTTCTTCTTAATATATTTCTATTAGACATTGTTAGTAAGTAAGTAATTAGTATTTATAGAGCGCTTTTCAAGATCAATATTATTATAATTTATTTACTATTAACTTAATTTATTTTCTTTAATCACAGTACTTTTGTGAAGATTATATTTTTTACTGTTTCCTAAATATGCTCTGCCATTATCTCCCTGTATTATCTTGTATTTTGTCATTTTCAAATATTGATTTTGATTTTCAATCATTGTTTTCTCTTTTTTTATCACATTGAATATATTGAATATTGAGAATTTCAGTAGTCAATTTGAGTAGTTCAGATTGTAAATTAAATAGTATATCACAAAATTTTAGGTATTTCAATTGATGTTTGACATCATTTTGATTATCAATTTTCAGATTATATTGTCTTTTTGTCTATGTTATAATTTCAAAGTGTATATTTGTTGTTTTTATTTTTAATTATATGTAGATATACCTAAACACTTAAGTTATCATTCTATTATAAGTAAGTAAGTAATTTATAGAGCGCTTTCCCAGACCAGGGTCACAAAGCGCTTAAACAATCAAAACAATATTCAATAAAGTATATACTTTAAAGGTTAAGATAAAACTGATAACACAACAGGAGTTCCAGAAAATCAAGGAAAAGCCTGAACAAATAAAAAGTCTTAAGATGTTTCTTAAAGGAGTCAGTAGATCCATCAAACACAAAGAGAGAGGAAGATCGTTCCAAAGCTTAGGAGCAACAGCCTCGAAGGATTTCTCTCATTATAATGAAAAGGTTATGTTTCCACATCATAAATACAAATAAAAGTCATCCTTTAATCTGCATCAATAGGTTACAATTGTAGATGTATAAAAGTTCACTGGGGGAGGACATCCTCTTCAACATCATTGTAGTGTGTGTTTGTGTCTTTAGTCAACATGGGTTCAAAGGTTTAGAATGAGGTTGTAGCTTCAGGGGGGAAGCACTTAGTTGTGAAGCCTTCAAAGAGTGTGCGTTTTGTTCTACTTACAGGGGATGATGTGTCTTTATGATGGTCCGTCAGATCTTTTAGAGCAGGGGTCACCAACTACAAGGTTTATTTATGCTTTATTTTCATATACATTTCACACCGAAGCAGCGGGAAGTGGTTTCTTCAAGACAAACCAGAGGAGAGAAATCCTTCCAGGCTGTTGCTCCTAAGCTTTGGAACAATCTTCCTCTCTCTTTACGCTTGATGGATCTACTGACTCCTTCAAGAAACATCTTAAGACCTTTTTATTTGTTCAGGCTTTTCCTTGATTTTCTAGAACTCCTGTTGTGTTATCAGTTTTATCTTGACCGTTAAAGTATATACTTTATTGAATATTGTTTTGATTTTTTAAGCGCTTTGTGACCCTGGTCTGGAAAAGCGCTATAAAAATAAAAATGACTTACTTACTTACATATACACTTGTGCAAGTTTATTACTTTTGTATAAACTACAAAACAATAATCTTGACTTTCCCGTCTTTTTTTCAAAACACCTTTTACACATTAGTTATAAATACAACAGAAATTATGTAAAAAAAATTGTTCTTTCTGTGCGTCATGGTATCAAACGTCTCAAGATCCAGCACTGGGCCTTGCACCATGGTTGGTAGCCCTGCTCTAAACGATCTACCAGCTCACTGAGTTTCACAGTGACTTTGGCGATGGATTGGACTTGTTGCAAAACTTCTACAGATGAAACCTGTTTAAGAATCAATCGAAGATGCCCTGAATGGGGATCAATCCTGCATGTGGCACAGTTTGTCGTACATCAAAGGTGCTTCATGTTGATTTAAAAAATATATATTTATCAGTTGCATCATGTTTGGATTGCATATACTCACCAGTGAAATTCTACCTGATCTATTTTCTATGACAGGGTGGAAAGCAGTGGAACCATTACTGATCAAGGATTGGGTTTATTTTCAGTGTCATAGTTTTTTGGGGTGAGTTACCGGTAAAAAATATGTCCGTATGATGTTAGCTTAAAAACTGAATGTATGTAATATCCCTCTTGTATCCCAGACTTGAGAAATTGTTCCCCAAAAATAATTAAACAAGTATATAGTATAAGTGAGTTTATAAAGCAGTCTTTTAGGACTAAATCTTTGAGGCATTGGGAGCTCAAGCTATATTTAACCAGAGACACTGGGAGCCTCTACTACAAACATGCTTAAAATAAAGAATACTCTTTCATCAGTATGGAGGTATTTTGATGTATCTTTTGGACAAGGGCGAGCTAGCCTCGGCCGCTACATTAGCATGGACATACATTTCTGCCTGGAACTCCAATAAGACACAAATATAATCCCAACCCTTAGTCAATATGAGGGTGAGTAGAAAATGAGTTAAATTTAAACTATGGTTGAACTATCGCTTTAAATATGCTAATCCAACACCAAGAACATACAGACCTTTGTGCATCTTTTTTTTTTTTTTTTAAAGTGCCCACGATTATTCGGGTCGCTGGTCCTTTTTGTCCAACCCTGGCTTCTCCATACGTCTTGACAGCAGACACATGCTGTTTCTCTTTGCACCCATCACTTCCTAATTCTGCTTTGTTCTCGTGGCCAAATACATCAGTCTGCATTTCTTTTCCTCGTTAAACGTCCACCGTCGCCGGCGCCAAGAGGTCATTGTTTTCGCCAGCATAAGTTGTACGCTCCCGCGACACACTCTTGCGGCAAAGTGCGAGACCTAAAGTGAATTTGAGGAAGAGTTCTGAAGGTCAATGAATCCGTCAAAAATAATGAATCCACCGGAAAGACTAAAAAAAATCCAACATTCGATCGTAGTGGAAAACAAAACAAATGTCTGCCCAGGGATCTAAAAAAAGGTTTGACTTAATAAGGGACGTGAGCTTTTTCAAACGTAAACCTTAAACTCACCCTCATGTCGACAAAGAGTTGGAGTTATTTTGAAAGTAATCCGTTCCTTTTTAGAGCTATAGGCAGAAATGTAAGTCAATTTCACGTAGCAACTGGATATATAAATACAGAGAGACAGGGAGATCCTCCTAGTGGCAGTGGCAGGTATTGGCGTGTCTCTGGTAGGGATCTCTAACAAACTTAAAAAAAAAAAGCAGGGATGAAACCCCAACTCAAGTGCCTAGCCCATTGACCTAAACTTACTTTTACCAAAACCAGGCGGTAAGGTATGTTTTAAACAAGGATAAGTAAATATACTCTAAACTCCATGGTTTTCAATGCTCTGTTTTCCAAAAATATTACGATGATTATATTATTATTCATGAATTATCAGTCATGCCAACACTGTGGTTCGCCCGGGACTAGAAGCCAATGTGAAGAGTACAATATGTGAACCAATTTACAGTATAATTTATACTATCGGACCATTTAAAATATATATTTATATAATATTAATACGTAGAAAATATACTAAATCGTGCAACGCTCTGTAAAGTAACATTTGCACTGAAAAGTAAGTTAACACGTTGAAAAAAGCAGAATATTACCTTTTACTTTCATTTTGTATTCATCATGACACCCTTGCGTAAGTAGGAAAAAAAAATGTGGCCCCGCATCTAGTGCCAGGAGACGCAAGAGACAAGACACAGATTCCTAGTAAAGGCCAAGTATTGCTAGAGACATGCCAATAAACTGCCACTGGGAGGATCTGGGTGCTGCTGCAAATACCTTTACACTGCTCGTCTGTAATGTACCTTTTGTAATGGTACCTTGGCAAGAGGAATTGTTCCCAGTGTCTACTCTCTTCACTAGGGGCTCTCATAATATTTCCCCGGAGTTTTTCCTGTCTGTTTAGCATGTTAGCCTTTTAGCTTCTGCAAAAAAAGCTTCAAATATAGAATTGTTTTAATTTTTCTGCACAATTCCTGAAGGCTTTAATAAAAGATGGACTTTACAGACGAGCAGTATGGACGCATTTCAATGTTTTTAAGTGTCTTTTTTAGAAGAAAAGCGACCATAGTTGTTGGTTAAGTTGTGGGGAGCTCAGTCATCAGAGACTCTTGGTAGAGCTTGTGAATAAAGAAAGTAATCAGGCAGAAAAAGCCTTGCTTGTATTGTCAACCTCCCTGACATAATAACTACGACCAGATGAAGAGGTATTCTTTCTACTCTGCTCTTTGTTGTCGGTTTAAGAGGTTGCTAAACAAAAGGAACTAAACCTGTCAATACATTTGAGGAACGAGACGGCTCAGAGAAGTAAAACTATCAGCAGAGAGATAAAAACCAACTCAGCAAAGTTGGATCACGACGGATCGTTGTCGTCCAGACTATTCTGCCTCTGGCAACAAGTCGCAATTTTTTTTTTTTTTTGTACTCCCGATTTTATTAGCCTTGGTCTGCGCCAGATGACATTAGTATTGACTGGAGAGCCTCTGAAAATTAGTATTGTAATCTCAACTGCAGGACTGCAGGACTTTTCGTAGGATGACGGGACTCCCACACACAATTCAATTTCGCCCGCGGACAAACTCGTAATTTCATAATGCCAGCTGGACGACGGGAAGATTTAATGGGGATCAGTGGAAAAGTAATTTCTCATCAGAAAGCCTTTCTCTCTCTTATGTCGTACATTTTTGATGGCAACCAGAAGATTGCTTTTTCGCGTGCGTATATATTCCCTGAGATTGTATCTTAAGCAAGTCACATTATGAAAGCCTCCAGCTGTGAGATGAAGGCATGATATTGGCTGTTAAATCATAAAAATGATATTGTTTTGGAGATACATTGAGAAGACAGATAATTACAACCCTCACCTGATCATGTGATGCGAATGTGATGGGTTCAACAAATCAAGCTGATAAAAAACACCTTTTTAAAACTGTGAAATCATGATTGTGATATGTGAGTTTGCCATAATACCCTTAAAGTCTGATCTACTGAGACAAATATGAAGGTGATCAAGACAGGTTTCAGTTCTTTTTGACTTTAACTGCCTATAACATATGGAAAACTAGGTAAAATAGATACAAACATAAAAAATATACCTATTGTGCTATTTAAAGCTTTTGTCACTCTGACAGAGGTATAAAGTTTATACATCTTTTTAAAGTTGACACGGTGAATCTTCCCAGGATTATCCAAAATTAGCCGTGAAGCTACAATAAATGTTTGATGAACATGTGAAGCTCTCAAGGCAGTGGTAGTTGATTCTAGGCTGTAACCAATCACAGCCTTAGACCGATGTTTGACCCGCCCACTTAATTTGCATACGGACAACGAAATCACAAAATGTCAAACTGTATAAATACCTAAATAAAGGGATATAAAATATAAAATAAATCTATTAAATTATAAATAAAAGTCAAAATGTAAAAATGATGTGTATTTATATGTAAAAAAGCTACATTCTTTGTCAGAAAAAAAATCAGAAGTCATTTATTTATCTTGACATTTTGAAATTTATACAAACATTTATTTATACATTTTGTAATGATTTATACATTTTGTTATGTATTTATACATAAGTCATTTATCATCCTTCATAGACTCTGACTAGGAAAGACCTATGAAATGTTCGCTACTGTCCCACTCAGTCGAAGATTTACCGTACAGAATGGCGTCACGCAATACCAAATGCATTTCAGTTCTAGTACTCATCAGAAAAATATCTACAAACCCACCTCCTGTCTGAGCCTTTTCTCTATTACCTCCTATTTCCTACACTTCGCATTCTTTTGCTGTGCTCGCCGTTTTGCCTTGTGGAAGGAACGGTTGGAATGGCAACGGAACCTTCTTGTAACGTACCTTGAGCCCACAGTCTTCCTGCAACTTTGTTGATGGGTTGAAACAATCCTCTTCAAAATGTGCACAACACAAAAGTGACCGGATGGTAGGGTTCGGCAGCGTCCCGATCGTGTACGACGAATTTGCTGAATCCACTTGAAGCTAGCAGATTTTTGTCTGTCGGAAGCTTAAAAAGGCTAAAACCATCCATCCTCTTGTTTGAGCAATATGCAGTGGCTGGGCATGTCTGTGGAAGTTTTTTACGTATGACTAAAAGGTCACTCTCGGATGATCCTGTTTATTAGAACTCTCTCTTCACACAACTTCTCTCCTTTGTCACCATACATGTTACTACATGCCCCACAAACTAAACTTGAGTTAATTATACAACAATACATATATACGTGTTTACCAAACTTAACCAAACAAGCGCGGACACGATGACTCTTCGTTACGTTATTTCCAGTTTCTTTGGGGCGAGTACAGTTTCAGTGGCGGGGTGTTCCAATTCTGTATTTAGTGGGGAAACCTCTATTCTATTTGTTAACGTGCAGGGTTTTTGAATAATAATACTATTGTTACATATAATAAGACTATGTTGTCTTGGAATGTCATATGAACTTTATATTAATTCATATTTGCCTACAACTTTCAAAGTCCATTTCACATTACAGCCTTCTTAGGTTATTGTCATAAGCCAGCTTGCACTGCAGGGATCGAACAACTCCTGACTCTCTATCAGCTTCCTATACTAGTCCCTGTCTGACCTCTGATCCTGTACCTTGCTTTCCTGTCTGACCATTGATTCTCTGACCCCTGTATCTTCCCCAGTGCTTGCAGTATTGGCAACCTGTACTTGACCTTCCTTGGTCCTTCCACCAGCCCCAAACCTGCCAATTTCTTCTCCTGTCTCGTCCTAATTCCTAGTTACAATAAAAATCTGTAATGAGCTGGTCGGCATTCCGACAGCTACTGTCTGCGAACTTGACGTTGATGGTTTTTATTTGCTTAAATATGCAGCTAGGAGATAAGTTTCGTTCAGGTTGTATCCAATGCAGAACTCTCGTGTTGTCTATGGGTCGAGGTGAATGACCTCCGCGGCTTCTAGAAATACATTCGCAGTGGTGGAGGTCGTTCATCTTGACCCTGAGACAACACAATGGATAAAAAAAACACAATTGTTTTCGGGCCTCTGGTTCACCTTCACCAAGAGATAACAAACATTAAAATTGTTGGAAAGAGATTAAATCATGCAAATTTAGTTTAAACACATTTTATTTTTGCTTTTTGGGATTATTTTTAAAATCTTTAAAAAGTAAAAATAGATTTTGGAACATGTTTCTAGACGAGACTACTATGTGTATAATCATGATATTACTTTTTTTTAATGTTCAGGGGTTTCCAATCCTTTCTCTAAGAGCGCTACGATCAATGACGTTAGAGTGAGAGGAAGTTATCTCATTAATATAAAACTATTTTTGTAGGCGACAAATAATAGAATGCAACAAGCAGACTGTCAATGGTCAATCTAGGTTGTCTCAAGGATGGTGGATCATTTTCAGGTTTAAAGGATATCTGGTCGACTGGTTTTCTTTAAAAAAAAGTTTGATATATAGCGTTGTTGATTGGTGTTCCATCGACGGACAGGTCCTCTCTGGAACCTCACTGTATTAAACTCTAAAGGTGACTTTGTGATTTACGACTCATCTCGTCATTTCTCTTCGAAGGGCAGTCCTGACCCGACATGCCTCTGCTATAAATTTCCTATTTTGGTGCAGAACCTGCGTCCTTTTGATGGATCTCACCCCGGATAACCTCGAAGCTCTCAGGCTCCTCAGGACATTTATCCCCGGAAACTTTTGCAAAAGTGTGCGATCAGCAAAAATGTATAACCCCAGACATTTATTTGCCTTTTAAAAACATTGATTTGATGTGTATTCATGCATGTAGAAGTTCACTCCTGTCTTTTTGGTTTAGGGGATTATTGAGTGGTTGTTTGTCACGTATGGTTCTTCCATCTTCTTCTATGTTCCTCCTCCTCAGACGTTAGTTTAAGATCTAAATAATCGGACATAATGAAGAGGAGGGTCTGAAGCTTTGATTAACATTTACACTTGAGGACAAATCCTCACAATATAACAATAATCCACCTAAAAGTTTTAACAATTAAACACAGATGCATCTTAAGCTTTGTTGATGCTGAGCTTTAACTACATTTCCAGCCCCCCCCCCCCACAAAAAAAGAAAAAAATGTTCTCACCATCTGTTTCCTAAACTGAATCTGACTGCAACATCTCTGTATTTTCATTTCACAAATCTGTCGACACCAGCTGTAGCTGCACGCAGGTAAGAGAGACCGTTCCGAGGTCACGGGACTGCCAAATCAAATGAACAGCTCGTGAACATGCACCCAATCTAACTTTGTAAAATTAGTTGTTGTTTCAACATCCAGAAGAGCTGCAGCTCCTTTTCCAGGCCGGATTATTAACTACAGCTGACCTTTAAAAGTCTCTTCAGTAATGCCTCAGTCTGAAAGCTTTACACTTCAGTCTGTAGTCACTGACTTTAGAAAGGTTGGTTGAAAAGGAACAAGCCAAATTCTTCCTCCAGCACCAAACAATCCATCCATCCATCCATCCACTCAACCATCGTCGCATACCCCTTAACCTAATCCGTGTCACTGACTGTCCGCCCGCCCATCCATCCATACCTACATCCACTTAACCATCCACCCATCAACCCGTCTGTCCGTCCATTTACCTACACCTGGACCTTCCTATCCACTTGCCTGTCTGTCTGTCCGGCCATCTATCCTGGTCAAAGTCCCAGATTTTCTTCCGCCCAGAAACTTCCTCCAGCTTTTCTGGGTGAATACCGAGCTGAAGAAAAAAGAACCCTCTTTCCCTGGATAGGCTACCTGCGGCTGATTGAATGGTGTGTTAAGTGATTAGACAGACCTCTGTCACGCCGGCCCGGACCTCTGCTTTACTCTTTCGCTTATCCGACTCAAAGGTCATAGAGTGTGTTGATGTGATCAATGTGACAGAGACTGTACACGCAGATGACATCACCCGTAACACCTCTATTACCCACCACTGAAATATTGTATATTTGGTATAACAGGTACACCCTAGGTTTTTTCTTCTCAGTCTTTTGTGAGAGCATTACAAAGCCAAATATAGGCCTGGCATGTGTAAAACATACCCTATTTAGGTGCACGGGATTATAAGGCGCACCTTCAATGAATGGCCTATTTTATAACTGTTTTCATAAATAGGGCGAACCGGATTATAAGGCCGCATAGAGTAAAAGATACAGTCAAACGTTTGACTGGGGTTGCGTTATGCATCCACTAGATAAAGCTGTGCTAAAGGGAATGTCAACAAAACAGTCAGATAAAGTCAAACTTTATTAAGCATTCTGACAACTACCATGGTAACGATGTTCAAATGATATTTAAAAGGCTTCAAATTGAAGCGCATGAGACTGGTGTCGTGAGCAGACAAATGTTGAGTGTGCAGCAGAGAAGTTAAGCGCGTGTATGACAGCTAGAGCGCGCGTGTATAACATGTTGAACGCATGCGTATGACTGGTTGAGCGTGCAGCAGAATGATTTTGCACAAAGAAAAAAATGTTTTGGGTGTAAACCAACCAAGACACACTCGCTCAAAACGGTGGCAGTAATCTTACTCCATAGACGTCCGCTATGATGTGACGTGCGTCGTTAATGCCACCAGTGATGACGTGATGACGTAATTCCGCCCATGCGGGTCGGCTCCCTTGGCGCAGAGTCATGAAAGTGTTTGCAAACAAAGGTTTTTAAGTGCGCCTTATAGTGCGGAAAATATGGTAATTTTCTTGTAAACCTGAACCCACGGGTCAATTGAGCACAATTTTGTAGGGTCAAGATCGTAGATACTGATGTCTGTCCTGTGGAAAAACCCTTTACACGTCACAGGTTTAAGGGGGTTATGTATGATGTCAAGCAACACCTAGTATGTAAACTTAACCATATATAACGTTTGGAAATTCTCCTTCCACTATGACCAGAATTGTGTCTACGAGAGAACTTCTCCAGTGAAAATTGTGCCCTAAACTGGCCATTTTTACATCAGTACGGCCACTTTAATGCTGCTACACGTCCACCTGACTGCAAATGTGCTTCCACCAATCCCTCTGAGAGCCTTGTTGCTAGGGCCCCACGATACCCTCAGTATGCTTGCACCTTCAATAGCCTTAGAGCAGTAGGTTTAGTAAGCAGTAGGTAGTTATTTTATGCTCTAAACCCAGTAGCATCCTTAAATCCTCCATGTATAGAATATTGGATTAGGATTTTTTTTTTATAGCTTTCTGCTTTTTTATCCTGATATTATTAAAGCATACTTTTGCTTTGTGTCCAGTTTGGGGAAGTTTCTTGGAAGCACAGCCGTCCCACACGTGAGAGCTCATGAATCATTGATGGTCTTCGCCCGTTCAGCTCGATAAAACCGCCATCATTTCATCACACAAGGAACAAAATGCAGTTGTGGGTTGTTGCCGCAGCTCTCCTGCAGAAGGTAGGAAGACCAGAATTTATTTCTCTCCGTGCACACTTGATAACGGCAATACATCCAGTTTACTCAATCTCTCCCTGAGCTGTGTCCGACGGTGCTCTGTGTAATGTACAGTATCGAATGGCTTCTCTTAAAGGAGCAATCATGCGGCACTCCGGGGAAGCACGGCGTGGTAATTGAACATTCTTGAGGAAGCAGTCCGCGCGCGAGGCAACACTTCTGGGCACTGACTGGACGTTTAGACCGTCACGTCGCTTGACAGCGACTGAAAATAAACACAAAGATTCAGCTCTGTGCTAAGGAATAAAATGGATTGGTTTGTCATTTAGTCACAATAAATGCATCTGATAGTTTGTTGGAGGACTCCTTGAGGGGAAATTCTTGGAAGTAAAAGTAACACTTTCTGACATCTAGTGGGGTAAATGGCATAACACTAGATTTTAGATTTTGTTGAACGAACAAGTCAGAGTTAGATAAACATAGGAAATATTTATTATTTATATTTATTATATATTTTTTAAATGCTTTCATCGCTGTATCCTTGCCTGGAAGATTCAGAATTTTTTTTTTTTTTTTTTTTTAATAAAAAGCAATATTCAGGTAAAAAGTCTTTGTTTTTTATTCATATTTTGTTTATGTTGCCTTTCAATAGTTTTGAATGTGAGATTGAGCTAATGCTAGTTAGTAACACTTGACCTCTTGGTCTTGTGATATCGATTTAAATTCTATAAACCAAATAATTCACTCCTATAGTTTTGATTATGAGTGCTAGCACCCGAAAACTAGTCTATATAAAAGTAGTTGAAACTAACTTTATCGCAATCCACAACATGCCTGAAAATGGATACATTTATCCTTTCATGCAGTTATTAACGACATCAATTAACCTTCCTATGAACTATGGGAGAAAACCAGAGTACAAGCCATTAACAACTAGAGGGATCTTTGGGCCTTTGACTCGATCCATAGGCCCAAAAATAACACTTATCGTGCTGTAAATAGCCCGTAGTCCGCATTGTGCCTCCATCGACAAATCCTCTTCTCACCGCAGTCTCTGCAATCACGCCACATGTGACGACACCACACCTGCACTTGAATCTCACTTAAAGGTAATTGCCATTCAGCAGATATCCTCGTGTGCCGAGCTGCATCCTCATAAACTCCTGCTCGGATCACTGACGGATGAGGGCATTACTCTCCCCGCGCTCATTGCTCACAAATAAAAGACTATAATAAAGGGGACCCACTGAAAAATTCATGCGAGCCGAGGCGTGGCGCCGCAGCTAAGCACCGGGTGGTGGAGTGTGACGAGAGTATGTGTGCAGGAAACTTTATTTTAGATTATTCTGGTCATTAAGCTGCATCCGTGCTGGTGAGTCACCGTGTGTGGGAATGCACACAAACATACACACGCATGTTTGTTCCCCGATGCATGACTTGTCACGGCAATTCTGACCTTAAACCAACACTCATTTATATTTATGTATGTGCAGCGGCAAAGTGTGAGCGTTGTATTATTCAGAAAAAAAACACAAATCATTTCTTTAATTGGCACAAGCAGGTGAAGCCGTGTTTAACGGCATTAGCGTTGGATGGCAATAGACAATCTATTAGATAAATTCAGAATCAGAATCAGAATCTTTTATTATTGCTATTAGGAATTTGTTTTGGTCCACTGTGCGACATCAAACTATTACTAAATACAATAACATTACAATTACAATTTGTTGAGTAGAGACGGGTGGTCAAACCGGCAGAAGTGTGTAATCAAGCTCTGAGCAAGGGCGAGATTGTTCAGAGCTAGGCGGGCTCAAGGCTTGTAGTTGGTTATTCAGCCCTTTCCACACTGCTGCCGAGTCGTTGGTCGAGAAGAGCTGCCTGAGTTTAGTTGAGTGTACCATTTTAGCTTCCTTCAACTCCCTTCTAAGGCCGTACTTCAGCTCCTTGTACCAGTTATTGTCTCCCCTCCTGTGAGTGGCTTCCTTCTCACGTCGAATCTGGCTGAGTTTAGGTGTGAACCAGGGTTTGTCGTTGTGATAACACACCCTAGTGAGCGTTGGCACAATCCACCTCCACATTTGGTTTTCCTGGAGAGTCCCGGGACATGATCCCTGTGATGAAGCTGGAACCCCTCCAGATGTATCGCGCTGTCCGAGACATGCTCAACCAAGTCTCCGTGAAGAACAAAGCACATCAGCATCAGCTCATTTATCTTGTTACAGAGTGAGTGGACATTGGCGAGAAGAATTCCAGGTGAAGGTGTGCGTGCTCCTCGCCGGCGAAAATGGACCAGCCCACAGGCCCGTTTCCCCCTCTTGCTCTTTGCCCCTTTTTTTTGGCCAAAAAGTGGACCAATTTTGAAGCAGGCAATAATCAAAATTGTTAATCTGCTATTGAAGCGGTTGACCGTATATTGGGTAGCTCTATACGGGTGTAAGAGCACGTAGACGCACCATTAACAGCCAAAAACAGATTAAACAAAGAGCACAGCAGTGCCCGGCGCCTGCTTGGAACAGAAATTGGAATTGAATTTGAATAAAATATTAAATTTATTAAGTCTTAGCTCACAACTTTAAATTTACTCTTAAATTAAGTCGTAGCATATAATGATAGGCAATTAATATCATGTATATAATATAGTATATTTGATGGTTTTGTTACATTTATTGTAACCTTCTGTTACCGTCTATGGATGAATATTCTAATTTCATTGATTAAAGTTGCATCAGGACGCTGTACTTGTAGAGCCCAAGGAGATGAAGAAGGTTTTCGAAGTTGATCTTTATTGTTGGTAAGCCAAGAAGAGGAATTAACTTATTATCTGGACTTGAGATAAGATGGTTCCTGTTGGTGTTGTGGCTAATATTTAAGAATAAATCTAAAATGAACAGAAGGAGCTTCAGTTGAACAGCTAGAAATATATTTCACTATGTTTATATGGCTCCCCCTGTTGGGCAAGATGCATAAGTCCACTCTGTGATTTATGTGACACACATTTTCTCATCTTTCCATTTCGTGCCGTCCACAGTCGAAATTAAGAAAAGTCCATTAAATCATGGACCCACTCACGGACGCACACTCATTCACACACCTGACGCGCAGCGTAAATTACTGTCTTCATTATAGTTCTGCCAATAGAACTGGCACGCCGACTGCACAGCATCTTTACAGCGGCCTCACTATACTGGACCGATGGGGTGGGCCGGTTGACAGAACCAGGGTGGAAAGTCGATTGGGAGGGTTTGGAGGGGCAGTGGGGTCCAGACTGTGGAGCGATGCAGAGACGAACAAATCCTGAATTTAAGGTCCAGAACAACAGCCTGTCCATGCTATTGTTCTCATGTGAACTTCCACGTTCGGTACGATTTTCTTGTATATCTCTAGATGTTACAAATTTGTCCTTTGGAGTAGTGGTCCCTAAGCACTCGGTTGGGGACGGGTAACGGCCCATGAGGTATTTGATACCAAGTTTGGTAAAAATGTGTTAGTGATGAAATTATTCAATTTCTTTTGTATCGATTATTATTTTCTTATAGATGTTTTGAATTGAAAAACAAATAGATTTTCTCCAAAGTCATTTAAGGATGTAACACTTTACATGTCAAGATACTTCTTCGGTAAAAACACGAACTCTATATCTTGTTGTAGAGAAATCAGCCCAAGGATCTTGCTGACTCAGCATTACGATGAAATATGTTTTTTGCAGGTTGTCCTTTTGTATTTTTTGTTTTATCCGTAGGCCATTTCATGTAAATAATGCAAACATTAAACCAGTTTGCTGTGCAATAAAGGTTTCTACTGTACCTGTTTTCGTGGTTTGGTCCAGGGTCACGTTTTGTATCCCTCTAAACAACCATAGTTGAACGAAATACTTGAACTAAATATTGCCAAAGATCCGATGAACGGTTGACTTGAGTGTACCTGAAGGGCACCTTTGTAAAGACTTTTGGAGATACAACTGTAGCCCTCTGGACCGGAAAAACAGCAACTCGACTGCAGAGCAGGTTGCTGACAAATAAAGGTCAGGCGGAACGAGGCTCCCTGTGAAAGTAAAAGGTCAATAGGAGAAAAGTGATGGTGCTTCATGGAGAGGAAGTTGCACAGGGTGGTAAAAATAAGTCTGACGGAGGGTGCGATTCTCTGCAGGGGAGCGAAAGATGGATATATTATTTCCAAGGGTTGAATTTAATCATTTACAACTAGTATTAGAAAGGCGAGAGTACATCTTGAGCTGTCGGAGGGAAAGTTTTCTCATTGACTCCACACTTGAACTGTAGGAGAACCTGATGTTCATGGACTGTTCTCGTCTTGTTAGAGGAAGGTTTCAGGTGCCAGAAGTGTAATTGTCTCCGTCACGTAACGGAAGAAATCCGCAGTTACAGTCCATCTGGATCAGATTGGCCTCTGGTCTCTACTGAGCCCTGAAAACCTTGTTGCGTTTGCATGTTTGTGCTGCAGTACTGTCAATAGCCGTGTGATAGCGGCCGCGACTGCAGCACGGAGGAGATGGATGGGCCAGGATTCGGCCCCTCAGTGACTTTTATCTCCCTCTCTTTTCTCCTCCATCAGTCGCTCTGGAATCCTTCTGCCATTTCTTCCCCTCTGGTCTTTCTTGCCGTTCCCCCTCTCTCTCCATCTGTTGCCAGCTCTGCCTTTGTGTGAATGAATGCTGCTCATTTCCTTCCCCTGCAGACAGTCTTTCTCTGCCATCCTTTATGTTCCTGTCTTTAGTCTTCTGTTCCTCTCGAGGTTTGGACGATACGACTATAAAACTCTAGCTCTAATTCTTTCTCGAAGTTTGCAAACTTTGGTTTTCTTTTGACACACCAGTACTTTCAGTGTAGCTTTTGTCCATCGCTGGGACTTCTGGCTGTCAGTAGAACACTAGTGGACCCCCTAACAACTGGCTTGAGCTCCAGGATTATTCGGCAAGGCATTCTATAATGGGCCACACATGAAGAAAACATACTTTATATCGAATCTGTTGTATAGATTAATTACTGTTTGAAAGGATGTTCTCGGAAAATATGCTTGTAAACTAGTGAAAAAAGTAAAGAACCAACTCTATAGGGGATCAATCCAGGGATTCTGCTGATTCAGCGTTAATGTGTGATGTATTTTTCTTGCACTAAACATCAGTATCGTTTGGCCGGTCCTGCTATTTTGTTTCTGCTGTTTGACCTGAGGGTCTGACCATGGTAATAATTTCATCATTAAACCAGTCTGCGGTGTTAAATAAAGTCTGGGGTGCCATTTCTACAGCACTCAATCCAATCAGATGTTGCAGAATTCAATGGTAGTTTGTTGATATTCCCTTTTGCGGATGCTGTGTTATTCGTCTTGTAGAAGTTTTTGTATTTATCCAGCCAAGTAAACTTAAGGCTGGTACCGGTGATAATGATATTTTGAATATTAATCGTTAAATTTCTACCCTTTGGGTGTTTACACTGTCTTCCCGTTTCCCCTTTTTTAGTTTAACAAGGACAGTGTTTGGACAGAATGTATAATAATAAACAATAATAATTCATTTTATTTATAAAGGAGCCTTTCAAAACACACAAGGGCGCCATACAGACAGATTTTAAAAAACAACAACAGTGAGACAGGAGTTATAAAAGTTACAAAAGTTTTTGTTTTTTTAAGAAATTGAAGATTTATTTTCTTCACAATTGATAAATTATGGATACTTTTATTGTAAGTTTGAAACAAACAGGTTTTTAATAATAGAAAATAAAATAAAACATTGCCTTAATAGCTAAGTAAATAAAAATTCCACCTGCTCCTTCCTGAGAGAAGCTGAAGTTGATTCTAGTATCAATCTGATAACAACTTGGTATCAAAACTATCAATATTTTTGATTGATCACCACTTGTTCTCTTGAAGCTGTTTAATCACATTTAAGTGCAAATAAGTCCAAGACATGTTTAAGACAAATCTAAGGGCATTTAAGAGACATTAAGGGTTCTTAAACTTGCAGCTCGCAGACCATTTGTGTCCAGTGAGATGGTATTCTGAGGCCCTTAGTGCGGGCCGAGCGAAGGGACCCCATCTTTGCACAATGTCAGATGGTGTATGTTGCAAATGACTAGTTTGAGGCGAACATCTCAGACAATAATTTGCTTGAGAAGATCTACTGTGTGTCGCTTTAATGCAGACAAATGCATGTTACTGATGGGATCAACTGTCTCTAAACATTTTAGAATCTAATAGAGCAGTTTGTTAATACCTGATGTTTTCTGACCAAACCAGTGTGTAGTTTCAAACTCTCTTCTTCCTTGAGACTCGGTGACCGATCGTGAGTCAGCAGCGGATGACAAATGGACAAAAAAGAGGGAACAGAAACCCACAAAATCAGGTCATCGTCTCCCAGCGACCCGGAGTGAGTCTGCTGCTCTGATCATTTGTCGCCGAGTGGGTGTAAGCGCCGCGTCAGCACGCTGTGATTAATGCCACGTAATGCTTCCGTAATGTGTCGGGGGGACCGGTGAGGGTGATGTATGTTCGCCGGGCTCGGGAATTCGCAAAGCAGGTCTCGGAGTTGCAGGGGGAATGAAGTCGACACAAACAAATCAATGACAGATGAAACTTTTCAGGATTTATGTCGACTTCTATTGTGTCAAAACAGCAATTAATATCGTGAAAGGAGCAGCAGAACAAATACTTTCTCTGGGTATAGTCTAGGTCTTCTCTAATACAGCAGCCAAATCAATACTTTTGAAGCATTGTCAGTGCTTTTACAGATACTTTTTAAAGCTGTTTTTCTTTTCTATATCCTGGATATTTTTTAACGGGCGACTAATGTGAAAACCTATCCCTCCTGACTCACTGACATGTATTAAATGATGGCCATAAGGCCCTAATAATTGCTTCACTCCTCTTCCAGACAGTTGTAATCATGCCCCGCTTTGTTTATACAATGAGTCCCTTGCAGTTGGAGACTTACTGGATTGATGACGAGCGGTGACAAACCTCTATGTTTGACCAATCACAGTATGGGTGTGGTTATTGTAAATAGGATTTAATCTCTAGAATAACAGTGTTTTCAGTGGACAGGGCTTACCTAACACTTTAGTTGCTATTTTAAGGGCAAATAATGTGTTGATTTAAAATTATTTTAATTAAAATATTTACATTTTCGAAAATGTACTTAATGTACCCCGCCCACTGAAAACATTATGTTTTCAATACCAAACTCTGCAGCGAGAATTCTGACCTGCTCTAGTAGAAGAACTCACATTTCTCCAATCCCTAAAACTCTGTTTCTTTCAGGATCAACTTTAAAATTCTGGTTCTTACTTAAAGAACTATTCATGGTCAGACTCCTCCTTACATCAGTGATCTGATCCAGACTTACACCCCAGCTCGGGCTCTGAGGTCTATGGATCAGAATCTACTGATGGTTCCTGAACATGCTTTCGGACCAGAGGAGAGAAATCCTTCCAGGATGTTGCTCTTAAGCTTTGGAACGATCTTGATGGATCTACTGACTCCTTTAAGAAACATCTTAAAACCTTTTTATTTGTGCTAGGCTTTTACCTAATCTTCTGGGAATGCTGTGTTTGTTTTTATGTTGTCTTGGTCTTTTTTAAATGTGTAGGTATTTTTAAATGTGTTTTGCTTTTGATTGTTCGAGCGCTTTGTGACCCTGGTCTAGAAAGGTGCCTCAAAACATAAGTATTACTTACTTTTTCTGTAGAATCTTGTGCACCATAACCACACCAACTCTGCTGGGATTGTTCAAGCATCAATCACTGTAGTCGGCATCTTTGGGGGACTCATTGTGTAAACAAAGCTGATGTTGTGAAGATATCCTGAACAACTTTGTGGAAAATGGTAAACTATTGCCGTGTTTTTGTGGGTACCAATCGACCAAGCCGTGAAATAACTTTGGAGTTTTATTGAGTCCCATAAGTTATTTAAAATCAGAGAGACTGATGCCATAGTTTGTCTGAGGGTGTGGTTATAATAATAATAATAATATATTTAATTTATTTTGCACTATATATTAGCAAAGCTTCACATCCAGATTTGTTTGGACTTAGGATTTCTAGAAGGCAAAGCTAAATGTTGATAGCAGCGGTTCTAAAACATGTATTTTAACTGTGTGTTGTTTCGATTGTTTAGGTGCTTTGTGACCCTGGTCTAGAAAGGCGCTCTACAAATTATACTTACTTACTAACTTACTCAACTATCAATTGACTTAATATCTCATTGTGAACACATGTATTAGCATTCAACAATACCAATACCAGTGGAGAAATGACAACAATGCTTCACGAAGCTTCATTCGCCGCGTCACCGCCAGCCGGTTTTGTTCTCGGCGGCAGAGAAAAAGATCTGCTGGAATACCGATATATTAATAACTCACACAAACACCATCATCATACATCAAACCATTAAAAGTCTGCAGTGTCATAATAATAATGATAAGTCGACGCGTTCGCGGATGTGAGCGATGATGATAAAAGTCACTCTCGCACACAAAGAAAAGCAGATCCAAAAAATCTAATAACATGAATTAGTGTCGGCGTGACAGCGGTGATTAGACTCCCACCGCTGTGGCCACCATTAGAGAGGTGAGTCTGGAGGGAAGATGAGTCACCGTCCCCAAATATTTCAGAACAAGGTCGATGTCAGAGCTGAAGCTTTGATAGACGTCCTGTTTAAAAAGGGGGACGAGTGAGTGATGAAGAACCGTTTACACAAATGGAAAACTCAGATGTTTCTTCACAAAACAACAGTTTTAACTGGTGAAAAAACATTGTTTTAGATTCTCAAGCACAAGTACTTTTCCTTCTGCTCTTAACAAAACTTCTCTAGAAACACTTGAACTGTTCAGAATCACACACTTCATCTTCTTCATCAATCTTTACCAGATGGTCTTAAATAAAGAAAATATTACACAGTGCATCAAAACTTTTAAAAGAAAATCCAATTGTTTATTCTTATTCAACACATTTAGATTTAGAGATATCAAGATATGGAACAGTTTTTCGCATTAAGCAAAAAGTATTTCTTCTTTGAAATGTTTTTAAAAGCTTAAAAGATAATTTAACTGATGCTTTTTAGTGCACTCTCTACAGTATTTAAGCATTTTTCGCTCATGAAATATAGTCACACAATTGTATTTTCTGTTATTTTATTCAGTGATTCACCTTTTCATTATTGCTGTACATTGACTTTTATTTTAATTCATTTCTTATGTCATCTTGTGCTTTTGTTGATTAAACTCTGATCTGAACGATACATTTCAGTCTAAACGCAACATCAATTATGCTGAACAGAATTGAGAAATGATCCAAAACACGAGCTTAAAAGTTAAAATGTTAAATGTTTTACAAGAATACCAGAGGTATCAACCTCTACACATTTAAAAGTTGGCAAAAAACAACAACACATAACCGTTTAGAAAATTCAGTAATTGTTTGTTGATGTTTTTTTCCTCTCCTCCTCCTCTACATTCACCAATAATTAACTACAAGTGAGGCGGAGCTGTTGACCAATGAGGCGTGTATGTTTTGGTCATGTGATGTCGGCCTCAGACAGGCGTCAAGTCTCAACACTTGATTGACAGCGACGGCTAACAAGCTTTCGTGTACGATCGTTAAAGATACGATAACATTTTTTATTTTTAAAGTATTTCTTGTATTTGTTCAAAGTTTTAAATTCGAAAATAAATACAAAGCGGCTTCTTAGTTTTACTTGGGAGGTGTATTACTGCGGTTACTGCTGGAGCAATACTATGGTGACTCGCAATGTATCTTCGTAGTAAACCACTTTTTGACACATTTTTGAGTAAAACCTTGATTAATACATTAGGCTCAAAGGGCCAATTGACTGTAATTGTATCTTATAATCTGAAAAATACGATATATGGAGTTATATAATGTATCCGTCATGTTGTCGATAACTTAGTACCTTCTTGGAGAATCTACAACTAAATCATCTGTCTATTACCTACTGGAAGGGCTTTGCTTTAATGGGATTAGGAGGTGTTTGAATAGAGACAGAACTCTAGTGGTTGTATAGCAGAACTGCTAGTAACCTGTTACAACCATCGAGTACACATATAGACAATATTGTAAACGTTGACAACCCCAGTACGTAACTCGTGTTTTTACAATTATTTTGTTTAAAACATTTGGAGTAAGTTTCCTTAAAGAAGAGAGAGTAGCTACATTTTTATTCTTGAACCTATTTCACAATGTTGCTTAAAAGCCTTTCGCCCTGATTTCTTGCCCTGACTAGGACAAGAATAAAATATTTAACTTGAAACGTAAGTTGAGTGAAAGTCTCATCCAGTAATTTTTAACTGCTTTAACAAAATGCGAATGGGTATATGTCAATCAAAGTCAACTGCCATTTGTCCCGCCCACATCTCTCATAGTAAGTAAGTAAGTAATTAGTATTTAAAGAGCGCTTTTCAAGACCAGGGTCACAAAGCGCTTAAACAATCAAAAAATACCCAATAAAATAAATACTTAACACAGAGACAAACACAAGAGTATCAGAAAATCAAGGAAAAGCCTGCACTGTGTAAAAGAATCACATTTTTTAGGGGAGATTTTCCCTTTATATTTGAAATGCAACTTTCTCATATCGTTTTGAGGATCACCTACCCCACCTTTACAAGTGACTTTTCAGATGAATTCCTCACAAAGTAAAATATCCAAATCGCAAATCTTTTTAAAAGATGAAACCGACTGTTTCATTATTAATGCTTTTCTGTTTGTACAGGTTTATGAATCATACACAAACAATCCTGCGACAATATTCTGGCCGTGAATTATTCAGCTCGGGTTTAATGACAAAGGCTATTTTAATCTCATAATTACACCCTCAGCGTTATTTTTCAGTCGCGTCCCATTACGCCGCGGCTCGGCGCGGGTTTGTTTTTGTCCTCCGGGACCGAATCTGCTCAGACGTCGCTGTGGCGGCTCCGATCGATCGCATCTCTCCGCGGGGATTTCGGAAACATTCCTGCCCGCTAATCTGTTTTAACCGATTACCTACCATCTACTGTTTTACAAATGAAAAAAGCGTCTTAATTAGACGGAAGCGACAGATCGCCAGGGTCAGGCCTTTTTTTTTTTTTTTACCGAGGTTAATAGTTTAGATCCGTGCTGTTTATGACTTACTCAAAGCCCGGGGGCGAAATCAAGATTCGCTAAATTGTTTTAAGTGGGCCGCAAGGGCTCGAAAATCAAATTTAAATCCAGCGTAGGAGAATTTTTCAAGCTTATTTTTAGCGTCAAGTCCAGTCAATCAAACTCCATTTGTCAAGCTCTGTGTTTGGTGGAAGAACCGTGAGATCAAATTAGCGTATCAGGTGCAGTTTCACAGAACTTTTTGAATTTAGAAAAGCTTAACGTTTTGAATAACATCTACCCTACCTTTGTCTGTACCAAAAAACAGTTTAGTCTCCCACGAAAGACAAGAGTATTGAAGTTTACTGTCCAACAAGGTATGGTCTTCTTTAAGGTTGGAATAAAAAAAGCCGGAAATTTACAAAGACCAGATTCTGATGAAAAGACGGGGAAATCTGATGTATCTTTGCTTTACACTAAAATGTGTCTTTAATAATTAACTGGCAAACTTAATATCACATTCTGTTTTGATTCTTATATTCTCTTCGTTCCCGTTTTAAAAATATGCTGTTTTATTCCCATTGAACCGCTTGTCTGATTGAGTTTGTCAATGTAACAACATTTTAATCTGAAACTGGAAATACCCACCAAGGGGTTTCTTTGAAGATCAAAGTTACTGTTGAAGAAGTGTAAAGTCGATGCAATGAAGGGAAGAAAAATGGTGTCAAGAGTAGGATCTTTTGAAAGTCGACGTCTCTAATTCAAATGAAAGGCAATCGCAGAGAAGCAAATGGAACCCACGATGACCTTCGCGTCTTCATCTAGAAGCACATTTTGGACTAAGAGCGGCCATTTTCTTTTAGACTGAAAGTCATTTCGCACTGTTGGATTGATCTCAGCTCTTCGATAATCACTCGGTGCTTAAGCTATACGAAGAAACATCTTAAGACGTTTCTATTTGTTCAGGCTTTTCCTTGATTTTCTGGAACTCCTGTGTTGTTCTCAGTATTATCTTGATCTTTAAAGTATGTACTTTTTTTTTTTTTTTGAGTATTGTTTTGATTGTGTAAGCGCTTTGTGACCCTGGTCTCAAAAAGCGCTATATAAAAAAATATTACTTACTTACTTACTTACCATATACCCTGGATTACCGGGAGTGTTTCGCCATTTTGTACAACCTCAAGACTGTTAATATCCAGCTTATTTTAAGGGTTTTCTCTTCCTTCAGAGCTTTCTAAAGCAATAGCTCATCCTCCCTTATCACACTCGACCTTATTATGTCCTAATTCATCACATCCAGGAGCCTCCTTGGCTGTCTTACTCTTCTTTTTCCCCAGGTCTCTCCATCTTCATCTTCAAAAAAAACTGGGTTTCTACTTACATTTTCTTTTCCCAAATACAATCTTACTTGATATTTAAAGTGTATATACTTTTTTGAGTATTGTTTTGTTTGTTTAAGCGCTTTGTGACCCTGGTCTGGAAAAGCGCTCTATAAATGAATATTACTTACTTACTTACTTACTTTGGATGTGTTCTGGAGACTTTTCTGCAGAAAGATGGATTCTCAAAATATATTTTTGTTACTGTCTGAAAAAAGGTAGTTTTTTTTTCCTGATGTTCCTCAAAAAAGTATCTCAGTATCTTCTATTGTCCATTTAATGACCAAATATCACAGGATTTCTTGGAGTGAAGTGGTCATGTGACTATGTACTCTTCTGCACCATGGTCCGGTGGCAATTAGGAAAGTGAAAAAATAAAACTGCATTAAAAATACATCTCACCATGATCGTTGAATCTTCAGGAGGCCTGCGTTGGTTTCTCTGCAACAAGATGGTCTAATATAGAGTTGTTGGGTTTTTTTCTCCACATTTTTGATGGTTTACAGCAGAGATGTCCTAATGTTTTAGGGCCACATTTAATGATGTAAAACATGCAAGGGCTTAACAGTGGCATTATACCAAGAGTTATCTAATTCCATTTTTTTTAGGCATAAAGTGTTTATATCTTCATCCAGTTCAACAAAGAATTGCGCACTCTTTCACAGACAATGAAATTAACATCAACACTTTGAAGAGTCAACTAGTGGGTTTTTTCAATTGACTCCTGATCTTGTGTTGGCTTGAAAACATTGTTTAGAATTTAAAAATCGAGTATTTTACTTTCTCTAGAAAAAAGCATTTTAATAACAGCAACGGCGGACTGAATTAAATCTGCTCCACAGCTGTAAATGGCCTCTGGGCCTGACCTTTTTTTTTCAGTAAGTTAACCTGATAAACTTGGTGCACGAATGCTCCTCGCCAGATGCAACACTAATAGACTCAGGGACTCATTCATTCCTCGTGCTATTAGGCTGTTTAATTCTGAGTTTGAAGGCAGGAGTGGACTGAAAATATGATTCTATTCTATGTTAATATTTGTATCCTTTATTTTTCTTTGATCTATGTTGTGTCATCTTGCACTTTCTTTTTATTGCACTTTGTTCTTGTTCTTGTTTTTTTAATCTATCGTCTGTTCTGCTGTGTGCTGGAAAAACAATTTCCCGAAGGAGACCTCCAGAGGGATCAATAAAGTTTTATCTATCTATCTACAGTATTTATCTATCTAACCTAAAGTGTTTTGACTTTTCATGGGTCACAGGCAAATTTTACATCCAAGAAATTCTTTTCAGGCAGTAATAATCAATCATGTATAACTATTATATAAATATTTTTTAAATGATATGAATACTTTTTTTTCATTTAGGTATTAAATACCTCATAGTCCAGTACTTGGCCCCGCCCACTGGATTTTTGGTTACGTATTTCATTACTAAATAGAAACTATTTTAGATTTTTTAACCAAATTAAAGAGCTTTTATTAACTTTAAAAACAAAAATGTAACACGTATTTAGTTTCTCCTTTCCACAAGTCGAAAGATTTGCCTCCCTAACTTAAAAAACTGGAGGTAAGAAGGTTTGTAGATGAAGTTCGAACTTTGTGTTGTTGAAGTTACTGTGATTAATACGCTGTGAGGGAAGCAGATGCAGGCAAGAACACGGAGAACCAGGAGAGAGCTGGAAAAGGCCCGGGGAGGTTTACAAGGTGACGTTAGTAGAGGCCGACAGGACTTGATGGAGGGAGGAAAGGAGTAATCTAAAGACAATAAGGAGATAATAGAAAGTCGGAGAGAAAAGGGAGAGTTTGGTTTGAGGTTACGGTCAGAGTGGTGTGCTGGGTCGAGTACAGATGCTGCTGTCAGACGAGCTTGTTACTTAAACAGAGCTGACACGATTCGTCAGAGCGGAAGTCTGGACTCACTGTCTGCTGCCGCGGTTCAAGGATTATCTTCAAACACTGTCAGATTACCTGCGTCAGGTCAAACTTTGGGGAAGAAAAGAAGTCTAAGATAGAAAAATAAAAAGTGGACAGTTCTTGAAGAAAATGACTTGAATAATCTAGATCTGTCCTGGCAAATTGGCGTCTCTGTCACGAGTATTCACGATAGTGTCATCATTTTCAGAGATGAAGTTGGAACTACCAGTTTAAATATAAAAAAAAACACAGTTTTACTGCCATCTAGTGGCCTTCGAAAATGAGCAAACTGTTTCATACTGTATCATGAAATCATAAAACCTCATTCACTTACTGTTTCTAATAGAAAACAAATAAATTCTGTTGTTAATAATTTCGCATTGTATTTATTTATTTGGTTTTCTTTAGTCAGTTATATTCTAAATATACAGTATGTCACAGGTTTTGTTTTTTACTATGATTATTTATTAATTCGCTAGGTTATTATTTGTTTATACATTTTTATTTATTTAGACTGCACATATATTTATGAAAAAAAAACACTTGCCATATTTAACCAATTAATATACTTTTGTTTTCCTAATAGTTCTTAAAATGTATTTCCTTTAAAAATTAAAAGAAAAAAAAAATCCAATATATTTAAATGTTTTGGGCATGAAAACAGACATTTAATACTTGAATAATGTAATCATTTATCGTTATTGTTGATCAAAAATTAGAATCAGATCAATATATTTACTAACATTCAAAACCTCATCTTTAATTTCATGGTAACAATTTTTTGTAATTCCTTTTTTGCGATAACTGATTGTATTCAGTTAAGTTATATTTAATATTTTTTCTCCTCAACCTTCTATTTTTGCAGTGATTCCTTGTCCAAGTTTATAAGATGATCCTCAGGTAAATTGTACTTCCCTGCTCTTTATCTTAAAATATGTTGACAGTGTTTCAGCTATTTGACTTCAGCTTAAAGAGTGACACGTGTCAGATCGGTCTAAACTAAATCAGTCAAAAACTGTGTTACTTACTTACTTACTTACTCCACACACAAGTCCTTACAAACCAGCTCCACACGATAATCAATGACAGTCAAACTTCAGGTTCTGTATCGCATTCTTAATCGGAGCTGATATCTTCCCCTCCATGTACGTGCCGCAGAGGACGAGGCTCTCGCTGACCCGTCCACCAGTGGACATAAATCACCTGGCGGGGACGGTGAAGACGACTCGCATCGATCGCTGAAGATTTCTGGATGAAGCCGGAACTCCATGTCACCCTAACCTCGTATAAATCCCTATTGGAATATATATATTTTTTGATTGTGAGCAGCTGCCCTTTTCCCGCCTTGAATATAAACATTTATCATTATCACCTTGTAACAGACAAGATGGACTTGAGACGAGATAAATAAAACATCAAAAGGTTTAGCACTCAGATCATCAGTTTAAATTAATCAATATAAAACTGGATTCCAATTTAGCCAACCTTCTATTGACCATAGGTCTACACTCTATTGGATTACCAATAGGAGCAAAACAAATATTGATAATTTGGACCTCGGCTCCTGCAGGGGTTTGACCGACATAATTTCATTTATGTCCCTTAAAGAAAGTGTCTTTGAAAAAACTGAAAATCTTAGCATTACATGGTGGTAATATGCTGTATAGCCATAACATGTTTTATTTAATTTAAATTAATTAATGTGACTTAAATTAGAACTAAAAAGCATAATTGTAATACATTTTTTAGTTAAATTATGTTTGAATTTATTTTCTATATTGGACTTTCCAGACATGGAAAAATTTTGAAAGTCATTGGCAAGTGTAGTTTATATTTAACAGACATTAAAATCTGCATTATTTAACTCACCAAACTTCAATTAAAAATGTTATTTAGTGATGTGTTGATGAGGCATCATGATACGGCATCAGCAGCTTCATACTGTATCATGAGTCAGTGTCTTGATGTTGACAGGCCACTAGATGGCAGTCTCAGTTTAAAAAAAATGCCAGTTTTTTATTGAAATTGTAGATCAGGGCTACAAATTATAGAGCAGAGAGTGACATCTAGTGGCTTTTAAAAATGAAGACACTGTATCATGATGCATTACAGTAGTACCGTTTTGAACAGTTTAGAATGAAGTGTTTTTAAGGAAAAACAGAAGGATGATGATGATGATGAACAACCATGTTGCTCAGAACCACTGTAGGAATGTCGATATTCCAAGGACTGTAACAAGTGAGGCGAAGCGTTCCTCATGAATCCATAAATCTTCCTCGAAATACAAGCGTGCACGGTTCCTCCCCCTGGAGGCCGGAGTGTCTTCACAGAGACGAGGAAAGTCTCCGGAGAGTTCGTGTCAGCACAGGCAGTGACCAGGTGAATCCTGACACGATCTATACGCTCGGAATGTCGGCTGCGATATTTCAGGATTAGACGTGTGCTGCTTACCCGTCCATGCGTGAACGTTACAGTGTAGGAACTCTGGTCCTGACCCGAAGAGACGACAAGAAAAGCCTGAATGATTAATGGAATCTTTGGCAACACGGAGGACAACCATGTCCTGTCTATAAACAAATGTACATTTATTAACCCCGGATGATTCCCAGTTGAAAGTTCGAGTTTTAGTTCTATTGAGGGTTAGTATGATTCTTAACTATTTTGACTTTTTAAGTCATGTGAGCATCAAAGTGGTGAAATATTGACCCTTTTTTTTTTACATCTTTTAACTTGTTTTGTTGCAAAAAGGAGGGTCAAGACTCAACTGGTGGAACACATGTGCCAAAAGAAAGATAGGATGAGTTAAAAGTCTTCATTTAATGGGATGAAAAAAAGAAAAAAAAGTAGGGTAGCAAGGAAATATAGACAAAAACTAAATAGGGTACACCATGACAGTAAAAATAAAGCTTAATAAGCTAAACTAGTCATTTTATTGTATGTTATTTTCTTTTTCCATTGTAAAATATATTTAAAAAATATTCTAAAGACATCATTTAGAGGAAAGGTGATAACATTGAAAAATAATTTTGATTAAAACTACTCATTATTAACAAATTCAACAAAGGAAAACTACATCAAATGTTATATTTATTAGAAACATTTAAAGTGCAATTAATTGTACTCATCAGTGTGTCTCTGTTTGTACAAAACTCTCTTTAGATTGAAATAAGTAGGTTCGACACCGCGAGTCATCAATCCAGGAAGTATCCATCTCCAAGCGACTCGTTGTATAAACAAAGCGGGGCGTGATTCAAACTGACCGGAGGAGGAGTGAAGACCATTATTACGCCATGATAGACTCTCCTCTCGTAACCTCTTGTTCGCCCAGATTTCAGACGATAGAGAACTTTATAAAGTAATAACTTTAAAAAACATGATCATGATGAGAGACTTACTGCATTTTAACCTCACTATGACTAGATTTGTAGTGTAACAAGCTTTTTAGAGAACCAAAACCAGGTTTTTATAGGCCCATAGAAGACATTGACGAATCAAAATACAATCAAAAGTAGGGCTGCGTCAATTGATCATATTATTGATGGATTCATCTATTGATTAATTGAAAAACAAGTATATTAAACAAGGGTAAGAGAGTGATATACATGTACAAAGTAGGTGATAATTCTTAAAATCTAATTTTTTATGTGGCAAAATAAACATATCTGTGGAATAGCAGGAACCTGTGACGTCGCCCCTCCCCCCAAACATGAATCCATCCCAGGGCTTGTAAAAGCGCCCAGGTTGACGCTTCTCGATTTTTACAGAAGCAGCGATCTGCAATATGTTGAAGCTCTTTTACACTCGGCTGTTAACCGTCGCTCCATCTGTCCGGCCGGCGGAGCACAGCTGCGGAAAGGTTGTTTAGCCCCAACAAAACCATTTCTGACAGGTTCAATTGTGCGCCGGAGCGTCGGCCCGGCTGCGCCAGCAGTTATGGAGTCCTGGATGGGAAAAAGTTTGTGGAGCGCAGGCGGGGGTTCTTTCTCCCCGCGTGACCTCTGTCGGGCGGAGGAAGGTCGTCGCCTCCCCGTCAGCCGGTACCACATGACTAATGATTTAATGTGGGCTTATTAAGCCCTCGTGAAAGTCCAGATAACGCCCTCATTTCTCAACCCGCAGTGACCCTGAAGCTGATGTCGCTATTATCTTCTCGCTCCAACACACGACCTCGCTAATAAATCCTAATCAGATTTTGTCGCTCCCTTCGGAAGATTTTGTCATAATGAAGTAGCACTACTTTAGGTCATTATGGGGTGTAGTCGCATCATATTAGAAGCTGGAGACTCAAGTCTGGACGTAATGTCTTCGTCCATTTTGGTTTTTGACTCTTGATCATGAGTGAATATGCATTATCGTCCGATACTATTGACCAGGTTCTTGTGATGACTGGGGATGAGAGGATACAGTTGACTCCAGTAGCGCTTAAAGCTTAAGTTTGGACATGTTTTGGTTTCAAACCAAATAAAAGGCAGTTACGACTTCGAGAGGTCTGTAAATTCTGCAACACCAGAGTCAAGTACTCGACAATACTACAAATATGTCCTTGTTACTACTGTATTGTAATACATCGCAATATAGCGTATGGTTGCTCTAAAGCATATTCTGCAGTCTCACGTCTGCACATACTGTATGAGTTTGTAGTACTACTATGACTAAACCATCAAACATTAAATAATATTTTTGAGTCAAATTATTCCATAAAACAACTTTAAATTCAGCCTTTTGTAACTATTACCCAATAAATCAACATATATGCATATGAGCCTGAAATAAACAAGCCTTGAGCCAACAAGCTGCACCAATCGTCATACGTGACATATAAACAACAACTACACATAACACTGGCATTTCACAGAGTTTAAGGAAACTGATGTACTTTAATCACTTGGGGCTTCTCACGAAGTGTCTAAGGCTTGAACTTGAGGTTCTCCTTAGAAGACAGTTAAGAAATCTACTTCGTTGCCAAACCCTACTTAAGAGCCTTAAGAACGACTGGATCTTGGAATTCCAGCAGTTTGGGTGTAAAAAGAGTGCAAGGAGGAAATATAATGGCCTCAATATGTAGTTAATTTTGTGGATATTGTTTGTTGCAGAGGCTTTACTGAATGTTACACCCATTATAAAAAAGGGACCACTGTATATACTTAAATGAAACAGGAAGTGTAGTTTACCCAGGGGGCCCAATTATACCTTGCGTCCGTTGTGAGGGCCCAATGAGCAAAAATAATGAAAAAAGGTAGACAATATACCTGTTTGTTTTTTTTCAAACCTGTCATCTTGCCATGACATTGGGTCACATGTGGCTCATCATCCAACTCTATTAAAAAAAACAAAAAACATTTTTGCTGTGCTCAGCAAATTTTCTTTTAAATCAATCTTTAATTGAATCTGCCATAAAAATATAGGTAGTGAAAGAGAGTGACTGAGATATAGGTGTATAGAGAGGGAACGAGGGGGGATAGAGAAAGTGGCGGAAAAGAGAGAAGAGAGAGAGCGAGGTAAAGCCAATGAGAGGAAAAGTGTGAGTGATGAAACAATAGGAGAAAGAGAGTGAGAAAGATTGAGCAACATAGACAGCAAGATATGAAAGAAAAATAAAGCTGAAATTCTATTCTTCTTAAATCATCATGTTATTTAATCATTCAGCTCATATAAATACATTATTTTCAGTTTATTTATTTTGTAAACACAAAAAAGATTAATAAACAAGTTGTATTTAAAGGTGAAATAGTGACAAGTTAATAGTTAATTTTGACACAAAGGATCGTGTTCACTCGTGCCTAAAGCCTCCCGTGACTATCAAAACAACCAAAACTCATTTCACTCCAACTTCCACCGACTTTATGGCGCCTTGTAAATGTGAGGAACAGTCGGACGGAGAAAGAAAGGCATCAAGGCGACATCATAAAAACATAATTGCAGGAATATATCTCCTGACTCGGCCCGAGGCGTTTAATGAGATGTGTTATTGATTTGAGTGCGAGAAAACTTCTTTTTATTTATCCCTTGAGAGAAGCACTCCAGTGATAACATTGATTATAGACGATCGAGCATCAGGCAATATTGTAAATTGATTAATAACTAGAAGAGAATTTTTTTTTTTGGTGTTTTTTTTTTTTTTGGTTTGAGCTTTGGTTATTTTGTGAACTGGTAAGCACAGACCTTACCTTTTGGCTCAGCTCTTTCTTTAAAAGACCTAAAGGGGTGTTAGTAAATGTGGATACAATGATATATCACTTTCTTTTTTTTTTCACGATACAGTATCGATATTTGGAAGCACTGTATCAATGAAAAATAAATATAAAATGGAAAAAATATATATATATATATATATATATATATATATATATATCATTTAACATGTTGTATGTCTTTTTATAGCTGTTCAAGATTTTCAATTCAACAAAGTGTGTTTAAAATACAATTTCCCATAAATAAATAAATATTTACGGCGTTCATTTTTGTGTTGCAATGAAACTTTCTGCTGCCAGATGGCAGCAATCATTATGTTCTCTGCAGCTGAAGGAAGAATTAACTCCCACAAGATCACAGTGGTGACTGAGGACGAGAGGATGCGGTCGACTCCAGCAGCTTTTAAAGCTGATATTCGGACATATTTTGGTTTCATTCAATTTGAAGTTACGACTTCGTCAAGAGTCTTGTGGTCTTTAAATTCTGCAACTCCCAAAGTCCAATACTCGGACACTACTACAAGTATATCCTTGTTCCCACAGTATCATCGCAATATATTGTATTGTTATCCCTATATTGTAATACGTATCATATTGCATATCAATACTTGACAAAACACAACGCTAATAGACACTGCATCACTACAGTTGTCTTGAGTTATGGTCAAACCTGGTCAATCTTTTGAGCGACTGATGACCTGTAAACCACTCTATGAGTAGCAGCAAGATCCTCGACTTACAGGTCAATTAAGGAATCTTAATTAATACATTCAGTCTATTGAGTATTAAACCAACGACTAACTTACCTTCATCATCAATCACATCGAAGTCGTACAATGCTCTGTTGATCGAGTCACAGCGATTCATCTCTGCTTGTTGGGTCCGGTCTGGCTCGTCTGAGAATTCCGTGGGTCGCCTGAAGCCGGTCCATTTGTCCCTTATGATCCCGGGGCGCCCCAGCGGGGGGGGCCAAAGCAGGAATCTCATTTTAACCTCCAGAGTGTGGCCCTCAGCGTCGTCCTCCTGAGACGGATTATTGTTTTTTATAATCACCTGGAGAGCTCGCAGACGCTCGTCCTTCAGTGACTCGCTCTGGACAGTTTTGGGAATCTTCATTCTTGGAGGGTTCACGTGAGGGCGAGCCGCGTTAACGACTTTTAATTAGAAACTCCATATCTTGAGGCTCATTGTTCAACTATCATTTTTCTTATTATAGTTTTCGTCTACCCAGCAATTTTTCCAATGTAATTCTTTTTTATTTTCTTTAATTGAAACTGCCATTAAAAAATATTGCTAGTGAAAAGGGAGGGAGCGCGGAAGATGTGCACTCAATTGGTCTGAAAATTGAGTGAGTTCAGTTTCTTCCACATCATCAACTTTCATTGATCGCAGACACGTTTTTTAATATTAACGTCAATAAAAACAAACAAAAAACGTATTCAAAATAAAGGAAATCAAGTAGAACACCTGGGAACTCATGTACTAAGGGGTCAAAGTTCATGTGTATCAACAAGGAAAAGAGTGTTAAAAAGTTGCGTAGAAGGTCGCATAAGTACTTATTTACTGCTCAGACGCCCTAGTCATGTTGAGATGACACATATAAATACACCATCACATGATTTGTTCATTTGTAATTCGTAAATAAAATGCTAATAATTATTTGCTTTAAGTTACTCTGCGCTTTAAGTTACTCTTTACACTTTTATTCTTGATAAACTCCATTTTAAGACGTTTCAAATAAGCCTCTGATCGTCTCTGTAAATAAACTATTTGCATTTATAACCCTGTATGTAAAATATTTATTAGTCTGAACTTCATCTTCTCTGGATCTTCAGTCGCACACATACTGACAAGTTAACAAGGATCAGGAAAACACTCCCTTTAAAACTTCCTAAACCACTTCAAGAGAAAAAAATTGGAAGTACCTTGACAATTGAGAGTGTCTGCTGGCGGATCCTCACCCCCCGGACCTGCAGGCCAGATCTAATCCGGTCTCCAAACTGATGTTCTGCTCTGTGATTGAAAGTGTGATGAGTGATGAAGTGGCGCCGCAGAGACTCGCACACAAGGTCAGAACACAGTCAATAACTCTCTCTTGTTGTTCCTTCTGTGCGATTCGCCGCCGAAGTCTCCGTCCAGTTCATCTGATTCCTGGTTATACACCTCTACTCAACAGCGCCCCCTAGTTACACTTCACCTCCTGCTTATCCTTGTTGTTAACAGACGCGCATTACAGTTATTATGTTCAATGTAAGATGGTCACAAGTGACCTTAACTAGCAACAATTCAATCAATTATTATTAATTATGTGGTAAATTTCCTGCTTGAGACTTTGGCTCCTACAAGGATTTAATATCACCTTATTAAAGAAAAACAATACATTGTAAGCGTTACGGGGTGATTTGTAAAATTGCAGGACAGGCATAAACAAGCGGAAGACACCAGAAATGTATTTTATAGTAACATTTTTTATGGAAACAAATAGAAAAAAATTATCAGTTATTACAAGTTAGTTTGAAAAAAGTTCAGAAATATAACGTACAGCTTTTAGTCGCAAACACAATCAAAAGAGTCGCATCTAAAACTGGCATGTCCAAAAGGTGTTTTGTTTTGAAAAAAAGATGGTATTTCCTCTAGTAATTTATATTTATAGTTTATTTATAAATTTATATTTTTATAGTATTATAATATTTATTTATAGTATTTGCTTGTTGACTCTTGACATGTCAAGATGCTCGTTTCAGTCAAGTTTACTCAACAAACATGTTAACTAGTGTAAAAAATTTTTTTTATATGGAGGTCGGTTTGTGGATAGTATGCCAAACCATAAAACCAACAAAAATAAAAATAGACAAAAAAGTAATTGTGGGAAAAAAATGAATATTATGGGATTATTCCTGAATAGTGAAAACCTTTTACCATAAATACGTTTTCCATTCAAATGGAGGTATAGACCAGGGGTGGGCAATGAAATTTACTCAGGGGCCACTTTACACACTCTGGCTGTTGTGAGAGGCCGTCAAGACAAAACAAAACAGACAAAAAAAACCAACTTGATAAGTAAAAAAATTCAATAAAAAGAATAATCTAAATATACCTATAAAATATATATTTATTCCAATCATTTTGAGTGGCCAAGAAATATTCACGAAAAGAACAAAAAGAAGAAAGGTATATCTAGAGTTTATTATTGTTGTCGTCATCATTTGTCCCCCGCTTTTTAAAATAAAAAATGTGGCCTCATCAAAAAAAAAACCCAGATCTATTGAATCCATTTGACTCATCATGAAATGAAAAGTTCCGGATCCATTGTACATTTTTCTAATGGTCGCCAAGCAAAAAAAGAAAGAGAACAACAGCTGAAGTAGAAATTGTCGCAGCAGCGTAAACAGCCTCTGCTCTGCCCTCGCCACTCAAGTCTAATTGAACCAGCCTCGCAATTTAGCCGAACATGTCGCTGCATGTTTCAGGGGAATCTCGAAAACAATTCCAACTTCGGACCACGGAGCAGAAAAAACAGGAGTAGATTTAGAGAAAGGGAAAAAAAAAAACGCTTCCCCTCAGCTCATGATGCTTCCTGGCCAAGTGGGAGCGTCGTGTCTGCATTGCAGAGGCACACAAATTGATTTGTAGCTACCGAGACAACTCCAGGAGTCAGCAATCGCCTTCGGATTGTGAGGCGAGAGGTCGGGCTCTTGAGCGGCGTGACAGGTAGAATAAAAGATGAGGGTTTTCAATATTTAAATGCATTCACCTTCTCTCTGAAAGACGGTGAGTGAAAGATTGACCCTCGGAAACGCTCAGAGAAAGTCTTCCTTATGGCGGTTTTCTCAGTCGGAGTCAAGTCCACTTCCTGTCCACCAACTCAAGGCACATCAGCGCTTATCGATTGTTTGAGTCACACCTACTTCCTGTCCATTTTTATGTGAAGACTCACTCAAATCTAACAATCCATTGTGTTGTTTGTCGCGAAGACTCATTTATTTGCGCGGGACTCAAAAAACAGGCTCACTTCCTGACTGTGAATTCATGAGTCAGGTCTACTTCCTGTCCACCAACTCAAGGCACATCAGGGTTTATTGATTATTTGAGTCACACCTACTTCCTGTCCATTTTTATGTGAAGACTCACTCAAATCTAACAATCCATTGTGTTGTTAGTCGCAAAGACTCATTTATTTGCGCGGGACTCAAAAATCAGACTCACTTCCTGACTGTGAATTCATGAGTCAGGTCTACTTCCTGTCCACCAACTCAAGGCACATCAGGGTTTATCGATTATTTGAGTCACACCTACTTCCTGTCCATTTTTATGTGAAGACTCACTCAAATCTAACAATCCATTGTGTTGTTTGTCGCAAAGACTCATTTATTTGCGCAGGACTCAAAAAAACAGACTCACTTCCTGACTGTGAATTCATGAGTCAGGTCTACTTCCTGTCGATTTTTATAGAGACTCACTTATATTTACCACCTCATTGTGTTGAATGTCACAATGACTCATTCATTTGCGTGGGACTCAAAAATCAGATTCAGTCCCTGAATGTGAATCCATGAGTCAAGTCCACTTCCTGTCCACCAACTCAAGGCACATCAGGGTTTATCGATTATTTGAGTCACACCTACTTCCTGTCCATTTTTATGTGAAGACTCACTCAAATCTAACAATCCATTGTGTTGTTTGTCGCAAAGACTCATTTATTTGAGCAGGACTCAAAAAAACAGACTCACTTCCTGACTGTGAATTCATGAGTCAGGTCTACTTCCTGTCCATTTTTATATAAAGAATCACTGAAATTTACCACCACATTGTCTTAAATGTAAAAATGACTCATTCATTTGCGTGGGACTTAAAAATCAGACGCAATTCCTGAATGTAAAATCATGAGTCAGGGCCACTTCCTGTCCACCAACTCAAGGGTTTATTTATTAGTTTAGTGTCAATTACACTTACTTCCTGTCTAGCCATTTTTAAATAAAGACTCACTCAGATTTACCACTTCATCATGTTTAATGTCTCATTAATTTACACGGGACTCAGACTCAGTTCCTGACTATGGACCCATGATTCAGATCCACTTCCTGTCCAGCAATTTCACCATTTTTAAAGACTTACTCAAATGCAACACACATCCTGTTGTTTGTCACAAAGAATCATTACATTTGCGAAGGACTTTTAAATCAGACTCACTTCCTGACTGTGAATGCTTGAGTCGTAGCCACTTCCTGTTCAGTATAACATGTTTTTACATTAAAACTTCCTTTGTTTTTTTTCATTAGCTCAACCTTTGGTGTTTTTTTGTGACCAGATGAGTTAGACTCACGTTGTGGAATTCATTTATAAGTCAAGTCAGAACACCCATTTATCTGTGTAAGAATCCATTGTCGAACAATAAATCTAAAAATACTTACTTGCTTGCTTTTCGTTGACTCATCTCAGACTTCTTTAGATGAGTCAGATTTATTGATTCCGTCACAAGTCAGTCAAATTGGGCCACTTTGACAACAGGGACTCATTCTTAAGTAATTGCATCTGAGACACTTTCTGTATAGCAACAATAGTCTCACTTGCTTTAAAAGAGTCCAACAAACTTCTTGTAGACATTAAAACACGATCCAATGTGTTCCAATCCATGACGTTAAGTTCCTCCCCTAGTTCATTTGTTGAGACTCCTAAATGTAAGAAAGGTCTTTGTCACTCACTTTGACTTGTGGGATTCATTTACGACTTATGTTACATTATTTTGATCATTTTAATCATGAAAATTGTTCAATAATAATTTAAAACCTTCTTCATTTAAAGTAACTTGTTTCACAAGGACTCACTTAGGTGTGTAGGACTCAATACTTCAAGACAGTCAAATCTTATCATAATAATTTTATATTTCTTCAATTAACTCCCTATTATAGCGACTCAGATCCCGATGACTCAGTCTGACTCGGTTAGTCAAGAAGGACCCACTTCCTGTTGTGTCGCGGAGACTGATTTAGATGTATAGACGTCAGAGGATATTTCTATAAAGCACTTGATGGATTCATCCTGCCATGACTTTCCTTCTGAAACAAAGCAGTATGACTCATGGGTTAGTATCTCCACATCAGTGGGAAGAGAAAAACATGCTCGTGAGTGAATCACTATACGTCGCTGTAGCGGAGCTGCCGACTGTAATCAGTAGTAAAAGCTTTATTTGGATGTAATGAAACTCCCTCGGGGGGGTTTGATTTATGTCTTCTATTCTGACCACTTTGAATCACGGTGGACACAGAAGTCACCTCGGGTCGTCTTCCTGCCGCTGAAGTGACATTCGGGTTAAAACTGCTCAGAAAAACTCACAAAAAAACTAAAATAAAAGAGCAATTTTATGGACAGTCGTGTAGAAGATCGAGTTTAATCAGAGCGGCGTTCTCCACCAGCGTTAGCAAACCTGATTACTTCAGATGACTCTCCAATCTGTCATGGGTGAAGATTTCAAATCTGTTTTCGTGAGGCTTCACCAGCCTAGGTTCAGGTGAGCGTCAGGTGCGTGTCGGAGCAGCTGGTCACTGTTTTGTGGCAGCTAACAGAACCCACCGTGGTCCGCAACAGATTTAAACTTAAAAGAGTTAAACAGTATTTTGAAATGTGATTAAGTTTCACACTTCTTGATGTATTTAATTCTGTTTATATATTATGGTCACCAGGGGGCCCTTTTCTGAAGACAACATCTTCATTTTTGATGCAATAAATCATCTGAGGCATATATTCTACGTGTCGGTATAATTCATGAATGAATGGAATAGCTACTAAAGTTTCTAGTCTGTTACAAAAATACAAGGTGGGGTCGCCCAGATTTTCGACCATGTTTAACTTAATCACACACAAGCAATCATTTTTAGAAGATATTATGTACATCAAATATAGAAAAAAAACGGTTTAAAAAATAACAACATGTGTGTAATTTTAAAATAGCAGTGGATATAATTTTAAGTATTTATTTTTATTTTTAAACAAACAAAAAAACAAGACTCAAGTTGAAGTCGCTCAGGTTCTTGACCAGGTTTAACTTAACCCAAAACAGGCACATTATTGGAAAGTGTTATCTATATTAAAATGGACTAGGAATTAAAATTAGGGAATAAAGTATATATTTGTAGTTTTAGAAGAGTGTACAAATTCAAGTGGGTATTGTGGGGGGAAAAACACAATGTGGAATCGCTCGAACTGTTGACCAGGTTTAATTTAATTGTAAAAAGGGATATATTTTGGTCAATATAATTAACGTAAAAAACAAAAATAATCTAAAGTTAAAGCAAGATCTAAATATAAACAACATATTTGGAATTGTAAACAGATGTTGAACAAATATTAAAAAACAAAAACATCATATGAAAATGAAGACCGAAAGAAATGTAAATAATTGAAAAAAAATCTGTTTAAGAGTGGACCCAAGTCTCCAAAACAACCAACCAGGTTCAAAGGAAAACTTATTACAACAAAACAATTATAACTCTTTCTGATCCTCTGTTCGGGTTATTTCAATATGTTTTAAAGCCCATGAGGGCGAATCATACGGACAGGAAATCCAGCAAAATAAAACAGGAAGTGCTGCTTCTAATGAGCTCCACAGTGCATGTTACTCCCACATCAACTGAACGGTTTAAAACATGTACAAGATAGACTTTGGCTTTCAGACTTCAAACAAAAGAGTAGCTCCGTTGTTCTGCTGCAACTCTTGCGTGTGGATCTCACTACGATTCTTTAGAGAGTTTGTTTTGAAGGCGGATACAGAAGCAGAATGATGAAAATGTTTCAGGGTCTGTGGGAGAAGGAGAAGGTTTTTTACAAAGGAAAATCAAGGTGAACAATCTAGTGGTTGTTGATCTTATTATAACTCAGGAGTTGATTAAAGCAGGCTTGAGAAAACTTCCATTAACTGGCCATGTTTTTTTCTTATTTGGAGTTTTATCTTGTACAGCATGAAAAAATATCTACAGTTTTCCATGGTGTAAAATAAATTTAGTTTATTATACAAAAACCTATTAAAAAAATGTATTTAGAAAGAAAATGTTGGCAGAAAAACAAGAAAAAAACACCTAATAAACATAGAAGTTGTGAATATATAATAACAAACTAAGAATAAAAACTACGGAGCCCCAGAGGTAACATAAATGTAATTTTTTTAATTTCATATTAGTATTTTGGGAAACTCGTATCAAGTGATAATCATATCACTCGAGATATGTGATTTTCTCTGGTGGTGATGGCGACCATCAAAACACATCAAAACACTTTTTTTCCAAGTCATGTGGTTCATGTTCATAACTGTAGTTCTTTAGTTTAGCCACTAGATGGATTCTTGTTTCTTCCTTTCTGTCCACCAAAATACTGCCACCTACTGGGGAATATAAAGATCAACGTTTACAAGGTAAAAGGTTGACAATTATTTGAGAGTGCTGGTGGCACTTAATCAATATATACTTGTATCATGAGATACAAGTATTTGTGATATTAGTATCATGTGATGGTAATATTGTAAGATAAAAAAAAGGTCATGTTCCCTTCAGGTCTCCGTGAAAAACGACAAGTTAAACAAATTAAAAAATAAACAATCCATCCAGCTGTCTCTGTGGGACCAAAAACAAACAAGATGACCTTGAGAAAAAAGAAAAGGAAAATTAAAAATGTGAGGTTGAGAAAGAAAAAGAGAAAATTTGAGGTCAAGTAAAGGTAACTGCTGGAAAATATTGACGTAGACTCCTTTACATCAATGTTATTGAGTAAATTGTGACATATTAGAAGGAAGAACAAGTATGGCTACACTCTTCACTGACATTATAGTTAAAAGTGCATATTTTTAATAAAAAAGCAAGTGATACAAAGACTATTTTCGGTTTTGAAGGATTGCCAGAAGAACATTGTAAAAGTACAAAAATTGTATTCACCTTATTTAATTGTCATTTTATTTTTCGAATCACAATTGTGTATTTTTATACATTATTTAAGTTAATCATAAAAATGTAAATTCATTGTTTTAATGCATGAAACATCTTTAATAATTATATTATGTATTTTATGTTGTTTTTTTAACCAATATAATTATTTATTTAATTCATTTTCTTTGTATTTACTCTGCTCATATATTTTGTGACGGTTTATTTATTTACATGTTTATTTAATTTCTCACCCTTAACCTAACCTTGACCCCTTGAATTCATTTCAATGTATTATTTATTTGGCGATAAACGGATGAATAGACCGAATGGGAAAAAATATTAAATATAATAATTATATGAGAAAACTGAAAAAGTATATATTTATATATAGTCAATCAAAAAGTTTAAATCATAACCAAAACAAAGGAAAAACAACAACTAAATACCCATTTTTTTGGACTTTTTTTTGGATCATTTAAAAATATATTGCATGTCCCTCACGGTTTAATGAGACCGACTAGTAACCAGTGGTTAAGAGACTCGTGACGCGTCTCAAGCTGTCACTGATATGTACTGACCTGGCCATGTTGACTGTAAAGACACAATAAAACACTAAAATAAATGTGACTTTAAACGATCTTTTGTCGACGACTGACAGGTTTAACTGTCCTTCTTTCTGCTGACCGAGCACCTCTGGACCATCAGTGTCAGAACCTGGTGATCATAAACCAAATATGGATCCATACAATCCCCCCCTTTTCGCAGGGATCGATACGTATGTTTTCTTTAGCCGGCTCTGGACGTCCGAGCGCCGACCCGTCATGGAAGACACCCCCTCTGGGAGGAAACACGTTCACCCAACTGACTTGATGAATTCTCAAAAAAGACGGAACAGACAGCATTTATCTCCCATCGGGGACGGCGATGAAGGCCCAATAAATTACCGCCACCTGCATGAATTAGTTAGCGCTGTAATCTATACGGAGGACATTAACATACTGAACCCCGGAGTCCGTCTCCTCCCCGGGCTATCTCTCCAGGCAGCATAAGTCAGCTTCATTTATTCATGAAGGGGTCTGGGAGCTTCATCACAGCGGCGGTCCGGGGCCGTGCTCTTAAACCAGGCGCTGAATTAAAGACTCCATTTAAGCCAGCAAACACGTCTGGAGAGAAACATCACTGAATTAACTCTGTAGACATATTTAAAGTGCTGCCGGCTTCATGTGGGACTTCAAGACATCAGCGAAAAAAGAAACAACGTTATTTTCTTTCGACTAGACTCCAGATAAGTGCACTTTCTGTCTGCGAGCGTTTCCCAGAAGGATGGAATTGCAGTCATTAAGTCCAAACAGAATACTCACAAACACATAATCGCTCCGTCTTCATTTGGAAAGTGACAGATTTAAAGGAGCTCAGATGATGCTGAGCTCGCTTTTGTTTTTTTTTAAAGATTGTGTTGTTGGGCAACTTTGAAGTGATTACAGGTGAGCATCTGTGATGTTGTTGGTGACCTACAGAGGGCGCTCTTTAGAGGAGAATTGCTAGCCACTTATGGAAACCGTTATCTTTGATTCATAGTTTCGAGTGAAGAAGAGCTTATCGGGTTATACCTAATAGCAGAAAAGTTAGTATTGAGGAAGCCACCTACTATACTGTATATACTGTATGTGTTAGCTTTACCAGGTAGCAACAACGATAATGGAGAAAGTCATTTATCAGCTATATTAGCATCACACGCCTGAATGGCACACATTTCAGAATCCCATTTACGTTAATGTTTTTGATAAATGGGGACATTTTAGCAGGAAGAACAAGTATTTTGCTGTCATTATTGAAAAAATGCAAATTTTAAATAAAAAAATTAAATGCTACTCAGTCTATTTTGGTTTTAAAGAGATCCCCGAGGATAATAGTAGAAGTACCAAAATGATGTCTATTTTTTAAAACTTTTTTTTTAATACTCGTTATATTGTTTTAAATCGTCTGATTGGGTATTTTTATGCATACATTTATTTGTACTTAAAACGATTGAAAACTTACAATAAGTTGAAAAGGTGAAAATATGTATATTTCATTAATTACTTTAATGGATTACTTTAATGGATTATATATATATATATATATATATATATATATATTAATATATATATATATATATATATATATATTGTTTATTTAATTCATAATTTTTTCCCAACCTAACCCATTTCGATATTTATTTTAGTTTTATTGTATTACATTTTTTTTGTTCATTTTTCATCATGTTTTTTCGTATGTGCTTTGTTAATATATTTTTTCTTTTTTTTATTTATTTAGATTTTTTCCCCCTCACCCTAACCATACCTTAAACCTTAATCCCTTAAATAATTTTTTTAAACAATGATTTATTTGTTGACAAACAGATGGATGGATCGATATAACTAATGAATCAAAAAATAAATCAGTTTAGCCTTTTATTTCTGGTGAAGCTTCATGAAGCATCGTTTCATTTTCAGAGTCCACTAGATGGCACTCTTTGCAGTATAATCTTTGATTTCAGTAAATATTTCATTGAAACCATCACGTTGAAGCTGACAGCGCCATCTACATTGAAATTCATGAAACTGCTTCATGAAGCTTCATCACTACCCAAGTATCCGACGAGTCTCTCACACAGTTTTCTTCGGCTCCATCGCGGCCGTTGAGTTATTTCAGTGAAGTTTTAATATTTGTCCGTCGAGAACACAACTCGTTTATTCAGGAAATAAACTTCTGCTTCCACGCTCCGAGGCTTTTGCCCCGCGGCGCTCAGAGCTCTGATAAAGACACCACCTGAATTTGGACCAGAGTTCTGTGAGCTCGCAGTCGCTCCACGCCCGGCACTGAAATGAAGCTCACCTTGAGAATTGCACCACTTCCAGGAAGTGTTGCAGGAAGTGGTTGAGGGGTCAGCTGGAATTATTTAAGCTTTGAGTCAGACTGTGAGGAACTTTTGAATTAGAAATGAAGTGAATATAGAGAGAAAAAAAAGAGTCTAAAACTGCATTTTAGTTTTTCTATGGCTTCACATTTTATATATATTATCTATTAAATTAAAAAAAAGAATTTTGGATGATTCAATAGATTTTAAATTAGATTAGATTTTCCTTTATTGGTCCCACAAGGGGACATTTTGGTACCAGCAGCATCATGGGAAAAAGATACAACACAATAAATTAATTACATAAAATACAAAAATAATAATTCAATACAAATAGAATTCTAAATTTAAAGACTTAAAGACTAAAATATACATTATATACAAAAAATCCAAAAAGTCCTTGTGTGTTATTTTCATATCAATATATATATTTTCTCATCAACATATTTTGGTATTATTTTTTTCTTTACTTGATTTGTTTGTATAACTTTTGTCATTTTTGTTATTATTAAAAGTATTATTATTGTTAATAGGTTTTTATCTGAGAAATATGACCATGTTTAAAAATGACAAATACTTTTAATAATAACAACAAGAACAACAACACTATTATTATTATTATTATTAAAACATATCTCAAATTTCATAAATGTAGTTATTTAAAAAACAAAAGTTAAATAAATCTATCTTTTAAAATGTTGACATTAATATCCCACCTTTAAATGACAATTATTTAATTTAACACACAATTAATATGTTGCTCTCCGCAGCTCCTGTAATGTTAAAAGCCATTAGTGACCGTGTCAGACTTAATGTTCTGGCCGGACAATCGGGATGCGTCCCCAGGCGTCGTCGTGTTACGTCCAGATTTATCGGCGTTCTAACCTCTGTTTGTGTTCCGCCACGCAGATGGTCAAACTTGGCATTTCCCGACTCACGGCGGGATCATCGGCGACGCCTGTGATTGATGAGCAACATTGAATCTCGGTTGCTGTGTCGTTTAACATCTTCAGAAGGCGTTGGTTCGACTCCCTCTGAATGAGACAACTGGGGTTCATCTAAAGCAACGGCTATAAAAGCTGGAAATGCACTCGTTAAAAAAAAAAAAAGAAAAAAAAAAAGTCCAGGAATAAAACTTCCATAAAGCTCACAAGGACGACGTTCTCGTAAAAAAAAAATGTTTGCTAAAGGTTGCAAGAGTGAAAATGTCAGAATCAGCAAAAAGCTTCTGAGTGAAGTTTCCACCTTGACAACCAAAGCTGAGGGAAGCTCTCCCCACGGACGGTCTTATGAAAAGAAGTTTAACGATTCTCCATCAATCCTCCCTTCTCCCCCGTCTGAAATCTCAGCGAACAAGAGGTTACAAGAGCAAAGCCCATTGATATGTAATAAAGGGTTTCACACTCCTCCTGCAGCCAGCTGTAATCACACCCCGCTTTGTTTATACAACGAGTCCTTTGGTGGTGGATGACGTGCGGTGACATATCTCAATGCCTGACCAATCACATCAGAGTGGGTGTGGTTATGATGAACAAGTTATCATCTCCCCCAAAAATGGGCGTGGCTTAAACACATTTTCCATTAATAGAGAGTTTTGTACAAACAGACACATACTGATGAGTACAATAGAGGTACAAGATTTATTTAGGAAACACTTAAATCTTTAGGAAAAAGTTAAAAATTAGTTGACATTTAAAAATACAGCTACTAGATTAGATTAGATTAGTTATGAGTTTATTAATCCCTTTTGGAGATCTCCTTCGGGAAAGTGGGTTTCCAGTACACAGAAGACGATAGTTTCATTCAAAAACAAGAACAAGAACAAAGTGCAAATAAAAGAACAAAGTGCAAGGGATGACAAAGTGCAACTATACTGGGTGTACTCTAATTTTATCAGGCAACAAAAAAATCCCATACGACAGAGGGATTTCTTGGTTGTTTGCCTACCTTTTGAGGTATTATTTGAAAGATTAAACATATACACAACATCTAAATCACACACATCTTTTCTACTGATGGACCAACACTGAGGTGATCCGCCCAACTGACACGTGGATGTTCTGAAATCAACATTTCACAGCAGAAGTGACTGAACTATTCGTCTAAATTACACATGTTTGTATCTGTGTCTTATGTAGTAGACATTATCTTGAAGTTTTCAAAAAACTTTCATTTTCAATCGAATTCTGAATTATCTTTCTTACCCAAAAATCCATCACACAAGAGTCTCTGTTGTTCCCGGTAGCCAGATGGTTTTCAGAAGAAACTCTCGCTGAATGACTTTGCGCTCCGAGGGCGTTTCGGGATGCGCTCACAAGTTGGGTAACTAATGGCGGCGAAGCTAATGGGAACATTGATTGCTTCACAAATGAGTTGTTTTTTGGATCCTTGATCCATCCATCACGACTGATGTATCGTCAGATCACATCAGTCACGGAGCTCGACAGCGAGCTCATAAATATGCGATGTTGTTTTATAATTATGACCGGTCTTTCTCTCCAGGAAAACGTCTCAGACACATTTGTTTTTGAATCAATCGTAAATCATTATTTAGAAAAGGTTAAGAAAACATTTTATTTACTTCTCCATGTTCACTTTTGTTTTGCTGCTTTCCTGCTCCGTCTGTACATTTGTACGATGAGCTTTAAAGTATTTAAGGAGTTCTACTGTTGTGATGATGAAGCTTCACGATTGTCGTCATTTTCCTCATATCAGGAGTGCAAGTTTCATTAAAATAGGTTTTTAAATCCAGAGATTATGGGAGGGGTTTTCCAGATTTGATCATTCTTAAGGACGTAAGAAGGTTCTTAAGAAGGTTTTGGCTAAGAAGGAGCTCTAAGATATGGGTGTTTTCTTAACTGCCTTCTTAGGAGAACCTTAAGAAGCATTAGAGAAGCTGTTTTTTGGAGTTTGGCGTCACCTTTATAGCATGGATTTTTTTTTTTCCTTGATATCTTTAAAATGTTTTTCATGTGTAGTTGATGAAGACTGTCGATTTATATTTTATTTGGTTCTAACCGTAAGTTATAGTGTGTTTTCTTATTTCGTTGTTTTGTTATCCTTCGCCCTTGGATGCATCATTTGCGTACGACCATCGGTCCCGCAAAAGTTTTGACTTGTTCCCTACAGTCTCATTTCGGAACGGTTAAGTCAAAGTAGTACTATGAGCTTATATATGCAGATGTGTGAGGATGATTAAAACTTGTAGTTCAATAAAATACATTTTTCATTGATCACTGTTTTGTTATTTGGAAAAGTAGAGGATATACATTTCTCGAAGTTGATCACATTTGGTCTCTAAGAAGGCTGTTAAGAATGGTTTGATTCCGTCTTACATTTCCTTCTCAGTGAGAGATCATCTTAAGTTAAGAGGGACTCTGGGAAACACATCCTTCTTTCACAGTATTTCTTTAAATTGCTCCAAAGGAAATCTGCTTCTTAACCAATCTAGGAAACTCGGTTATGAAGGGTACCATACCAAATGCTTCGTAAGGCTTCATTAGTAAATCAAATGTGTAGTGACAAAACACTCGGAAAGAAATGTATATCTAATAAAGAAAAGAAAATGACAAAAAGTTCACTCATTTATTAATTATTAAACTAATTAAAGTATTTCCTTTTATGATAATCCAAAATAGGGTCCCATATTCAATTTTTCCCATCAACATAGACTTGATCTTCCTAGTTAGAAAAATATGTTCCAGTCCTTGTAATAAAAACTCATACTCGGTCCAGTTTTTACCTCTTCAGTACATTTTTGTAGCTTGGTAAACCCAGAGATTGATAAATTAAAAGTGGTTTTCCAGATAAATTCCAAGGATGCATGTTAAAGGACATTGGATTCTAGTATTTAACATTCATTTATTTTTAATCGAGTTATACAATTATTAAATAAGTAATATTAATATTACAATAATATTACAATAAGTCAAATGTTATTATTAAGTACAATGCTAGTTTATCAGATGGTAGAAGTATTACATTGTATATTTTTTGTCTAAATAATTAAATAAGATAAGATTTTTTTTCAGTTCATATCCAAATACATTTATTTATATTATTTTCCTTTTATTAATCTTTATTTTAAGATGTTGTAATACTATAGAATAAGATTTTTAATCAGCTATTAACTACCTCATGAAAAAAAACATGTGTGCAATATAAATGGTTTCTAGAAAAAAAGAAAAAAATCTAATCAGAAATCTGTTAATCCAAAATACTTTCTGCAGCCGCCGCTTTCTATACAAATATGAATTAAAATAACCTTCACGATAAGAGCCTGTGTGATGAAAAGCTACGTTGCTGGTTGATGGACTGGCACCTCAAGATTAATGTCTTCATTATCTCCTGATTAAGTTGTACATGAAGTTTTCTCATTAGAGTTTGATGAATCGCCAGTCAATCACCGGCTACACCGAGCATGATCTTCAAGATTAATTTGACGGCTAAATATTGTTCTGCGCTCGGGCCCGTCCATCACGGAGGCACTGGGATGTTGCCTTGACGGCACAATAAGATTATGACCGCCGGACGTAGATTAACCAGCGCGTGAAGGTTTGTACCAATTAGACGATCACCAGGTGGTCAAGGGAAGACGGTGTTGAACCAAGAACCATGAAGGTAGACAACATAAAGTTTATGGATTCATTGATGTTGAGAAGGATCGAGAGCGGTGGAAGATCAAGGCTGAATTGCTGAAGGTACATGACCATAGATTATTTAAACTCGTTGCTACCACAGAGACAGAGAGAGAGAGAGAGAAAAAAACGTGATGACCAGTTTCGTATGTGTCGGCGAATCGTGGGCGACGGTGGAGGTGACTCTGCTGTCCACTTCGATCAGTGTTTGGTGTGTGGTCTGTTAGCTGGACTCTTGTGGCGCGCTGACTGAACCATTAGCGCTTCCATTAATCACAGCTTCACCGCGGAGCTGGACACAGGAACCACCTGTGACCTTCAGAGTAAAAGCCCTTGCTGAAGTCACATTGACTTTCCAGTCGATTCCACCGAAAGCATCAGCATCACAACACTACTGTACTTTACCTCCGAGGATAACATTCCCCGCATCCATTCTCCATGAAATAGCAATGAGGAAAGCTAACATAGCAATGTTCACATATTAGGATGTAATTTTTCAGGGAACAAAACGTTTTGAATATTTCCTACCCCTGATCGAACCATCTAAACTCAACTAGCTCCTTTTCTAGTCGTACTTCTTTGCGTCGGAGTCAGGGAATAGAAAATGGTTGGTGGAAAATTGGAGGAGCTGAATAAAGCTACACAAGTAACCATGTAGAATTTAAAATGTTGCACTTACTTTGGAGTTCTGTACTTTTGAAATTCTTTTCAGAGTACTGTGTTACTTTTCAGAGTTAAAAGGCAAAAATGTATGTCCATGTCATGAACCTTTCATGTTTATCCGCAATCCACCGTGAAGTATGGAGCTCTCGCAAGATGTAGCCTTGTAGCTTCTGTTACAAATGAGCTTAGAATTATTTTAATGTTGATGCTTCAATACAAGAGGGACGTTACATAGAATAAGTGTGAGAGAATTTAGAAATTTGGGTGATTTTGTTCTGTTTGGACGTCAAAGATTGAGCACTGCTTGCTATATTAGCATTAGCATAACATCATTTAACTCCACCAACCCTTACTCAACATTAGGGTGAGTAGAAAATAATATTTCTTCTAAATTACGAAAAAACCTACATAAATAAAAAAAAGTCTTAAGATGTTTCTTGAAGGAGTCAGTAGATCATCAAACACAGAAAGAGAGGAAGATCTTTCCAAAGCTTAGGAGCAACTGCCTGGAAGAATTTCTCTCCTCTGGTCCGGAAGTAGAGCACTAGAGCAGGTCAGAATTCTTTTCTTGTTTAGACACGAAAATAAACTGTTATAATGGTCTAAAGGAGACACAAACACATGGATTATAAGCTTTAAATTGTGATGTGAAACCATTTTCCTATTTTAACAAGTCTATTTTTGAATCCTTGTTGTGTCCATCAATTCCCAAATATCAACATTTAATTCATAAATAAATAAAAACAACACCAAAAAAAATCATGTTTATCTTCCTCACCTCCGGGCTGAGGTCGATTTCCCCGCAAGGTTGATAAATAAATGTGTTTAAACTGATAAAAAATTGATTGTGGTTTGCTTAACCATTCGTGCAGGTTTGTTCCGAGCTCAAGGGAACGGAGGACAATTTATCTTTAATGTTCCTCCTCAATGCAGAAACTCCCTCATCTTTTTTTCAATACCGCCCCAAGTTACGAGTACTTACGGAGGTTTAACAGGTTGTATCATCATTTATTGAGTCAGCGCTAACGTGGAGATGCTGAGTCGATATGAAACTTTTTATCGGCTTTATCACTAGACTAGACTTAGTTGCTTAACAATTAAATGTAAAAAGTATAATAAAAATGTTAGTGAACAGCAGTGGATTTGTTTTGCTTGTGTTCTCGGTCTTCCAAAAAGTGTCATTTACGGCTCAAATTTGTCTGAAAGTTGTGAGTGATTGTCTGTCTATATGTGGCCCTCCTGTCTCACACCTCTTGGTAGAAATGTTGTAAATATATCCGTCCATCCATTTTCTTTTTTTCTATTTAAGATAGAGAAAGAGTGTTCTAGAATTGTGAAAACAGTGTCCTGGGTCTGCCTTTGGCTTCCTCACAAGATACCTACCACTTGGTTGCACTTGAAGAAACAATGGGGTCTACTCTGAGTCTCCCGTGGTTGACTGAGCTTTACATGAACTTAGATGCAATTACATTTTACGGTAAGTCAACTAAAGGTTCTATACACATGTGCTGACTGACCACTAGCTTTAAACCCACTCCAACCGTTTGACCTACTTTATAAGTTGTTATTTAGAAAATGAAAATGACAGGCCAAAAATGGTATTTGTTGTGTAAACATACCTTTAGGGGGAGAAGAAAATCGACTGCAGAGCTTTGTCTTTTGGCTCAGCTCAGAACAAAAACTCCATTATATTTGCAGAACCTGGTAAAGAATCTCATCACCATTACTGTCCTCCGTGTGAAGCGGTACATTTGTGTAATGTAAATAAATAAAGGTGTAGTGTAGCGGAGAGATCTCCCACTGAGTTCAAATAACTTTCCGAGGACGTTTTTTCTTGAAAATTCCTGGAGAATCCAAATATTTTCAAAAGACAGTAATGTGTTACTGACTCAATGGCTTACGACGTCTCTTTAGTCGTTGGGGCTCAGCAGGACCACAAAGTTTCACTTTCCCGATCACTTGAGCTCTGAAAAACCATCATCTCCGAGCTCCGCTTTCTCCCGATTGTTGACTCGTTCACGGGAGCAATTTTTCAAACAAGGGTGGACTCGGTGAGGGCGCTCGTCTGAAGTGGCCTGTGAAATGAAAGGAAGGTTCTGCCCCTGACGCTGTTTAAATGTTTGAGCTGTGGAATAAAGTGAAAGGGCAGTTCAAGTACAGTTCAGGCGAGCGACAAGTTGATGTTTATTTAAGGTTTAAATGGTAAGAATGACTAATCATGAGCTCATTCTTCTTCCTAAATAAACTGAGACGCTTCTTCAAAATCTGTCAACTCTTGCTACTAAGATACTCAAAATTGCTCACTAGCTACTTTTAGTAATTATTGAAAATGATAAAGCAGATGTTATACAACGATGTCCACGATACCTATCAGTGAGGAAAAGAGAACGAATCATTTTTTAGTTTTTAGTTTTAGTTTTTTTTAGTTTGTTAGATTGATTATCACTGTCTGAAAAAGTATTTTATTTGGAGAAAAAAAAAGGATATTCTACAACAGAGCATTGACTTGTGCATAAAGCTGTAAACTTGCGATAACAAATAAAACACAAACTCTATATTGAACAACCCAAGACTTCTGCTGACTCAGCGTTTTGGTGAGATATATTTTTGCTACATTAAAGGTCATTTTGTAGTTATATTTGCTGTTTTATGTGAAGGCGGCCCCGTGAAAATAATACAGAAGCACAGAAAGGGTTGAGATTTGTGGATCACTTGAATATCTCAAATAATAATGTAAAGATATTTTTATATGTTGAGGGACCAAACAGCTTCCACGTTCATACCGCTCTAGTAGAAGAACTCACATTTCCCCGATCCTTAAAGCTCTTCACTGGCTGCCAGTTTCTTTCAGGATCAATACAACGTTCATGTTTATTGATAGCATAAATGTGATCTTCTATAACCAAAGTCACAATGTCAATAAAGTATTTTGATTTTGTCCGAATAAATTGTAAGATCATAGTTCTCAACTATCGGTGACTTCTGGAGTCTGTGGCTCAATGATGTTTTCATTATATAACATTTAAAAAATATTGATATAGAACATCAGTAGTACAATCTCATGGTTGAATCATAACAAGAGACTAAGTCGCCAGTGATTTCAGTTGTAGAAAATTACACATATGAAGTTGATAGACATGAAGGCAGTGTGCTACTTTAGCATTAGCCACCTGAACTAGCACTGTTTCAACACAAAGTTGTCTCTAATACCGGCATAATGTTGCGTCAACCAATGAAGGGTAAAGTTTAAAAAAAAGGTTGTTATTCTTTATTTTATTATATTCATATGATTTTGGTTTTCCAAAAAAACATTTTATTTTCAATGCCAATATTATTTTTTCTCAGGCAATATTTTTTATTTTATTTGAATGCCAATATTGTTGTTTTTTCAGCCAATATTTGAAATTGTATTGCCAATATTTCTTTTATTTCAATGCCAATATTGTTTTTTTTTTTTTACAGTCAATATTTTTTAATTTCAATGCCAATATAATTGCTTTTTCATCCAATATTTTAATTTTAATGCCGTTATTTTTTTTTTCAGCCAATATTTTTTTTATTTCAATGCCAATATCGTTGTTTTTTTACAGTAAATATTTTTTAATTTCAATGCCAATATAATTGTTTTTTTATTCCAATATTTTAATTTTAATGCCAATACTTTTTTTTCAGCCATTTTAATGTTTTATTTCAATGCCAATATTGTTGTTTTTTCAGCCAATATTTAAACTTCAGCACCAATATTGTTTTTTTTCAGGCATTATTTAATATTTTTATCTTTTGAAGATGACACTTTTCTTGGTTTATACTACAACAGGGATTCACAGTTGATGTGTAAATCCTCAGAGGGAGTCATTTCGAAAAGTGTATTATAAATAACTGTTTTCATGTGTTTATTGTAGACACCAGAGCGATGTCTCAATGCCGTTAAGCAACTTCACAACAGAAGATGCTTTTTTTAAAAAAAAAAAAACAGTTTCTTACACTTTGGCCGCCAGGGTTTCACCTTTGTTGACGTGTTGTCAAAAACACCAGCAGCGATAAACAAAAGCACAAGCCTTGACTGACGACTTGGTGGTTATTCAACGCTGGCGGCTGCTGTCAAGAGATCCGTCCTTCGGGGGCCATCAGGCTGTTGGAGTAGAGAAGGAGACAAGCCATAATACCTGCCGACTTGAACGCCTGATTGACGGCTCGGTGTCGCTCCTGAGCAGCGAGCGGGCGAGTCAACGGGCCGAGAAAGACGTTCGGGTCTGGAATATTCAATCCCGAGGGCGGGAAATCTCAAAGTAAGGCCAGTTAAACGAGCGACGATTAAAAAAAACTCATGGCTGGATTGGTTGAAAGTAAACTGTGACAAAGGACGAGTTGCAAACTTGTTGTGAGTCTTCGCATGTTGACGTGCGTGTCCATGCAACATCTGCGCCCGTGTGTGCGGCGGCAGCATCTGGCGGACACGCTCGCGTTAATGTGGTTTTTGGGTTTGTGTCCCTGCTTGTTGTTTTAGTGTTTATCGCCCTGAAACGCTGAACCACGGATGTCATTGTGGAGGCGCGACAGCCAATAAAGAGTGAGGAACAGCGAGCAGGGAGGCAGGATGGGTTGTTGTTTCAATGCTCCGCTACCTCACTTAATGTCGGCGCTGCAGTGGCTGATTTGAATATCCAGATGTTTCCTATTACGTCCTTCCCTCAGCCGGAGTAAGATACTCATGATGAATGATCATTCCCTCCGAGGAATAATTCACGTTCGGCTTCTCCGACAGCCGGGATTTAAACACATTAGAGTCTGCGAGGTAATTAGAAAGTAGGAATCAACTGGTGAAGACGTCAGAAATACAGAGGCTCAATCACCTTTTTTTGTGAGCATTAATGCAGGATGTAATAGGAATTTTCTTAAATCTGGAAGGTCCCTATGTGGGACTAATGAAGGAAAAACTTAATCGTAATCTTAAACATGAAAGATCAACAGATGTGAAGCTCCAACTCTCCTGACTCACTTGCATGTTTTCAGATGTTAAAGTCTTCCTCTCCAAGATGCATTAAGTCCCTCATCACGACCATGTTTTGAACTTATTACTTTATAAAGTTCTCCCGCGTCTGAAATATTGGCGAATGAGAGGTTACGAGAGCGGAGTCCATTATGACGTAATAATGTCTTCACTCCTTCTCCTGCCAGCTGTAATCAGGCCCGCTTTGTTTATACATTGAGTCCCTTGGAGGTGGAGACTTCTTTGATTGATGACGCTTTGTGATGAACTTCAATGCTTGACCAATCACAGCAGAGTGGCTTATGGTAAACCCTATCTTGCTATTGTTCTATTTTCTAAATTATAGGACAATTGTCAGCATTGTAGGAATTAAAAGAACATTTTATTTTGTTAAAGCAAAGGCAGACATACAGCATAAGAATGTAAATCATACAAAAAAAAAAAAAAAAATTGAGGGAACCTGGTGACAGACTGTGATATTACTAATATTAATATTATTTTGAACCCTTGTGTTATCACAAATGTGTTTGAGGTATTTTGACCCACAGACAACACAATGGATACCTCAAACACATTTGTTTTCAAGCCTTTGGGTCACCTTGACCCTGAGATAACGCAAGGGTTAATACATGATTTTTTTTTCTCCAAATTTTAGAAAAACATTTTTGTTCTAGAACAAGGAATTGAATATAAACAAATAACAACAAACAACCAAAACAGGTAAAAATCAAAAAAGAACATTGAAGAAAAAAAACAACTCTTTGACCAAGAAAATGGTTTATTTTGAAAGCTATAACTCAATACACAGTGAAAATAATGAAGAATCACTTCAAAATGATAGAAATTGGGATTAATCCACCAATACTCACAAAAAACGTAGGATCAGCTATAAACGGTAAATCCAGTTTACATTCATGTTTTCATTTGTTTGTTCTGATCGCCGGGAGAAAAATCACGGACTCTGGTTCATTTAAATATGATTTAAATATGTAAATGAGGGCATGGAAAGGGACGAACAAGTCTGCGATTCATTCTACCTATGGATGTACGAAGGAAAAGTGCCTAAATTCGTGTCAAAGATTCATACATCCGAATATTTTTGTGCTGCACCATCTTCTGGATTTCAGTTTCCGGAAATATTTAGTAGAAGATCCATGAACTTCTTAGTACATGAGGCCCCTGGTCTCTGTCAACACCGTCTCTGGATTCAAACTCACCTCGTATCTAACACGTAAACACGTCTTTATATACTTTTGTAAATTCCACTTCAACTTCAACATCCTTTGAAAATGATTGAAACTGATTCCATTTGATGCTTGATCTTGATCGTCGACTGAAGGTTGAATTAAAAACCTCTTCTCTTCCTCTCCATAAAGCGTTATCCATAGCATGAATCCAAAAAAAAAAAAGTCTCCTATATTTTTTTTTTCCTGCTTTTGCATTTCATTAGGTGACATAAATAGTCATTAAACGCGCTCGGCTGTAACCGGAGGCTCCCAACATTTTTCCCATTAATTCTTCCCTCTCCTGCATAAGCACGTCCGCCCTTGACTGGCTCCGGAATGACAACAACCATCTATTGGTATGTATGGGAGCAAAAGGTGAGAAACCCGGCGACACCCCGGCCATTATAGCCCAGCGCCGCGGGAGCCAAATGTCAAATACTATTGTCGCTGTGATACTCTCTCTCTCTCTCTCTCTCTCTCTCTCTCCCTCTCTCTCTCTCTCTCTCTCTCTCTCTCACACCTGTTTATTACCTTTCTCTAATGTCTCTTCTTTCCCCCCGTGGAAGTAATTAGTTCCTCACATGGAAACGCACCTGAATTTGCACCCGATCTCTCGCAATTAACCCGGAGACGGCGCCGCCTACGTCGAACGCGATGTGTTTCATTATCCGGCGCTAGTGTCGCCAACCGGTTAAGAAACGAGTCGTGGTGGAATTTATTACCTTTTTTTTTTATGTTGCACTTGACCTACATACATTTCACAACACTTCGCACTTCAAAACATGCTATCGTGTAAGTAGGACACGCAGCTAAAGTGGAAAAGCTAATTGAATTCTATGCATAGTTTTTGTTTGTGATGAAGCTCGATATATGTGGTTCTGAGAGTGGCCACCAGAGGTCGTGCTGGGACTTAGAAGGGTTATCAAGGCATCATTGTGAAGATTTCTAGTATTGTAGCATTTAGTCATGATAAGAATGTTATATCAAAAAAACAGGAAGTATGACCAAAAAATTTCCAAAAAATCAAAAAATGTAAACTTTTTTTAATTGGACATTTTTAATAATTAAACTTTTTTTTTTGAAGCTCCTAAATACTTGTTAACGCCCATATTTCAAAAATAATGCTTCGAAGACAAATAAAAAAAATAAAAAATAACCCTTGTGTTATCTTAGGGTCAAAGTGAACGAAAACCCCAAAACAAATGTGTTCCTGGTATCCCTTGTAAATGCAACATGTTTGTTTTCGGGCCTTCGGGTCACCTTGACCCTGCGATAACACTAGGGTTAAAGGGTCTCTTCAAAGCCTCTGCGAAGGATCACATGTTTTTAAAGTGTGATAAGATCACGTTGATGCCCAAGTTCTGAAAAATAAATAAATAATAATTATTAAAACAAAACGTTGAAATGTCTAATAAAAAATAATTAAATGAAGGTCTTAAGCTTTAGTCAAAGCACAATTTCTGAATGAAAGTGATGCTTTAAAGCCTCATGATGAAGTTTAATTTAAATATATATATATATATATATATATATATATATATATATATATATATATATATATATATATTTTTTTTTTAAATGTTGAAATAAAGCTTCAAATCTTTATATGTCAAACACCATGATTTGACCCAAATTTGTGTGAACAAAATGATGCTTCCAAGCGCTGGAGGGTCAGAATATAAAGTTGATGATTAAAAAAAAGTTTATTTTTATTTTTATTTTGTCAGCAACATGCAGCTGAGTCAGCAGAAAGAGGACGTCGATCAGGGGCGATGGCTCAGTGTGGGTGGAGTGGCAGGAAGCCTCAGGAAGCCTCAGGAAGCCTCAGGAAGCCTCAGGATGGCAGATGGCGTTAGAGGTCGTCCCTCAACACCGTCTGCTGCTCGTGAACACAGGTAGAAGAACCGCGGTCGCACATATGTGGCGAAGAATTAACGCTGCGAGAACAGGCTCTGCCCGGACATGCCGTGTATCTGTGTTTTCATTATTCAACCGTCGCAGTTTTTGGGGTTTCCGTCTCAATGATTGCAGGAATAAAAGGTGGAGGATTATGAGGATAAATAGACTTTTTAAATCAGACGCCCTCATCTATTTAGACGCTGAGCTGCTTCTTGAAATTCACTAGGTTCACTTGTAATGTCTGGGTTTTAATCAAGTGAAAATGTGAAGAAATAAATATATATTGCATCCAAAATTACTGAAAATAAATCAGTTAAAATAAAATATAAAAAGCTTTATTTAAAGTATACCTAATTCTTTTTTAAAGTAAAAAAAAAATAAACAGAAAATATTCCGTAACAATGAGACAACCATAATACAAATAAAATTATAATTAGAAAAATGAGGACTTTAGTAAAACAATGGTTAAGGGTAAAAGTAAAAATCAAATAGCACTTTCAAGTATAAAATAGAAATGTCCTTTTCCATCACATAAAAATATGTTAAAACAAACATAACAACTTTATTTAGCTATAACCACAAAAAAATAAAATATATATATACACCGAACCCATCCTGCCTCCCTTTATATATATATATATATATACACCGAATTGTAAATGTGTAACTGACATTTGTTAATGTAAGGTTCAAATATCAAATTTCTTTGATTAATGGTTACTTGTAAAGTGAATTATTCTTATATTTCTATATATAAATTACAAATGTATATATATACTGTATATGTACAGTATATATGAACTACTTTCACAGTTTTAGTAAAAAAGGTTAATAAAAAGTATAAAGAAATGCCAAAAATAACCAATACTTAGACAAAAAGTAAATTTCCATAGTAATATTAATAATAGTAAATATAATAACATCATCATTATGAAGGAGCTAAATATTGTCATTAGACCATGGAAATGAAAATTGCAAAAACATTGTGTAAGCAATTTAAAGTCTCAATCAAGTCATTGACCCATTGACCACAACCAAAAAATACAATTGTTGGTTTTATGTTTTGGTTGTGGTCAATGGGTCAAAGGTCATCCTCAACATTTGGGAGCCGTCAAGTCGACCTGAGCCTCCTCTGCTCTCGCTGGATGAACGAGCGCAGAAGGATTCACTCACTCCGGATCATTCTTACGTAACGTCCCAGAAACATATTCATGCTCCTCAACATTCACATGCTCATTACTACGTCTGGCTCGCTCCGGTCCCGAGTCAAAATACAGTGGAGCCTCGAGGAAGGAAGACGTCGTGGTCGGCGGATGCTAAAAGTAGCCGAGCCTCAGGTTTTTGTCCTCCTCTTATGTATGCAGTGTTGACTCAAGTCTGCAGCTATTTGCATTCACTCCCATTTACTCCTCCGCCACATCTTTGCTCACATGTCTCTCTTCAATCCATCTCTGAAGTCGTGAACCATGAGAGCTACTCATTTCTACTTCAGGCAACCCTGTCTTCACTCTACTCATTTACAATTTGTTTTTTTTTAAACAATTTGCTTTGCAAATTATCAATTAATAATTAATAACATCAATAAATCACAATACAAATTGAACAATTGATTAAAAAACAAATATTTAACTTAACAAACAACATTCAAAATACAAGTAAGCTATTCATGCTACACGTTAGCAATTCTCCGTTACACATTTGCAATTCGGTATATAAAATTTGCTTTACAAATTAGCAATTTTTAATTAATAATACATTAATAAATCACAATATAAATTGAACAATTGATTAAAAAATAAATATTTAACTTAACAAACAACATTCAAAATACAAGTAAGCTATTCATGCTACACGTTAGCAATTCTCCGTTACACATTTATAATTCGGTATATAAAATTTGCTTTAAAAATTAGCAATTTTTAATTAATAATACATTAATAAATCACAATATAAATTGAACAATTGATTAAAAAATAAATATTTAACTTAACAAACAACATTCAAAATACAAGTAAGCTATTCATGCTACACGTTAGCAATTCTCCGTTACACATTTACAATTCGGTATATAAAATTTGCTTTACAAATTAGCAATCTTTAATTAATAATACATTAATAAATCACAATACAAATTGAACAATTGATTAAAAAACAAATATTTAACTTTACAAACATCATTCAAAATACGAGTAAGCTATTCATGCTACACGTTAGCAATGCTCTGTTGACCATTTACAATTGGGTATAAAAAATTTGCTTTACAAATGATCAATTAATAAATAATAAAACGTTAATGAATCACAATACAAATTGAACAATTAAAAAAAAAAAGTTTTTTAACTTAACCGACCATATTTAAAATACAAGTAAGCTATTCAAGCTACACGTTAGCCATTCTCCGTTACACCTTTACAATTCGGTATACAAAAATCTTAACAATTTGCTCTGACAAATAAGAGGTGTATAATGCAAATAAAAAATGACTCTACACATTTACAAATGAAAAATACAAATAAACAAATTCACAATTACAAATATTCAAAAAATTTTTTTTTAATAATGTTTAAAAATGTTGAATACACTATAAACATTATTAACTCACTATACACATTCATAATTTAATTAACAAATTAAATATTTCTTATGCAAACCAGTAATTTGCTAGACTTCACATTTACAATTTGGTATAGAAAACTACACACGTTGACAATTAACTGCAACTGTCACCAGTGTGTCCAGCTTCGTGCCATTATACGTTTGATTATACATTAACAAGTACACAAACTAACAATTCCCTGTGTAAATTAATATTTTGATTTCCCAAAAGAAGAATTACTAAAGGAACTCAAATGGGAAAATGAATTGTTTTCAGGATATTGACTGTAAGTAGATTATAACTGAAATAATATTGTTGGCCCCTGAGGGCCACCGTACTCCAACATACAGAAGCTCTAATGCTGCTGCAGCTGAGAGAGTCACGCGGATCCGACTGGTTCATATTAAAGACATGGGCCGGTTCACGACACTCATGGCTACATTCATGAGGGAGTAACAAGCTGTTATAATCCGGGATGATGAGGTCAAGAGGAGGGAGACGAGACAGTGATGCACTTAAACATTCATAACACACACACACACAGGTCAAGACCAACATCAAGAACAACAACTTGAAATTCAATTCATTTATTCCCCTTTTATGTCGTCGGGGGGGGGGGGAACGGCGGCGTGACCTTTGACCCTTCGCCACCCTCCCTGACGGGGTGTTGTATCTATATAATCGCGGTGCTGAGTGAGCGACAGCTGTGAGTCTTCGGCGCTGACGGAGCGAGGCGCGGCCGTGATGGATATTTTGATCGGAGGTGGATGAAGTGAGGAAGGCTGATGGATGGATTTCTGCCTCCAGGGGAAATTGGATGAAGAGTGAATTCACCTCACGTTGACCCGGCAGAGCGCACCTGTCCCGGCGTGTTCGTGAGCGCCATCACATCGTCTGAGGGAGGTTGTGAGTTTCAAACTTTGTTGATATGTAAAAAGTACAAAACATTTTTCTTTTTTTTCCCTGTGATTTCATTAGTCCTTCACTAGTGTAACCCTAGCCTTTCTTATTCTGTTGAGCAAAAATATTTTATAAGTTTACTGTCGAAAGTCTAATCCAAAATATTAATTTGTTTATGTAAGTAAGTGATATTCGTAGAGAAACTAATTTATTATTATTTATTTAACACGTTTCTTTTTCATAGCGTTTTAACTTTGTTTCAGAGTTTGTATTCTAAATTTTGTAAATTTTTTCTTAACTTTATACAATCTTTTTCACAACTTTTACATATTGTTTCACAACTTTTGTAAATGTGTTTGTTTTACACTTTTATACAGTATATTTGTTTTAGAATATTTTAGATTTATATCACAACGTTGTAAATTTCTAATTACTTTAAAGTTGAATTTATTTACTTTTTGTGAGTGTTTAAATTAGTTTTAGGGTTTATACATTTGTTTAACAATTTTGTTTTATTTGTTATAGACTTTGGAATTTCTTTTCACAACAATTTTGTAAAAATGTTTCAGAAGTCGGAATTTTCTTCACAATTTTGCACTTTTTTTCTATACTTTATAGTTTAAGTCTGAGAATTATTTATAAAAATAATAAAACGTTTGCATTTATTTCAATGCTTTCATTATTTACATTTATTTGTTTCTGGATTTAATTTTTTTTCCCTATATTTTGAACATACTTGTTCACAACTTTCACATGTTGTTTCATAGCTTTTTTACATTTGTTTAACAACTTTGTAAGAAATTGAAAAACTCTTAATTTGACAGAAATTTACAATAGTGTGAAACAAATTGACACATTCTGTTAATTTCTTTCCAAGTCTGTACCATATATTTGTTTCATAACTTTATACATTTATTTTCACAACTTAGTACATTGTTTCAAAGTTTATTTATTTGTTTCACAATTGTATAGCTTTGTTGAACAATTTTGTAAATTTGTTACAGAATTCAGATTTTTTTTCCGAACATTTATGCAAATATCTTTCAGGGTTTAATCATTTGTATAAAATATTTTACATCGTTTTCATAATGTTATGCTTTTGTTCCAGAATTGTACACATTTTCTTTTTAAATTTTGTATTTCTTTTAAAAATATAGTTTCCCAATTTTGTACTGTTTTCCCACTTTTTGTTGAAGAATTTGGAATTTTGTTTTCACAAATAATATTAATATTAACTTTTTTTTTCTTCCAATTTTAAACTTTTGTTTAACAATTTCGTAAATGTGTTTATTATTTGTACACTTTTGTATTTGTTTTTTCATATTCGGTAAAAATTTTTCTAGAATTTTTGAAGTATTTTAAGAGTTTGCTTATTTGTTTCCGAATCGTATACATTTTATTTCAAATTGTGTCTCTTATTTGTCAGAAAGTTTTAATTCTTAAGGTGGATTCTGACTCATAGGGCCTGTGACGACTCCTTCATCTCATTGAGAACCTGTTACATAATTAGTCGCCGGTCAATTAAGAAAGAACATCCTCGTCGCTGCACCTGACTCATCCTCAGACTGCTGGGAATGTGACCTTAAACGTCATCCTCTTAAGTGGGAACACAAATTTTCAGCATCTGCCGGCAGCTTTCAGGAGGAGAAGATGCAGCGAGAGCCGCACTAAAAGCTCTTGTCTGAATTATGATCCATCAGAAAGACACTCTTACCAGCGAAACACACCAGAAATGATGTAAATCTGCTCAAATTATTCTTGATTTGCTGCTTTTGAGAATATGGGATGATGTTGTTTCACACAAGAAGAGTTTTGGGTTGAAAAATATCCGAGACATGGTTAACTATATCATGGAAATTTTTTTACGATGATGATGTTTTGAGGTCATTACTTTATAGGGTCGTCCCCAGTCTGAAGTCTCAGCGAACGAGAGGTTACAAGAGCAAATTCAATTGTATGATGTTTTATTGTGAGACTTTCCCAGAAGTTGCTTTTTTTCTTTTTTACTTTTTTTTTTTACTCTCAACCTTCTTTTTATGAATTGATGAATACTTAAATTATTAATTTGTTTTATTATTATTAATATTGTTATTTTGTTTACCTTTTTTTTACCCAAAAAAACGACTAAGCAAAAAAACTTTTGAAAAATACTTTTGATTTTCTTTTCATTTGCTTTCTCAAAGTATTTTTTATTTGGCCAGTTATATTTTTGATATATGATATTTTAATCCTTAATATTTATTTTCAATGGAACTAAAAAATGAACTAAATTATTCTCATTTGGATTATTAATTTTGCTGATTTATTTTCCTTACAGACATTAAAAAAATGAAACAAATTAATAATTTGTCAAATTTCTTATGGTAAAAATAAACTATAAAAAATAAATCATTCTAATAAGTCAAAACAGTTTTTCATATTAAGGTTTATTGTTATTATTATTATTTTATGATCAGTTATATTTATTTAAATGAAAACTTCCTTTGTTATTAGGTTTTTCCATGCTTATGTCTTTCTTGCTACTATTAAACTATTAATTTATTTAATTGTTAAATTAAGTTAAGAAATGAATTTATTTTATTTTAATTTTTTGTTTAAATAAATATGCCTCACAGGATAAATTAACCCATGATTTTGTCAGATTTTGTGAGGAACACAAGCGACTCAAATATGTTTATAGTGAAGAAAAAATATGGAATATTTAACTTAATATTTAAGAGATAAAGATCTAAGCATGTAATGAACAATAACAATTTGACCACCCAAAAATCTTCAGTTTTTGTCTTTTGAAACCCGGAAGATAAGGAAAAACACGAAAGGATACGGAAGTACCGGGTTAGGGTTAGGGTTAGGGTTAGGGTTAGGGTTAGGGTTAAAGACCCTAGGTTTAGGGTTAGTGTTAGGGTTAGGGTTTAGCTCAGTGGATAGCGCATCGGCCATGTTTTTTTTTTTGCCCCCAGGGATGCGGGATCGAAACCCGCTCGAGACAAAATATAGTAGGTAGAATAGGGCCCTACTGGCCCATATGAATGGATGATAATATGAGGACATGCGCCCATTCAATGGAATGACACTAGGCGAATCGGGTGGATTTTTAGTCGTTCACCGTCAGTAGGTCGTCCTGTCTCAGGCTTACTTTGGTGCCATCACTGTGTGGTCATCTGCTGCTACCGCCAAGATCTGAAACCGACTTTGTTGTGTGTGTGGATGCAAGTTTCTTAAGAAAAGTTCAACAGCAACCACGACCGTGTTTGAACATGTTTTGACGGCAACAATAACTGGATCCATTATTAAAGACGCCGAGAGACCGGAGTCTCTTCAGCCCCGATTTTTCACATCTCCGCTCCGCAGGAAGTCGGCGCGAGGCTCGCTCTCACCTAGCATCACAGCCTCCGCCAGGTATCCGGACTGACAGGCTTGGCCTCGCAGCAGCCCCCGCGAGTCTCACGAAAACACGGGGAAAAACATTATGTTAAACACGGAAAACACGCTCTCACACGGTGTTCCCGTTCCTCAATTAACAAGACACATGGAATCATCGTCCTGCAGGCTCCGGTGCACGCGGCGCTCTGGCACGAATACGCCGCCGCATGACGAGGGATTTGAACTGAACATATTTCTGGAGATTAAAAGACTGTCCCTCAAGGGTTGAGGTGGATGTGAGTGTGTGTGTGTGTTCGCCGTGGCGCACGATGGCGTGTGAACATGTGACAGGAACTGCTGACCTTTAGCGTTATCATGCAGGTTTACATCGGCGCGTTAATATGACATCATACCGTGTTAATTTCACGCTATTATTCTAGTCGTTGTCATCTTTCCTCTCAGAGGTTTGTTGCTTTTCTATGGGTCAGAGGCCATGAGAGCGCCCCCAGCAGGCCACTTTCTTATAAGCCTGTGGACAATGTCTTGTGTTATCTCTGGGTCAAAGTGACCCGAAGGCTCGAAAATACATTTGTGGTATCCCTTATGTTGTCTCTGGGTCAAGATGAACAACCTCCATCACTGCATATGTATTTTCTGGAAGCCAGGGAGGTTGTTGACCTTGACCCAGAGGTAACGCAAGGGATACCACGAACATATTTATTTTCGGGCCTTTCGGGTCACCTTGACCCAGAGATAACACAAGCACGTTCTGAAGGAAGTTGAGTTTTTTTTCCAAATCATCCAAGAAATATTGTGTGTTCATTATAGTGTTTAAGGTTAGTTTCATAGGTTCAATATCAACAATTATACAGAGACATCCAATAATAAGAAACTGATCTTGAAGTAAAAGAAATTTGATGTGTTGGAAAATCAGGGTAGATTCAACTTTTAAAAAAGAATAAAAACACATTTATGCAATTAGTTTCATATTTCATCTTGGTAAATGTACGTTTTTGTTCCGACCAAAACTTTGTCTGCTGAAAAGAAGTTTCATGAAATGGTGTGACATACAGTGTCTTCATTTTAAAAGGCCACTAGATGGCACTCTCTACTCTATAATCTTTTGCTCTGAACCACTAACTGTAAAACTAGAACATGGTACTGGTGTATTGATGAGGCTTCATGAGGCAGTTGACGCTGTATCATGATATAGTTTGAAAGTCAACTAGGTGGCATTTTTGTTTAAATCAAATCTAGTGGCCTTTCAAAATAAGACTGTATCATGAAACAGCTGATGCTGTATCATGAAGCCTCATCAACCCATGACTAGAAGACAAGTATCACAAAACCTCTTTGGAACTGAGGTTGATTCATTTTCATTTAAGAACAAAATCGTTTAATTTAGTTGTTTAAAAATAATAAAGGTTGAAATGGTGATAGTGTCATTTGAGAGATTTTTGGTTATTATTTTTAGGCAAATTGACGCACTTTAAAAAGTTATATACAGCAAAACATGGTTAATAAAGTTGCACTAAAATTTTATTTAAGTTGTTTATAAAATGTATTTTGCAAGTTGATTTTTTTTTTTCGTTTTCTTCAATGTAGGAATGGAAATACACATACAATGTTATGTAAAGTTGTAACTTGATTTTCTGGAACTCCTGTTGTGTTATCAGTTTTATCTTGCCCTTTAAAGTATATACTTTATTGAATATTGTTTTGATTGTTTAAGAGCTTTGTGACCCTGGTCTGGAAAAGCGCTATACAAATAAAAATGACTTAATTACTGACTTACTAATTTGAACTACAACCATGCCAGCTTTTATTGCATTTTTTAGATCAGGGCAAAGGATTATAAAGCCGAGGGTGCCATCTAGTGGTCATGATACAGTGTCTTTAAAACACAACTGTATCATGAGGCCTCACCAACCCATTCTTGGGGCCCATGTTCCTAAGGAGAATTAAATAAGTAACAAGAAATTAACCACCTGAAGAATCTACTGGACCAGAGATGGCGTCATCCCATTTTCCACAATTCAAGATTAGAAATAAGTGAAATTCGTTCTCCGATCGTCCATTTTTACTTCCCACCTACTTTAGACCCGACCATCGGATGGACTTACGCTTTAAACACGACTTAAGGGACGATGTAAAATCGCTTTTTTTTTGGCTAAAAAAACCAACGACCATTCAGTTCCCATTACCACCAACTTAACAAACAACTTTTGGCTCAGCTCTTTTAGACACCACGACAGAGGCCACACATTCCTGTTATAACTGGTATTTATTTCCTATGTACCACACAGGAAATAAGGACCAATCAGGGATGAACGATGACCTTGCCCCGCTTGTTATGCCAAACCCGTTCTATTGTTTGTTGCCGCCTTGTTATTTTCCTCCAGCCCCGTGTTTGTGTTGTTCTCTCGCAGGCGACCCCGGGGACGCGTCGTCTCCTTCTACGCCCTCAATATTCCACTGTAATTTAATTCAGGACGGTCTCCGACATATTGTGCAGATAAGCGAGGAGAGGAGGTTGCGCTAACGCTGCTGCTGTCTGGCCTGGAACACGCCGGGACTGTTAACAAAACAAAGCAATTTCCCGGCACAAAGGCGGAGGGAGAGCAATCTATCATCGGCCCAGGAGAGTCAGGCGGCGTCGGGCTGGAAAAACGGGCAGAAAGAGCCTTTCGTTTGTTGCCGGAGCTTCAATCTGCCGCAGAGTGGCCGTAAAAAAAACAACAAAACAACAATAAGACTCGCCCGGTTCTGTGAAGACCTTTTTGGTTTCCCCGTGTTAGCGCCAACTGGGAAATCATAATCAATTTCTGGTTTTCCACGTGTCAAATCGATGGTCCGAACGTCTGTCGGAATATTAAAAAATGCGTCAGGTGATATTTGGACCTGCCACGCCGAAGGAAATTAGCGCGATATATTGGAGCTGTGGCGACCGTTGATCAATACCGATGAGTCAGCAGTTATTGGGAGCGGCCGTCAGATTCCTGCCTCCTCAGGTCACCTGAGGACCTTTAAATCACGCTTGGTCTATTCATGCCGAGACAAGAAAAGAATTGTACTTCATTATCACAGATGATTGGAACAACACTTTTAGAGCAGTGGAGACGTTTGTTACCAGGTTGCACCGAACAGAAAGAAAGAAGTATGTTTTATTTATTATTAGTGCCTTAAAGGTGATTTTTCTCTGAAATAAAAAATAAAATAAAATAAAAAACTTTAGCATGTGACCCTTAACTAGTGACATAAGTAAAACACAAACTCACTTCTGTTTGCGAGTCCTCATTCCATATAAATAATGGTTAAACTCATACACTGGCTCAAAGTCTCTAAAAGCTAGGAGACACACACATACAGAACACCATCATCTGCATACAATCAAATATACCATGTTGACATGTTTTTTAAGTCACTAAATTGTTGTTTTTTTGCAGGTCTTGCTATTGTATTTTAACTTTTTTTTCTATCTGAACATCAGTCCTTGAATATAGTCTTGATATTTAACCGGTCCACGGTACAAATAACGTTGGGTACCCCTGGTTAAGAGGACGAAATTTGACTCAGTACATTCTGAAATATACTTATTCTGTTTCAAAAAACACCTTTACAGTGTTTCATTCTCATTCCAGCTACACAAGGTGATGGATTTATTTTAAAAATAAATTGTTTTTGGTCAATTAATTATTTTGTCACAGCAAATTTCAAACTCTTTCTTGTCATGTCCATTTTTTGTTATAATTTGATATTTTTAAATTATTAAATAGTTTGTTATTCTTCTTCTTTGATTTTAAATTAAAGGGCAACTAACGTGTTGATTTAAGTGTCACTTAACTTGATGTTGGACTCTATTGTACTCATCAGTATGTGTCTGTTTGTACAAAACTCTCTTTTCATTCCAATATTGACATTAGAAAATGTGTTTAAGCCGTGCTCACTAAAAACACTACATTTTCCAGGAGATTAAATCTGTTCTATCATAACCACGCCCACTCTGCTGTCATCGGTCAAACATCAAGGTTTGTCACTGTGCAGAATCAATCCCTGGAAGTCTCCACCTCCAAGGGACTTGTTGTATAAACAAAGCATGGTGTGATTACAGCTGGCTGAAACCATTATTACTTCATAATGTAATCCGCTCTCGTAACCTCTCGTTTTCCCTGATTTCCGAGGGGGGTAACCTTTATAAAGTAATACGTTCAAAACATGGTCATGATGAGGGTCTTACTGCATCTTGGAGAGGAAAATTCTACATTTACAGCATGTGAGTGATTCCGGAATGTTGGAGTTTCACATAAGTTTCCCTTTACATATTACATAAATAAAGAAAACAGTAGAAATAAGTACTTCTCAGATTAACCATTAAAGCGAAAATGCAAGTACAAATTTTAAACTTCACTGAGATTAGTTGCCCTTTAAAGGTTTCAAATGCCTGAAAAATATGTTTTTTATTCAAGTTATGTCGTCTCTCTTGAAGTATGTTGAGGGTAAAAAAAACTTGACATTTGATACTTTTTGCTTGAAGTGTTCCTTATATTTAAGACTAAGCATATTTGTATGCTTTTATTTTTTTTACAATAAGGTTTTTCCTTTTGTTAAGTTTCACCTTCCCCAGCTACACACTCTGTTTTCATTATATAAGGGACCAAACCCGAGGTCCAGAAGCCAAACCTAACCTTATATCTTGGCTTATTTCATGCAGCCTGCAAGTGAATTAAACATTTATATGAGTAAAAATGTATTAAAATTAAAATTTAAACGCATTAAAAATTGATCAACCCTAGTACATTTTGATATCGTAATACAGAGATATTATAGTGTTAAAACAGAGTCGCTGGCGATGTTCGAAATGTATCCTAAATCTTTAAATAAGTGAAATATTCAAGCAGAATGAAAGATGGATAAGCAGATGTGCTTTAAGGAGTGAGTAACGAGCTGGAGTCCGTGTTGAAGGAAGACGAACGATGTGGTTCGGCATAAAACCGAGGACGTGCTTTATGATAAAATCATCGCTTCAAGAATCAAACTGAGACTCACATTCGGTTAAAGAACAGAAACAAGAGAGTTTGATCCAAACAGAGGAAGGTGAGTCGGTCACATGGACGCCCCCGGAGCCGTGAGGACTTCATCTTCGGTGGGGGAAACAAAATGGATGTTCTGTGTTCAGGGGGGAAACTATCTCAAAGGAAAACTGGTTATACTCTGACGCAAATCCTAATTTCTCTCCATCTGTCACATGCCTCCCTCTCCTCCTTCTTCCCCTCATCTCGCCTCCTCCTCTCTCTTATCCACCTTAAGCACAATAAATGGCTTTTTTTGTCGGCGCCGCACAGAAACACTCCCCAAACGGCCCGTCGGTGGAAGACTTAGATCTTGATGGTGGGGTGACGGGGGTGTGTGGGGAGGAGGGTTGATGGAGGAGAGGTGGGGGAGCACAGGGACATCAGCCAAGTGTGACAGTAGAGTCGTATTTCTTTCTCCGGCGTCCGCGGTGGAGGCTGAGCTGAATACTGAGCGCGACCACTGCAGAGTCTGAGGACGGATGCGATCCGGGGAGGAGACTTCAGATCCCAGACAAACGACCGAACGTGTTAATAAATGATCCTCGGGAAAAAAAAAAATACAGATCGTTTCGGTGATATTGTTGCAAATGTCTCTATAGCGTTACAGCTGGGTTGAACCCACACACCACCGGCATTAGACTGTAGACCATCAGAAGTATCACCTCCGTCACCTACAGGGATGTTCATCACACCTTGACGTCTTCCCGTCACTTTTTCTTCAACAACTGAACCGTCAACCATCGGAAACAAACCTGAGCTTTGAATTCAGAAAAAGATTTTGCGTCATAATAATAAAAACAATCGAAAAAAAGGTTGAAAAAGATAGATTCTCAAGAAAATAAAGAGGATTATTTTAACTATATTCAGGTTTTGAAGGGACCTAAAGGAAAAAAAAAAGAGAAAAAGACTAAGAAAATAAATATAAATTAAATTCAGACTAATGGATGTTTAATAAAAGGTGGAAAAACAAAAACACGTCGGAGATTAGCACCAACAAAAATTGAAATTGCAATTAAAATAATAATAACTGTTTATGCTTTACCAATTTCTTGAATTTAATAAAATGCATTTATATTCATTAAACAAATGATAATAGATTTTCTTTTTTTTCATAAAAATAGCTAAAATTCGAAACAAATATTTTTAATGATGGGTTAATAAATAGTGATAGAACATTTTGTTTTTCATAAAAATAACAGATTTATTTTACACAAAAAAATAATAAATTAAATTAAATATGTCTTAATTTTATGTCAATTTTAAACATATATTATTATGTTTTATTTATATTTTGTTTGTAAAACTACTTGGTTAAAAAAAAATGTAAAAAAGGTGTGAAAAATTAATGTCACAAAATAACAGAGATTGACAAAACTCTAAAAAGTGTATCTGAAATTATACAAAACACATTTCTACAGCAACAGAAACTCTTGATGAATAATATATAGGTTTCACTATCATGAGAAAAAGGAGAAAAATAATTCATAAAGTATACTTTTCATTTCATTTCTTGGGTTGAATTTGCTGTTTATTTAAATTGTTTATTGTACAAACAAAGTGAACAAACTTCAACATCTTTTAAGAGCTGACTCTCCAGCCAAAGACATCAAAAAGTCTTCTGCTGTTTCTTTCCTCTGCTGGAAGGGCTTGATGCCCAGAGAACTTGACATTAAAATGTCACACGCCCAGTAAAACTCTCTTAAACAACTCAGATTTAACAGCAGCTTCCTCTTACCTTAATTAGAACAGGAGAAGGAGGTCACGAGATGATGAACGTTTACTACAGACTCACACTCTTGAGGATCTGGTTCAGTCTTGGTATGTTTTGTAGTCACTGTCAGATGTTCAGGGGCAACTTTCTGAGTCATTTCTTCAAACTGACCCGAGCAGTTAAACTCACAGGAGCTCTCGATCCAACCGAACACCTCCCAGGTATCGCACCTGCCCGGAGCAACTTTCCGAGTGTGTTTGTGGTGGGAGAAGAATGAAGGAAACACACCGTCGTTCTTGAACTCAGACTGAACCACGAGGGTCAGACTCAAATCCTCTAGGATCAGATCGTTGCTGTGATGAAGAGTCACATCCGTCAGTTGAGGTGAGCATGGATTGAACAACAAGGTAGATGGAGGTCGTCTGGGAGGAGCTTGATGTAGAGCCACTGGATGGATGGATGGATGGATGGATGGATGGACACATGTCTGTATGAAGGGATGGACGGACCAGATGAATGGAGAGATGCTTGCAGTGAGGGATGAAAGGATGGTCAGAAAGATGAATGGATAGACAGCAGAGGGACAGACAGAATATTTCACCAATGGAAAGATGGACAGACGAGCGACTGAATGGATGGATAAATGGAGGGATGGATGGATAGACAGAATGAATGTTAAACATATTAAATGATAGATACACAGCGGATGGACATATGGAAGAACGGATAGATGGAATGACAGACAGGATACACAGATGGATGAATGGATGGGCAGACATACAGCCTGGTGGTTGTACAGAAGGAAATAAGTATGTATGGATGGATAGATTAATGGATTTAATGAAGAAAGGAAGGAATGATTGATTGAAAGATGTAAGAATGGATGGGTAGACAGTTGCATATATAGATGGCCAGGGGGAAGAATGAATGGATGTATTTAAGGATAAATGGACGATGGATGGATGGATATAAGGATGGATGGACAGACAGCTGGATGGACAGAAGGATAGATGGATTGATGGATGAATGGATGGATGGATGGACAGATGGATGGACAGATGGATGGATGGATGAATGGACAGATGGATGGAAGGATGGATGGACAGAAGGAAGGATGGATGAATGAACAGACAGTTGGATGGAGAGATGGACAGAAGGAATGATGGATGAATGAACAGACGGATGGATGGAAAGATGGACAGAAGGATGTAAGGAAGGATGGATATATGGATGGATGGATGGATAGATGGATGGAAATAAGGATAGATGGACAGAAGAATGGAAGGAAGGATGGATATATGGATGGATGGATGGATAGATGGATGGAAATAAGAATAGATGTACAGAAGGATGGAAGGAAGGATGGATATATGGATGAATGGATGGATAGATTGATGGAAATAAGGACAGATGGACAGAAGGATGGAAGGAAGGATGGATATATGGATGGAAATAAGGATAGATGGACAGAAGGATGGAAGGAAGGGTGAATATATGGAAGGAAGGATGGATAGATGGATAGATGGATGGATATAAGGATAGATGGACAGGCGGGAGGATGGAAGGATGGATGTTAAAAGGATAACAACTGCATCCGTTGGAGTCTCAGAGGCTCCTCGTGATTCGTATCATCGTCCGACACACAACTCTGATGTGATTCTGTGCGACGACAAAATGAAGGATGAAGCTCCTTCCTCACATTAACAGCTCGGCACTGATATCCACTGTTGACAGAGTAAATGTGATCACGACCTCTTTGCAGGATTAATCTCACCTCCTGAAACCTTATCACACACAGACTCACAGAGACGCACAACCTCCACTGTACACTCAAACTCTCCGCTACTTCACTGTCTTTTGGTGTGAGTGTGTGCGCTTAATTGTGTGTCTTTGTGTAGTTGTGTAGTGTTTCCGTGTTTTCTTCTCGACGACTTGTGGTTTTGTGTCTGTGTGTGTCTCTAAACATATGTGTGTTTTGGTATTTTTATGTACTTGATCACAGTGAATATGTGCATGTGTGTATTGTTGTTTTTGTGTATGAGTTTAAGAGGCGTTTACTGTAATTGTACTGCACTATACGTGTTTTGTTGTCTACATGCATGCATGTTTGTGTTTTTGTGTGTCTGAGTGAGACCATCAGTTGTTTGTGCACAGAATTGTTATTATTATTATTATTATTATTATTTTTGTCTGTTTTACAAAATAGACATTTTTCCGTAGTTGTGTTGTGTCTGAAATGTTGTGTTTGCGGAAGTATGTGTGTTTTGATGTAGGTATAAAAGAATGACAGTGTAGATGTGTGTTCTGGTGTGCACTTTTATGTTGTGTATTGTTTTTTTTGTTGTGTTTTTTAATGTTACGTTTTTAATGTGCGTCTTTTGTGTTGTCTAGTTAATGTAATGAGTGTGAAATTTAGTTAGTGTGTACATGTGAATCTATTGTGTGTGTGTGTTTTTTTTATTATGATAGCTCGGGTGTGTGTTCAGGTGTGTAGTTAGAATATAAGGGTCGATGTGTGTGTTGTTTTTTGTGCACTTTTGTGTTGTGTATATGTGTTGATAGGTGGTGTTGTTAGTATATTTAGCTGTTATTTTTTTGTGTGTTTTTGTTGTTTTAATGTTTAGTTTTAAAATAAGTGCGTAAACGTGTGCCTTGTGTAGTTGAGAGTTGAGAGTTGCTGGTGTGTGTGTCTTGTAAATTTAGTGAGTGTGAAATCTAGTTAGTGTGTATATGTGAATCTATTGTGTGAGTGTGTGCGTGTGTGGTTTTAGTGTGATAGCAGGGGCGCATGCTCAGGTGTGTAGTTAGAGAATAAGGGTGTGTCAATGTGTGTTGTTTTTTGTGAACTTTTGTGTTGTGTACATGTTTTGCGTGGGTTGTTTAGTTAGAATGTTAATCTGTGATTTCTTTGTGTGTTTTTTGTTTAGTTGTTTTTATCATTAGTTTTTAGATAAGTGCGTTAATGTATGTCTAGTGTAGTTGAGAGTTGTGGTGTGTGTGAGTGGTAAATGAAGTGAGAGTGAAATATAGCAAGTTTGTGTATGTCAATCTATTGTGTGTGTTTTTTTTAGTGTGAAAGTGGGGGTGTGTGTTCCGATGTGTAGTTGGAAAATAAGTTTGTGGGTCGATGTGTGTGTTGTTTCTTTTTACACTTTTGTGTTGTGTACATGTGTTGTGTAGTTTAGTATATTTAACTGTGATTTTAAACAATATTTTTATGTGTTTTTGTTTAGTTGTTTCAATATTTAGTTTTTAAATAAGTACGTTAAGTGTGTCTTGTGTAGTGGAGAGTTCTGGTGTGTGTGACTGGTAAATGAAGTGAGAATGAACTATAGCGAGTTTGTGTATGTGAATCCATTGTGTGTGTGTTTTTTTTTTAGTGCGATAGCGGTGGTGTGTGTTCAGGTGTGTGTAGTTGTGTTCAAACATGAGCTAACATGTCACATGCATTTTGGATTCCGGGGACGGATCCATTAACTTTCACAGTTTCCCCCTCGCAGGCAGGAAGTGGCGAGTAAATAAAAAATAGGGACGAGAACAAGATAATGGACAAAGCTTGTAGCCGCGGAAGGAGAAGATACGTTTCGTCAAAACGGGTCAGAACCCGCCGAGAAACCCAGGAGGAACTCTGCACCTTCGCAGAACGACGGATGCCGCCGGGCTCAGATTTACAGACCGGAACAGTGGGAATAAAAAAAAAAAAAACTAAATCATGGAGGGAGGGAGCGATAGAGCGAGGAGAGGAGAAGAGGAAGAGAAGCCATGATGGAGAGAATGAAGAATGTAAAGATAAAAACGGCTGGAGATGGAGAAATGGAGAATGAGCTGAGCCAGAAGACTGAAACTGAGAGGTGGATTTCTACTCGCTATTGTTTCCAAGTGCATCCAGGAGAGACTCGGAGTAGAGCCTCGGCCCCTTTAGGAGGAAACACAAAACTCACAACGCCGAGTGCGTCATTTGTGTGTAACACAGCCGGTGGTCATGCATGTTGTGCGTCTCTTGTGTGAGTCGGAGCAGAGGCTGATGACCCTCATGTTGACCTGAATGACACACAAGGAACATGCATGTGTGCGTCTTTTGTCCGAACACCTTCTGACCCCCGGAGCAGGATTGTTGTGTAGCACTATTGTGGTCGTCTTTCAAACGCACAATAAAAAACCTCCATCTGACCTGAAGCTTTGACTAAAAAAGATCCATTAAATCTGTTATTAGAAGTATTTGTGTGTTTTCTTGACCGTTGTGTTATCATTTTTTTGTTGTGTTCTTGTCTTTTACTCGACCCAAGCTTCGGTGATTATTACGAAGCCTGTTATTTTGCTGCTGAATTATTCACACAAATTAGCTTGTGTAGCGGTGAAAATAAACGTCCATGTATAATTAATCGAGTCCGTGTCGAACAAAATTCAACAGATAAAGTTACACGAGCAGCAGCGAGAGTTGAAGATGCTGTGAAACTGGAATGAAATAATATTGAAATAATTTGGGGAATTAAATCAAATATTATATAACTTTTGAGGAAAGTAAGAAATAATGCATAAATAAATAATACAAATAAAAAAATCATGATTAAATGATATAACAACAAATGAAATAAACCATAATAACAGATGATTTAATATAATTTTCATTTTGAGTAAAAGAAAAATGCAATCCTTTAATAAATAATGTAGCAAATAAATGAGAAAAATGCTGGTTTTCAGGAAATGTTTTTAAATAATAGCTTTTTGAAACCTTTGTATATTCGACAAACAACAAATATGAGTAAAAGTAAAAACATTATAGTTTTTTTTTTTTTTAATTAATTTAATACAAATCAAATCATAAATAAAACAGTTAATTATCTTACAGAAAATTCATGAATAGTAATAAAATAATTTAAATATTAGATATGCCATCAAATGTAAAGGTTATTTAAACTTTTTAGCATATTGTTTTCAATTCTATAACACTTTTTATCATAATGTATAAGGTTGTTATTAGTTACATTTATTCATTTTTAAAATACATTTTTTTATTTGTGTTTAACAACAAAAGAACATAATCAAAAGTAATAATTATATCAAGGAAAAAACATACAAAAATATTGATTCAAATAGGAAGTATATAATAATATAATTAATCAAATTAACCTCAAGAAAATAAAAGGGCTAATTGAATATAAAGAATTTTCAAATAATGTAAAGTAAATATTTAATACATCAATCAATAGTTATTGAGGAACATGCTAGTTTCTAGGAAATGCTTTTAAATAATACATTTTTTAAACGTTTGTATATTCGACAAACAACGTTTATGAGGAAAAGTAAATAAATAAAATGAAACTGATACAAATCAAAATCATGAATAAAACAGATTCTTCTACAAAAGAAAATGCTAATGCTAATGCTAAAGCTAATTCATGCTTATGTTGGATTATCTCTTTAATCGCTTAAACAGAGAAGCAGATATTATTCTAACCTGTTTCTATAGAGAAAATAGCTGGAATCAACTACTTCCTGGAAAGAGATTTGTTCTCCAGACGAGTCATGAAAAGTTTGAATGGATCCCACGAGACTGAGGTCCAAACGTCCGATGTGTTCTCTGTTCAGAGCCAGAGTTCTGATGAGTGTGTGGAGGTCGTCCTGCGACAGTAAAGTTCCTGCTGTTCGCTGAGAGACGACTGACAGAATATAGATGAAGAGGATCTGCCTTTTTTTCTGAGGGACGATCGATAAATATTAAAGCAGAATATCAAAGATGAATTAAGATGAATTCTTGTCTGAAGTTAAGGCATTAATTAAGAGAAAAACATGAAAGAATTCTGTTATTTATGCACATTTTCTTTCACTTCCAAAACTAATTTTTCAAAAGATTAAAAAGATGCTTTAAATGTAAGAGGGATTGATAACTTATTCACACAGAAAGATGACAATTAAAAAAGCCTTTAAAGAATATGATGAAAAGGAAATAAAAACACAAAAATGGGGCTCACAGTTGTAGTCTAATATAAATCCAGTTAATTAATTCAATTCAATATAATAGAAAATATGTATTCGATCAGAATATACAGAATATACTTATATATAAAGAGAAACAAAGTTTAATACGGTAGAAAAAAATAAATAAAATTTGTTTACTTTAGATAACTAGTAAAAATGTGGAGCAAAAAATGTAGAAAATAAAGCAAAATCATATAGATAAAGTTTGTATATATATTTATATATATATGTCAAAATCATTTGTATCATTGCACCTTTATATATCTATATATATATATGAAATAACATTAAACTATATAATTTTGCTACAGTATATATATCTATATACTAACTTTAAACTATATATATATATATATATATATATATATATATATATATATATATATATATATATAAAGGTGCAATGATACAAAATAAACATAAACATGATAACTTAAAAATAATAATAAAAAATAATTTATGATTTAAAAACCATAAATCATACATTCATATTTAAAGAAATCATACACAAAAGATAAATTAAATAATAAAAATCCTTCTTTAAAAAAATACTAAATTTTTTTTTATTAAAAAACAATTCGAACTTAAGATGAAAAACAATCTTTGAATTTTCGTATTCATTTACATTTCGCTTGTGGGAATATTGACACTTTTCCTACTCTTGTATTACATGGTGTGTCTTAGTGTGTGTGTGTGTGTGTGTGTGTGTGTGTGTGTGTGTGTGTGTGTCTGGCAGATTTGTGCGACAGTGTGTAACACAGTGAGAGTGCAGCTCGACAATGAAACACAACACCTGCATCACCTTTTATTTCACTCTGCAGCTCTTGGCTGCGGACCAGCAAGGAAGACAATGTCACACCAAACACACACACCTACACACACACACACACACACACACACACACACACACATTCAGCCACAAAAGTGACAAAAGGATGAACAAAAAAGATCAGAAGTTGTTTATGCATCAGGTTTTGTGTCAGAGCAGTGATCTGCACTTGTGTGTGTGTGTGTGTGTTGTGTGCACGTGCACGAGGCTGCATCACAGCTACATGTGAGCGGACGTGGTCCATATCGAGCTGCTGCTGCTGCAGGAGTGGGAACGACTGGAGATTTAGAGTTGGCTGCTGCTCTCAGCTGCCTGCACTGGATTTTCTAATTAGAGTTGGCGACTTGGCTTCAGCCTCTCCTCGCAATAAATCAGCGAAGCCACTCAGGTGCTCCCCCAGAGCCCCGCGCCCCAACATCACATGCCGCCAGGATCTGCACAACAAGGCATTATCTTTCAAATATCTCAGATGGAGTCACCTGACGAACAAAAACATTAACTTACATGTGTCTGGAATCACTTCAATGTGTGATTCATAGTAATAGTCAAATAAAAAAGGACCAACAAGAAAAAAACAATCAAGATTATTTTGCACTGTTTTGTTTTGAAAACATTGACGACAAAATTTAACACTATTTCTTTTTGAAAGCATGACAAAAAAGGTGTAAAAGAAGAAGAAAAACGTTTCATAAATTTGGATAAATAATATAAATACGAAGCAAAAAAAAGAATTTATAAGTTCAAAAGATTTATTTTTTGGAAAAAAATAAATGATAATAAAATGAATTATATAAAGTAATCTATTAAATATTTAATAAGTGTAAATCTTGAGGTTGTTCAAGTTTAGAATTTAAAAATAAGGAACCAACCAAAAACAGTGAAGACCATTTCGCAAGATTGAAAATGTAAGAATGCTAAACAAATGTATTGTTTTGAAACAGTGATAAGGACATTTTCTTTTTTTAAAGCAGAGAAAATAATGTTTTAAAATATTGCATAAATGTGGAGCAAAGAAAATTTAGGGGAGAAAAATATTGCAAAAAGAGACACGATTAGATGCAAAATTATAGATTTTTTAAATTAATATTGAATCATGAATTAAACCGTAAAATAAAATATATATAAATAAATAAATTATATTAAATATGTGCTTACATTTAGAGATTGTTATTAGTAAATTAAAAGTCAAAAGTAATTCAGTAATTTAAAGTAAAGGAAGTATAAACTATTTCGCAATAGTTAAAAGAAATAGATTAATAAAAATAATTCTGAACAAAATATTTTGATTGACGTTTTATGACACTGATTACAAAATAAAATGTTTTTTTAAAAGAATGAATATTTGTTATAGGAGAGAAAATTAAACTAGTATTTGTTTCAAAACATTGGGATAATTAATATAAATGTGGAGCAAAAAATGTAAAGGGGAGGAAAATATTATGAAAAAAACCTGATTATGGAAAAAAAAAATGCAGTTTTATTGGTAAAAATGTGTATCTTTTGGAAGAAAATATATATATATATATATAAGTTACATTAAATACTTGTTTAAATTTAGTGGTAATTCAAGTTAAGTTAGGTCAAGACTATTTTGCAAGAGTCCAACAATAATTTAAAAATGAATGCTTCATTTTCTAACCATTGATGACAAAATTAAACAGAATAAAGAGCAGTGAGTGAAACCACATCAGTCCATCACTTATGTTAAGAACCAAAACTCCCTTTAGTTCAAATTACTATGAAAACTTACATTTGCAATTATTATTTTTTACAATATTGTATCAATAGCAAAGTATTTACACAAAATGGCACATAAAAGAGAACAGAATACATTATTAGAATAAAAAAAGAGAAGAAAAGTTGCAGATCCTCCACACCTGATCTTACTGATAATCCCAAGAAGCTTCTTCTCACAGAGTTAATTGTAATTGGATGTGAATTTGAGAAGCTGCCGACGTGCCCCTGAGCAACATCCCCCCCTTTTTACCCCCCATCATCAGCATCCGAAGATGCCTGGCCGTTCCAGCGTCCATCATTTTAAGGAGGCGGCGGCACCTGCCAGCAGAGTTCAGAGCCCAGAGAAATCATTTTAATGTGGAGCTTTTACACCTTCGCTGGACGAGATCATTACTTTTTATGTGCGGGTGCGACGCCGCAGAGCTGCACTGCAGATGCAGGACGACCACTGGAGCTTCTCCTGGGGCTTTCGCCGATGGAGAGGGAGAAACATTTATTCAGAGGGACTCCAGTTTCATCTGTGATTCCGACTGACATCACTTCCTGTTTTGCTGGAGCTCAGAAGAGGATTAACGTTGGCCATGTTCCCCTGAAGCCACTTGACTGCCTCTGAACACACTCTGTCCTCCCACAGTCTCACAACAAACATTACGACCACCGGGAGACTTCAGAGGATCCACATATGAGGAGCTGTGGGGAAAAACTTGACTTTAAAAATATTAAAAAATAGAAATAAACACACAAAAAAAGGAAAAACAATTAAAACAAATCCCAGATTCGAACAAAAAACCAAACCATGAGAGTAAAAAATAAATAATGTCATTAGAGTCACAACTAAAAACTGTAAAAAAAAAAGAAGTTACAATACGTTGTTATTACACTCAAGAATAAAAAACTATAATATGAAAATATAAATACAATTTAACAGCGGATTAAAAAATAGTTACGTGAACGGACGTACAGTTAAATAGATTAGAAAAAAAATGGGAATGAAAAATATATATATATTTATTTAAAAATCTAAATCAATATGTAAAAGAACCAAAAAAATACAGAAAAACATGAACAACAAAAACATTCAAAAACAAATCATGAAAAGTTAAAATCTAAAAAATAAAATGAATGGAAATACCTATAGATAATTATAACTTAAACCTCAGCGGCTGTTACTGTAATTTCAAACTTCAAACCTTGTGCAATATCATATTATTATTTATTTGGATTTAATTGCCTATTGTTCACAGTGAGAAACACCATTTCAATTTCCCTTTTATGTAACTGTGGAAAAAATGGACTTAAATTGTTTTTAATTTGAATTCAAAACAAAAAATGTAAATAAAATAAATATATCATAATAAAGTTTCATGATACTTATTGTTTTATTTCTAAAATATTTTTTCATCATTATAAACACCCACTGAAAACAAAACATGTAGTTTATTTTATTTTTCTTGCTTGTATTTCCACCACAACCTCATGCTAGCTCTAGTTAGCATCACGCTAAAGCCAAACGTCCGCCAGTAAAGCAGCTTCTGACTCGACACCGAAGGTGCAGCTCTGAGCGCGTCAGCACTTCCCAAGTACACTAACTCAAAATATTTGACTCCTGGTTAATTGTATGGATCCAGCTGATCAATTGAATGTATTAGTACGACCAGAGCAGGAGTGGGGGGAGCAGTCCCTGGGGAGCCATGTCTTATGGTGGAGTGTGTACGTGTGTGTAGGTGTGTGTGTGTGTGTGTGTGTGTGAGTGGGACGGCAACACTCCTGCTGGTGGAACTGGATTTGTTATCTGAGTCTGCAGAGGAGAATTATGTGACGCACCGTATCCGTTGACAAGTCAACTCAGGGATTCAGGGATGTTTGTCAGCGATAACATTTATACATTCACTCCGTCATAACCCCCCCCGACCCCAACCACACCATTAAACCCCCTCCTCACCGGAAGACCTGCAGACCCCCGGTGAGACTCCATGAATCTTCCACGCTACTCAAGATGCCTTATTGAGGTTCAAACCTGAACAGATGTTTTCCTCAAACACTTCAAAATTCCAACGAGGGGAAGCGTTTCCACCCTGACATTAATAGGAATCAACAGTAACCATGGCGACAGGCTGTCATGACATTCTTGTGAAAAAAGTGATCGTCACAGTTGGACCTTTCTATCTGTCAGAACATTTTTATCTCTTGGCGATCCCTCGTTCTTTCGCACGTCTTTTAAAATTTCCAAAAGGAGTAAATTGGGTTATAAATTCTAAATGTAGCCATTAACATTGAGATGCTATTGAGCTAAATTTTAACATCAGAAAATCAAAGATAATGGTAGTCGTTCAAATAAATTAAATGTTTTAAAATAAGTTTATATTTAAATATAGATAAACAACAATGAATAAATGATTTAATATCACAATATACACGGTAATGTAATGATTTAGATAAAAATAAAGAATAAAATAAAAGGCTATAGTGTAAAATAAAAGCAAATATCATATACAGACTAAATAGCCATCAACAATAAATATTAAATAAATATAACACTCAATAAATATACTGAAAAAATAGAGCAAAACATTAATGAAATACTGGAATTTTTTCATATCTGGAACATAGAATTAAAAAACTTTTTTTGTTTTTTTTTGCAGGGGATGTGTTTTTTAGGGGTTAAACTAATTAAAAAATCCAATAAATAATTGAATAAAATCCAAAAGGGAATGAATGTGAAAGGAAAGGGAGCTAAATAAACAAATCTTTGAAGGTTTCAATGTAATAAAACAAAAGAAAAGGAGAAAATATCAATAAAACACAGGAAAAAAGGTGAATTAAACATTTTAAACTTAATGAAATGTTGAATTTTAAATCATTCATTTCAAACAAGAAACTAAGAGAACATTTCACACGATGTGTTGATGAAAAAAACTTGCGTCAAAGTACAAAATAAAATGAATAAATTAAACATCTGAAAAATAAATTGATTTCAATGCAACTTGTGTGTTCTCTTGGGAGCAAAGTCGAAGTTGAAAAACCCCAACTCGACAGTTAAAAAAACCCACTGATGATCGTACAGAAATGACGACAGACTCATAAAAGAACGTGGACTTGACCTGACGTGACGCCTCTTGGAAAAATTTCACTTTGTCAACCCGATGCCTGATGAGCTCCATCAAGGTCCGTAAATCAAATCGTTCTCCTCGCGGCCGGAGATTAGATGTCTTTCCTCCGTCAGGTCTGATCTGCGACGTTGTGGCATTTCCGTAGTCGACTTGACAAGGTTCGCTGGCAGAGGGGTCGATCGCGGCCGAGGGGATTCATTTTGACTGCTCCTTTGCCGGCCTGTCACAGCACGCCGTCCCGTCCCCCCACCACCACCCCTCGATCCCCGAGAGAGCCCAGGGGTCTTTTTGTGTCGCTGGCGGGCTTCTGTCCCGCAGCCCGGTGCCTTTTGCGAGCTTCGCCAACCTCTCAACTCACATTACCATTCCTGGCTGGAAGAGAGAAGAGCTGCGAGGTCGTTTCGGTACAAAACATGTGATTTTTTATTTGTTGTCGATGTGGATTAGCGTCTTGAGTCCTCGCTAGCTAGTCTGTACATTAACCCATGAGTCGATCATGTCGCTGCGTTTGAATGGAGTCAAAAAATAATATTTTTGTACCTTTTATTATCAAAATGTGTGAGTGGATATCTTCTGTTTTTCCTGCCTTTTACCCCGAATAGCTGGGATAGACTCTTGATCAATACAACTTTTTAGATTAAAAAAAAGTTTCTTTCATTGTTTATCCAGTTTTAAATTATGAAAAAAATGAGGTTTTTGGGTCAAAACAAAGTTCAAAAGTCCCTAAATAACTTGGTTAAGATAACCGGCTAACTAATTACATGTACATACATAAAGTGGGTGTATTTTTAATAATTTTTGTTAGATTTCTGCTGGACTTCTGCGCCACGTTGATCAATATAACTTTTTAAATAAAAAACATTTATTTTTCTCTTTTTTTCCGGTTTTAATTTATGAATTAAAACAGGTCTTTGGTCAAAATAAAAGTCGAAATCACGGAATAACTTGGTTTTGATAACAAGCTAAATAATTACAAGAACGTGTGTATATTTGTAATCTTTGTTGTGAACATTCTGCTGGACTTTTGCGCCTCATTGATCAATATTACTTTTTAAATAAAAAATATATATTTTTCTCTTTTTTTTTCTGGTTTTAATTTACGAATTAAAAAAAGGTCTTTGGTCAAAAAGCACTGAATAACTTGGTTTAGATAACCGGCTAACTAACAACAACATGTGTGTACTTTTAATCTATGGTGCGAACATTCTGCTGGACTATTTTTCCAGTTTTAATTCACGATTTAAAGCTAAATAACTTTTAACTAAACTACTCAATTTATTTATTTATTTTCGGGTTAAAACAAAGATCAATATTCAATAAATAACTTGGTTTAGATCATGGTTCACCAACCTTTTTTGCACCGTCGACCGGTTTACTTTCATGTTTGCATTATATTCACAGACCGACCTTCATTTTAAAACATTTTTCTACTAGTTAACAGGTTTCTTTTTTGAGTAAAATTGACTAAAATGAGTGTCTTGATGTTTCAAGAGTCACAGGCTAATGTTACTTCAGAGAAATAAATCCACATTTTTTCAAAACAAAACCTTTAAGACAGTAATAATCAATATAAAAAATATATATAACTGTTTTTCTGTGGTTTACATAACTCGCTAACTAACTACAACAACAAAATGCTATATGTAATTTTAATCTCTTTTTGAGGGACGATGCCACAGCCACCAATAAAAATCAAACCATTCATATTCCAGTTTCTGGTTTGTAAAAAGTTACAGAACATGAAAGTGAAAAAAGGGAAAAAAAATTCTCATAAAGCTCTGTTTGATACACTTTGAAAAACATATGTAAAAGAGATAAATACATATTTTTTGGGGGCTAAATAGCAACTTTTTAGGAATCTTTTTTCTTTTTAAAAATTATAGTTTTCATGAAAAATGTGTTTGTTTTAAATTATTAAAAGGACATTTTTTTATTTAAATAGATGTAATTGGGCTACATTTTTTTTAAATGTCAATAAAATGAACATAAATTAAATTTAGAATATTTTCCAGATAAGAGGCTTGTTTTGGGCATCAGTGTCACGAGTGTCCCTCTCCAGGGACTCGACCCTGATCCTCCAGATGTATCGACTCCGTCGACGGGGTCACCACCCGGGGTCTCTAATGGAATGAGAGAAACATCTGCATCGTTTCCGCCCCCCCACTCCACCCCAGATTACAAACTCCATATCTGCAGTTCCTTCCCATTCAAGCCAATTCAATCAGCCTCATTAGCATTGATACAGAGAACGTTTTTGTTCCCAATCTATATCGTCTTATTAGAGTCTACGGGGGTCTCGGCTCTCCGCGGGGACGTCTGTCATTGCCTGACATTGTGACCAATTGTTATTCAGCTCCATCGTCTGGTTGTGTGACAATGGATTCAATCCCTGATGGTGGAATCTACTGCGGGTCATTTTCAGAGGCTGCGATTGTTCTTCTGGAGAACCAGAGAGAAGCTCAGAGAAACAAGATGGAATCGTGTACTTTGTCTCGTTTTGTTTCTGGTTTTATCGCTTACAGAGAAACACAACAAAAACAATTAAAGTGGAAATCCTTCATCATTTAAGAAGGGTGGTCGATGTGGTTCCAAATGCGTCGCTTTCTTCCAGTTTAAGTATAGAGGTGTAGAGGGCCACATTTGATGATGTGAAAATAAATGGGGGCCAAACAGTGTTTGTCAACGACAACTAGAAGAATTAGCATCAACGTTTTTTTTTTATTGACTCTTGACCTTGTTTTGTCTTTAAAAAGGTTATCGTTTAGAATTCAAACATTTTGTATTTTTCATTCTCATGATGAAAAATTCAGTTAATGACTCAAGGGCTGCCAATGCCCTGTGGGACTGACTTCGGACATGCCTGCTATGGTAAATATCAGGGGTCCCCAACATTTTTTGCACTATTAACCCCAACTAACTAACTACAACTAACCCCAACCCTACCCCTAACCCTACTCCTAACCCTTACCTTGGGCCTAACACTACTCCTACCTAAATCCTAATCCTAGCCCTAGCCCTAATCCTAACCCTAACCCTAACCCTAACCCTAACCCTAACCCTTACCCTAACCCTAACCCTACACCTAGCCCTAACCCTAAACCTAGCCCTAGCCTAACCCTACCATTAACCCTACCACTACCACTACCAATACTTTTCACTGGCTTCCAGTTTCTTTCAGGATCAACTTTAAAATTCTGGTTCTTACTTTCAGAGCTATTCATGGTCAGGCTCCTCCTTACATCACTGATCTGATCCAGCCTTACACCCCAGCTCGGGCTCTGAGGTCTGTGGATCAGAATCTACTTATGGTTCCACGCACACGGCTCAGGACCAGAGGAGAGAAATCTTTTCAGGCTGTTGCTCCTAAGCTTTGGAACGATCTTCCTCTCTCTTTGCACTTGATGGAGTTTACTGACTCCTTTAAGAAACATCTCAAGACGTTTCTATTTGTTCAGGCTTTTCCTTGATTTTCTGGAACTCCTGTGTTGTTCTCAGTATTATCTTGATCTTTAAAGTATATACTTTTTTGAGTATTGTTTTGATTGTTAAAGCGCTTTGTGACCCTGGTCTGGAAAAGCGCTATATAAATAAATATTACTTACTTACTTACTACCACTACCACTACCCCTACCACTACCACTACCACTACCCCTACCCCTACCCCTACCCCTGACCCTAATCCTACCCCTAACCCTAACACTGACCCTAACTATGGACCAACCTTCAGATATAAACAGTCAAAAATAAAACGTATAGTGTTTAACTCATGTTCACTAGTTAACAAGTTAATTAAAAAATAGAAAATGACTTAAACAAAATAAACACATTTCAGACAGTAATATCCAATCATCTGCCAATCTCTATTCTAGTTTATTTTGCAACAGTCAAGAATATATGGAACTTTATTTGAAGAAAGTCATCCAGCAGACACTCAAAGTAGAACCAGTGATCCTCAAAGAAAATCCAGTAGAAGTGGGTCCGTCTCCTGGACTAGTGAGGAGTTAACCTTGAGCACCACTAGGGGGCTCTCTGAAGGTACAGATGTTGTCCCAGATTCTTTACAGTCGGTTATACAGTTCGAGGACTAGTTTGAACCCATCGACTCGTCTCTCAACCCACACCTTGACCTCCTCCTACAAACACGAGGCTCATGAGTCGCCCCACGATTCCAGCACGACGATTCCAGAGCGACGGCTGCTCTGGTTTTTTTCACTTCATTAACATTCCGTCGGGCGTCTGGGCAGAAATTATCATGTCACACAGCAGCTGCAGGGGGGAAGCCGGGGTCGGAGCGGCAGAGGTCAGCTGGTGATTCACGCCACATTCAATTACTGGCACTTTTTAAACGCCGCCCAAGATCGGCTCCCCGGTCGGTCTGTGTTCATGAATTCATCGAGAAGTTTTGGAATAAACCAGATGGTTTGGGATTTTAATTATCTTCTGCTACAATTACTTTTGGATTTGAAACACTATCTTTTAAAAGAAACGTGCGCAGGGTTTGAACAGGAAGTATTTTGAGAGTTCAGTCGGTTTTATTAAGAGCTTACGGAAGTCAGCGAAGAGGGTGAAGGGTCTCCGAGGAGCAGCTGGAAAGCCAGGATTGGTCAAAAAGGTGAAGCCAGCCAGAGGAAGTGAAGATTAGAAGCAAAATGAAGCCACGAGGAGAGGAAATCCAGGACTAGAATACATGTTAGGACTGAATTAACTAGTTTTATTATTTGGTCATTTTGTTTTTTGGACAGCGGGAGGAAACCGGAGTGTCTAGAGGAAACCCACACAAATACAGGAACATATAAAATCTTAAGCAGCATTCGAACCTGCAACCATCTTGCAACAAGCCAATGTTAACTTTTTAAAAAACAAAATAATTTATTGGAATTATTATGATATAAAACATTTTTTGGTCAGTATTAAGAAAACCTTTTTAATAATAGTCTTTCTACATCAATGAACAACATTTTTATTTTTTAACAAGTTTTATATTATTATTATTATTATTATTTTTTAAATTTAAATTAAATATTCTATATGTCTGCCATGTTTATATGTTGCATTTCAGGTAAAGGTTTTATTAAGAACACTTATAGGTCTTTAATGAAGTATTATAAATGTAGTTTTGATTTTTTTAATTAAAGAAAAATAAATTATATATACACTTTCTTTTCCCCCCAAAATGGCGTTTATTGTTTTAGTTAGGGATAGGGTTAGTCTTCATCTGTAACATTTTCATAATGGGATTTAAATAAATAAGTCAAATGTGTTTTTTTTTTTATTATTGTAGACTATATAATTAAATTTAAAAAAAGAAATTAAATTGAGTAAATTTGACACAAAATAATCCTGACAGAACATAACCCATCTGCTGAATCATCTTGAATGTCAACAATAACGTAGTGTTGAAAACTTGGCCAAGGTAAGAAAATATGACCAGAACTGTTGATTGAATCCTCGACGCTGAGTTGTGGCTTCGACCTGAAGAGTCACGTCTACGCCTCGGAAGAAGAATTATGTTGAACCCAGTCACCGCTGAGGAAGAGAAGACCCCCCCCCCCCGCCCCCCACCAACAAGTGTAATGACTCATGACTGTTGACATACATTGGATCATCCACATGTCTGAAGACGACGAGGCAGAACAGGGAGTTTGTTCTTATGTTTTTCCAGTCTAGCTCGTGACGAATGCAAATAGGAGCTAATACTTGTCTTCTGGCTCAGCTCTTTTTCTACCGACCGTCCCTCGCTTTTGTACAAAACTTCAACGTACTTTAAAATACTACTGTTGGGGAGGTTTCTGATGCTGGGAATTGTGACTACAGTGGTTGGTTGATGATACATATCATATTTTTTCAGCCAAGTATTAGGTCAGATTAGAAGTAGTTTTGAATTTACAGAAGGTTACTTTGGTTTTCTTCATAATCAAATAGTGAAATATTTGTAGCATTTGTTATAAATAAACACACATATTTGAATGATATTATCAAATTAAAAACGTTTTGAATTCCACTTCTATACACATTTCTTTCAATTATGTCTAATGATTATTATTACTTGAAATATATTTGAAAATTAAAAAGTATGGTTTCCATAGATCCTGTCCTTCCGTCCAATATATATGTATGTTTTTAATAGTGATGGGTTGATGAGGCCTCACGATACAGCATCAGCTGTTTCATGATGAAGTGTTTTAGTCTTGAAGAGCCACTATAAGGCAGTCTTTGCTTTAGAATCATTGGATCTACCAATTTATTGAAACCTGATGGTGCCATCTAGTGGTCTTTTAAACTGTATCATGATACAGCATCAAGGGCTTCATCAACCCACTAGCTTTTAACACTGGTTTTATGATACAGTATCGTCAGTAGGTGGCGCTCTCAGTTTAAAAAAAAAGATATGAGCTTTAAGTGATTCATCTAGTGGCCTTTGAAAGTAAAGCTACTGTCTCTCCCTGTGTCATGAAACCTCATCAACACATCACCACCAGACTGTGGTCCCAGCGATAGAACATCTACTCCAGTCGGATCCGTTCACGGACAAGCGTGCCTGAAGAGATGCCACTGTGCCACCATAGTGGCGTCTGAAGTGCAGCTTAATCCTGTTTCTCTTGCTGTAAAGACTCAAGCGTGGTGCTGTTCCGCCGCCGGCCTCTCGCTGAGCGTGTCTCAGGAAGCACATTGCAGGGCGAGGATGTTTTTTTGGCGTCGAGTCGTCTTCACCTCCGCCGTGTTTTCGGAGAGTCGTCGTCTCTCGTCCGACTTCCTGGTCTCGGCTCTTCCTCGGCGGCTGCCAGGTCGGATCTGCGTGACCGGCCCCGCGGTGACGGATCGTTCCGCTGACGGGATGAGCTGTGACATCACGTTTGGAATCCCTGGAGGTCGTTCTCGATTGGCCTTCTCTTTCTGAAGCAGGTCCGGACGAGGTCTTGAGCATCTGCCGGTTTGTGAGGTGACGCCGCGGCGAGAGCGCGGCGACCTGGCCCAGGTCAGAGGTCAAGAGTCCTCGGTGAAGATGAACGGTTGTGCAGGAGTTGAATCAAGTAGTCATTAGTGTCATTATCCAGTATCATCATCATCATCATCATAATTATCATCGTCATCATTATCATCATTATCATCATCGTCCTCCTTATCATCATCATTATCATCCTCTTCATCATCATCGTCCAAATCCTCTTCATCATCCAAATACCCTTCATCATCCTCCTCTTCATCATCATCCTCACCCTCTTCATCATCATCGTCCACATCCTCATGATCATCCTCATCCTCTTCATCATCCTTCTCCTCCTCATCATCATCATACTCTTCATCATCATCGTCCACATCCTCTTCATCATCCTCCTCTTCATCATCATCCTCATCATCATCCTCTTCATCATCCACATCCTCTTCATCATCCTTCTCCTCCTCATCATCATCCTCCTCTTCATCATCATCCTCATCATCATCCTCTTCATCATCCACATCCTCTTCATCATCATCATCATCATCCTCTTCATCATCATCGTCCACATCCGCTTCATCATCCTCCTCTTCATCATCATCATCCTCCTCTTCATCATCCTCCTCCACATCCTCTTCATCATCATCGTCCACATCCTCTTCATCATCCTCCTCTTCATCATCATCATCCTCCTCTTCATCATCCTCCTCCACATCCTCTTCATCATCATCATCCTCCTCTTCATCACCCTCCTCCTCATCATCATCCACATCCTACTCATCTTCATCATCATCATCATCCTACTGATCATCATCATCCTCATCCTCATCATCTTTATCATCCTACTCATAATCATCATCCTCATCATCTTCATCATCATCGTCCACATCCTCATGATCATCCTCATCATCTTCATCATCCTTCTCCTTCTCCTTCTCATCATCATCATCCTCTTCATCATCATCGCCCACATCCTCTTCATCATCCTCCTCTTCATCATCATCCTCATCCTCATCATCATCCTCCACATCCTCTTCATCATCCTCCTCTTCATCATCATTATCCTCCTCTTCATCATCCTCCTCCTCCTCATCATCATCCACATCCAACTCATCTTCATCATCCTCATCCTCTACATCATCCTATTAATCATCATCATCCTCATCATCTTCACCATCCTACTCATCATCATCATCTTCATCATCTTCATAATCCTACTCATTATCATCATCCTCATCATCTTCACCATCTTACTCATCATCCTCATCTTCATCATCCTACTCATCATCATCATCATCCTCATCCTCATCATCTTCATCATCCTACTCATCATCCTCATCATCTTCATCATCCTACTCATCATCCTCATCCTCTTCATCATCCAACTCATTACCATCATCATCTTCATCATCTTCATCATCCTCTTCATTATCCTACTCATCATCATCATCTTCATTATCCTACTCATCATCATCATCTTCATTATCCTACTCATCATCATCATCTTCATTATCCTACTCATCATCATCATCATCTTCATTATTCTACTCATAATCCTCATCCTCTTCATCATCCAACTCATTACCATCATCATCCTCATCATCTACATCATCCTCTTCATTATCCTACTCATCATCCTCATCATCTTCATCATCCTACTCATCAGCATCATCATCCTCTCCATTATCCTACTCCTCATTATTATCCCCACGATCATCCTTATCATCATCACTCATCCGCATCCTCTTCATCCTCATCCTACTCATCATCGTCATCATCATCCTACTCATCATCATTGTTGTCCTCATCTTCAACATCCTCAGCGTCGTCATCCTCTTCGTCATCTTTTATTATTGTCATCATTATTATCCTCCTCATAATCACCATCCTTATCACAACCTTCATCATCTTAAATATCAACCTCCTCCTGTTCATAATCATCATCATCATCTGCTTCATTATCATCATCCTTTTCATCATCATATAAAAATGTGCTCCGGTAACACTTTTGTCTTTAATATTTAATTTAATTTGTAAAATACAATAGATTATTTATATTTTCAATGTACTTGTTTACTTATTATCATAATCATGTATTTACGTGAACAAAGGACACCTGATGATGCTTCTATTGACATGTAACGGACAATTTAATTGTCATTACTTAAGCTAACTGCTAACCTGGTCGTCCATCATCGTTCCATGTGATGTGATTGAACTCGATCGGTCGTCCCACGACAGACATATCCCACTTCATTATTCCCGCCTCGTCAAGAGTCACTCAGAAGACTCCGTTGAAGAAGTCACGCCACAACAGATGCCTGAATCAAACCTGTGACGTGACTGATGAGTCAGCGATCAACTTTATGTCTTCTGACGTCTTCAGATCTGCAGTCACGACTCCGTTCTGGTCGGTTTAATTTTAGCATCCGTGAGAAGATCAATACACATTTAGACATGTGGAGTTTGCTAGACAGAGAAATTAAATCAAAACTGCACTTACGTAAAACAATACATTTTATATTCGTTTCTAAAATATTTTTTTTACATTATATTAATAAATAAATAAAAATGATATAAGAGCTTACTCTAATAGAGTAAGATCTATAGAGTTTAACTTTTTCCTCAGTTTCATTTAATCTATTTTTATTTTTTGATGGATGAAGGAGATGATGAAGAAGATAAGGATGATAAAGGATGCGGATGATAAAGAGGATAATAAAGAGGATGAAGACGATGAAGGGGATGATGATGATGATGAAAATGAGGATAAGGATGAGGATGAAGATGAAGATGAGGATGAAGGGAATATGGATGAAGATGGGGATGAGGATGAGGATGAGGATGAGGATGAAGATGAAGATGAAGATGAAGATGAAGATGAAAATGAAGATGAAGATGGGAGGAGGAGGAGGAGGAGGAGGAGGAGGAGGAGGAGGAGAAGGAGGATGAAGATGAAGATGAAGATGAAGATGAAGATGAAAATGAAGATGAAGATGGGGAGGAGGAGGAGGAGGAGGAGGAGGAGGAGGAGGAGGAGGAGGAGGAGAAGGAGGATGAAGATGAAGATGAAGATGAAGATGAGGTTGAGGATGAGGATGAGGATGATGATGATGATGACATAAATTAGCTCAAATCGATTAATTAACCCATGAGTCACTTCACTTATTCTAAAGAAAGCACTAAATAAAATTGATTTGCAAAGTTTCAGATGTGTAATGACTCTGATGTCCACTAGAGGTGCTAATGATATATGTCCTTCCAATATTTGTCCTTTTAAGTCAGAACTAAAGACATGACAGGAAGTACTTTTTAATACTTTAGGTGAATCGAATCATTAACCTGAGTCACCGTGTACTTGAGTCGCCTGTTTATTTCAGGCTTACAGCTAAATGATCCAGACAGAGACAGAGATCACACCCTGGTGCCCCCCCGAGTTTGACTCGGCATCAAGCAGCGGGATTTAAACCAGGGAAAAAAAAGGTGTAACGGAGTGATAGTTTAAGAACTTAAGTGCGGCGATGAAGAGTAAATCTCTGCCGAACTAATCTGATTAAAGGATCCCGCTGTGTTAAAAAAGCGCTGCTGTTTGCTTCACCCATTAAAATTGAGGTAAAACACCAGCTGGAGCGCCGACAACAGGAGTTCACGGAAAGGTGAGCGCCCGGGAAAGTTTGGAAAGTTGCTCGGAAAAAAAAAAAAACAACACCTGAGAGTTGATTTGTTTGCTGAGACTCTCGATGATGCCGTTAGTGGAGATGACACCGCAAGAGTTGTGTGATGGAGACGTCCCTGAAGACTCTTCATGGCTCATAAAGCTTCAGGAGGAAGTGGGAACGTGTCTCTGTTCCCTCCAAACTCCCGCCCCTCGTCTCCCCTCCGCCATTCAAATCAGCCAGGAAGAAATCGAGAGTTTTGGTTTGAGTTTTTATCGCCTTCATTTCCTCGTTGTTTTGTCTTATATCACCATAACGACAACGTCAGAACAAGAATCCGAATAGAGTCTTGCTGGAAGGAAAAACATTAAATTCAAATTCAGACACGTGATGGGAATAAAACAGTGTCAGGATGAATAAATCTTGGTTTGTACTGATCGGAGCTAGAACTTGCTGTAAGTTTTACCTACTATTTCCACCTCACGGATTGTGATTGTGTTGCTTTATATTAAGTTTTGTTTAGTTTCTGTTAGGTTTTTGTACATTTTCAAACGAAGGCGCACTCAAAATTCCTTTAATTTTCTCAGGAATCGACATCTCGCCTTATAATTCTGGATGTCCAAACTGACCTTGAACGGACTTTATTTGGTACACAACAATTAGAAAAAATGGGTCAACTACCACACAATAATCCTGTGCCTCTTATAGTCTAAAAAATATAGTAAATTTGTGAAGCTTTTGTGCTTTTAAATCACTTCACTTTTGCTTGTGTTGCATTACTATGTTTGCGTTGTTGAGTTTGCGTTGCATGTTCATTCCCCTGAGTGTGTTGTGTAAAATTTGCATTGTGTTTGTGTTGAATTTGCATTATATTGTGATTGTCTTGTGTTTAGTTTGTTTTATTTATTGTCTTTGTGTTGTGTTGATTATGCATTTTTATGTGTTTGTGTTGGGTTTTTATTTAGTGATTTTGAGTATTGTGTAGGTTTTTGTTACGTTTTAATTCCTTTGGTAATTTTACAAATATTATTCCACGACTCACTACGACTACCATATCATTGTGTATTTGTTGGTTCTGAAGTCTCCGTTTTACGCTTTAAATCAAAGTTGACAAAGAGGTTGTTGTTTTCGGACCTTCATGTCACTTTAGTTCATTTTACCGCAGCGAGTCCGACAGGTGACCTCATCCGCTCGCTCCATCAGAACCCATCCAACATCTTCATGACCGTCCAGTTGTTCGGGTTTCATTACAAGTTCTTTCTATTGTGAGGTCAACTCCTTCAAACATCTGGCGTTTTAGTAAAAGCGTGTCTAAATTTAGCTCGACTATTCAAACTTTAGGAAGGAAGTGAGTAAGTGTTTTATATGAGATGGAATATCATATTAGATACGATCTCTACCAAACTATCATGGTCAATCACAAGGTGTTTTATTTAAATTACATTAAATTAGGTTTAAATAAGTTATTTGTCTCTGCATGTTAATATGAATAAATTAAATTAAAACATTATTAAAATCTGTTTTTTTTAATTCGAAAACGTGATTATCATTTTTAGCTTGCATGTACTAAATTCTTGTCTTAGCTGGTAAAACATGCTTATTTAGCTAACCTGGAATTCTAAAGTTGACAAGCTATGTTAATAAACATGCAGTAGAACAATGTTTTTTAGTGAAATATGACCGATTACATTTTTATTTATTATCTCTTTATTTATTTACATTTTATTTACTTTACAGATCGACAGTGCCATTTTTAAGGCTTTACATCGGATTAAATGCCTTTATTTAGTCAATAATAATATTACGACAGGTTTACTTTTACCTATAATAATGTCTTTTTTTTTAATAAATATATTCTTAAATTCAAAAACAGACTTCTCTATTCTACAATTCAATGTAACATATTGCTTGTTTTTGTTCAACATTAGGTCAAAATAAGTTAAATATTGATCACGTTTGTCTTTATTAACCACACTATAAAAGCGATTATTATTTCCAGTGTATGAAAATAACTGATTTGGGACGTAAAAATATCTTTAATTTTCTGAACAATATCACTATAGTACAGTTCAGCACTCTAGCTCCTCATAGTTCAAGAATATTGTACAAAAGCAGGTTTCCCCGCGGACTTTGTAATACTCCCCATGTGTAGATAAAATCCTCCTTTATAAAGGTAAATATGAAGCCATTACGCTCCCGTTAAGGGATAAACGTCTTGGGAAGAGTTCCAGTGAGATGCAGACTAAGCAGGAAGCCAGATCTGCGAATGCTGCACTTTGCTGGCCCTAAAAATAAGTTTATAGTTGAAACTCTACCGTAAACTTTCACTCAGTGTTATTAAGATGCAGTGGTGCTCCTGACTGAGCCGCTGCGGAATACACAGCCTGTGCTTTTATTAGTTTTATATCGCGGCGGTTTATGCCTATCAAATATGAATATGGAGAAAGTTTCGGGTTGAATATTCACAGATTTGTATTCTATAGGCAGAGTGAGAGAAATGTGATTAAAAACTTTTGTGCGGCAGGATGTGAAGATTCGCTTTCAATAAAGTGTCTACTAAATCAAATCCCCTTCTACAGAAGCTTGGCAGTAAATGGCATCAGTTTTTGTACGCAGTTTTTTGTCAGTATTGGGTATATGATAAGAATATCATTGGTCAGATGTACCATGACATCCCAGGATATGGATTATGACCCCGATATGATCCGCTAAAAACCTGTTGTATCCTCAATATCAGGGTTCAAAAGAAAGGATGAGATCACATCTCAATTGTAATACTCTGATATACATCCAAGGAATCAATACTCTGCTAAGTATTTCAGACATTGAAGGAGAAAACAAACCCACAGCCAACACTTGCTTCAAGCAAAGAGTACTAGATGCTAGCAAAGTATTTCATGATATTTCTGCTGTATTTATATTCAACGTCAAATTGCTTAGAACACCCAAAATTCTACCTTCCATTTTTATCTACTCACCCTCATGTCGACTAATGGTTGGGATTCTTTTCGCAGTAATCTGTGTCTTTTTTGATTTATAGGCAAAAATGCATTTCTACATGGTCGCGACCAGAGATCCCTTTTCTTCATCCAAAAAACACACTTAAAGATACCTCCATACTGATCATCTGCAATGTCCCTCTTCAATAAAGCCCAGACATGAGAAATCGTTAAAAAAAAACAATTAAACAAGTCTAAAGTTCAAGCTTGTTTGTAGCAGAAGCTAAAAGGCTAACATGCTACACAGACAGGAAACGCTCCAGGTAAATATCGTGCAAGCTCTCAGTGTCAACTGTCTAAGAGCAAGAAATTGAGCGCCTCCTAGGTGCAGTTGTCCACATCAGGGTTCCAGGGGAGGCAGGGATAGGGGAGGGATGTTCCAGAAGGGGCTTGTCAGGACAGTAGAAAAGAAGAAGGCAGCCTGTCCAGTTGGTATATCCAGCGACTTCTTCTTCCTCTTTGTAATTTCTTGTGAACTTTCAAGGATAATCTGCCAGGGAGGGAGACACCGTTAATTTCTGATTTTCGGGAACATGCTTGAGAACAAAAGTACAGTGTCAGATATCAGCATCCATCTCCAGGGGGCCATTGTCCTTAATTAGAAGAGTGCTTATCTCCTCCGTTCTGCCCTTCATCATTAGCGAAACCTCCGCACTGAGAGCCGCGGTTCACTTTCAGTTCAGTGGAAGACGGAGGGAAGTCGTTGAACTGCCAGTCCGCCGGAGGGTTGGAAGTTTTTCGCCACAGATTCTGGAGCAGATTGGATTACTGTAAAATATCTTCAGAAGTCTGAATGACAAAATTTGTCGGGCGGCTATAACTGGTCCTTCACGGGTTCAAATCACACTAACACTCAAATCAATAGTTTGGACGCTGGGATAGACGCTTCAAGCCTAAACATCCCAGTCAACCTTTGTTGCTGCACGACTGGGGCTTGTCATTACGGACCCATTACTGTTTTTTCTGCCTCAGGCGTCTGATTTTCGTGGTCGTCAGTCATGATTGCCACAGCGGTCGACGTCCTGAAATGTAGGTGGTTTCCCCTGTAGCTCTATGATTGGTAGAGGTTGCTCCCAAGGTATAGTGAGGTCCGATCTAACCGCAGAACCTCTGCGTGAGAACTAAGATTAACTTTTTTCTGTTAGAGAATTTATTTTGCTTTTATAGTCTTATCACAATAACTATGTAGTCATGCTTGCTGCGGCTCACAATGACCTGAAAGGAATGTGCCAAGTGAGAGTTTATTTTCCTTGAGAAATGACAGTTTGTGCATTAAGATACAGTGACCTCACCAAGACATGTGAGTTGGTCTTCCCGTGCAGGCTGTTATGCCGCGCTCACTGACTCATACAAAAAAAAAACGTTATTTGCTGCCTGCGTCCAGCAACAAATTAACAAACTGTTTGTATTTAAGTGTGTCATGCTCTGAGCTTTCGAATAAAAAGGCAAGCACGGGCCGAAGACCTTCAGTGGTTTGGGACGAGCTGTAAGAAGCGCCTCCACTCCTTGCTGGTACTTGCTGGGACTTTAATGGAGTGTGTGCATGTTCTTAAATTTACTTTGGGGACTAATGTTTTCTCCCATTTGGTCAACAACCTCTTTATTCTTGTTTTTGAAATCAGGCATTGAGAGTTCAAGTAGATCAATACTTTAGTTTGAATGGCTAAGTGTGTGATGGCTGAACATAGGGGCCTCCTGGATGTTTGGGGGACCTTGTGAGCAATAGTTTGAGAAGGGAAAATAAGTGGTTCTCAGGAGTCTTAAGGTTTCATTAGCCTTCTTAAAAAAAATGTGTTTGCTTGTTTATTGCTCCTAATTATTTGCTACTTGGTTGGAAACCCTGCTCTCCAGTTGGATGGACCCTGTGGACCTTTTGGACCTTTATCAAGAGTTCATTGCAGTGGTCAATAGGATTAGCTAAGGTTCAGAATCTGCATCAAAGTACCCAAAATAAAGTTTTAAAAGTGGTAATGAGAGCCTAGAGGTCAAAATGATTCCTTCTTGTCTTAGCGCTCCCCTCTTTGGATCTATCGGGACCTTCTATTTTCCAAATCTGAACCATTCTTTCTCACCTGCACTTCCGAACCTCTGCTTCCTCTCAAGTAACTTGTGTATTTATAAAATCTGTGGCTTTGGGAGTGTGTTTGTTTTAGGTATGCACACATTAGAGACTGTTCTGGGTCAAAAGAAAGCTCCAGGCCATACACAAAAAACACACAAGTGTCCAGTTTGTGGTTGCAATCCGTAGGGAAACTCAATTGCTAACATTCAGGAAGAACAAATTTGAAGTCCTCTTGATAAAACCTGGCAGATCTTCAGTCGACTTGATTTCTCTGATCTGTTTGAAGGCGGACAACAAAGACAAACTCCGAACATAGCTGGTCTCATTAAAAGCCCTCCGTTCTCAAACCTGGCTCACCGTAAGCTCCCTTCACACCCACACTGAGTGAGATCTGAACTCTACGTGACGCTTTCGACACATCGCGAGTTGGGAAAACTCTTCCTTGGACTCGCAGCCGGAGCGTGATGTCACGATTTGACGTATCGAAAGAAGCAGAAATGACAAAATGTCACAGTTCAACATTAACCGTTTGTGATCCGTGCGCTCAAAAAAACGCGGTTATTGGGAGGAAAGAACCCGCGGCTCGGAGTGACATTTGTCAAGACGATGGGTTGAGGTGACGGCATTAAAACATGAGAGCAGAGTGGAGGGAGGTCGGATGAGGCGAGGACAGAGATGGAGCATTCACACCCGGTGAACTGGGAACGTTCGCGCTCAGAGGTTTTTTCAAATCTTCAGAGAGAGTTGATGTGATTATGTTGGGAATACTCCCGCCTGCTGGGAATATTTGGAAAACACTGACTCACTGATCTCAGTCAAATTAGTGTCCCATAGCAGACAATGTTTGTTTACACCAGCGGTCCCTAAACCCCGGACTGCCTCCACATTTGGCCCGGCCTGCTGAACAATACCAGAGATGTATTTAGACGTTTTTTTCTCATATACACTGCTTAGGACCACACACTTTTAGGCAGTAAGTTTCTTTGCTAAATACATTTCTTCTCCCTGTGTTGTGTGGGTTTACTCTGGGCACTCCGATTTCCTCCCACAGTCCAGAAACATACAGAGGTTGATTGGAAGATTTGGAGAAAATTGTCTGTAGGTATGAGTGTGTGTGTGAATGGTTGTATGTCTTTGTTTGTCCTGCGACAGACTGGCGTCCTGTCCAGGGTGTCCCCTGCCTCTCGCCTGATAGGCTTCGGCCCCCCCATGAGCCTCATAAGGGATTAAGCAGTAAATAAAATGAATAAATTAGTGGTTTTTGTTGTTATATTCACCTTGCTACCTTTGTTTGCTCTCCAATAAGGTATAGTTTGAAAGATGTAAACATTTTAGGGCCTAACATTTTGAACTAGGAGAAGGTTTTTTTTGGTTACTATTTATTCCATAATAGAGTTTTTATACTGACTATTTCTGTCTATAAGAGCCCAAGGACGGGTTATTTCTCTTTCTTTGGCTTCCTGGAAAATAAATAAATGTTAATGTTAGTCAGCCCCACGACCATCACACTTTTTCTGTTACAAACTGACCCCCATTAGACACGGGAAAAGTTAAGTGGCCCTAACAAGAAAAGCTTTTGATTTTTGACAGATTTTGAAATCACAGATGGATTTTACTGTCCTACAAACCTCTGACTAGCCACAAGCACTTCATTTTAAGGCAGGGGCCGCATTCTAAACCCGGTTGTGATTATGAACGGCGCAGCTTTTTACCGGTCAAAACCAAAGATATTTTCTTAATGACGGTGACGTTCTGTTCGGAGGTTCTTGTGGCAGCGATTCATTAAAAGAGACGCAGGAGTCGATCAAACACATGCGGAAGCTCTAAGGAGCCGTCGTCGCTCCAGCTGGCAGGTCGCTGTTGTCGCTGCGAGTCGAGCTAAGTCGGCTGTCTGCTCCGTGTCACACAACACGGTCCTTCATCGCCACCGTAGCCGGAATCAAACGCGGAACTCACCGACGTCGAGGAAGCTCAGAAGCAGCCAATTAGTCGACAGGAAGGAGGTACTACTGGCGACATTACAGGGAAAACTTGGCATTTAAACATGCTATGAACGGATAAAAAATAAAAAAAATCCAAAAAAGATGTTAAAAAAGAAGAGGCTGGCATATTTCTTTATATAAATGAGAGAAAAATACTGTTATTCTACAAAAATAAAGAAGGTATTAGTTTTATAGACACACGAAATATTAAGAAAGAAATATGGAAACTAACTTAACCTAATTAAAGAGTCAAAACTTAAGACAAAAATGTACTAAAAATTAATACATAATAAACTCCTAACAAAAGTAAAAATAACCCTTAAATATCAAAATTGTAATCACATTAATGACATGAATAATAGTACATATGCTTATCATAAATATGCAAAGCAATAATCCATAATAAGTAAGAAATAGAGAATAAATAACTTGTTTACAATTTTAGGCACCATAAAACGAATACAAATAAATAATAAACAACTAAGTGTTAGTCTTATAAGGGACATTTTTAATGTCAAATGTAAAATTCATGGAAGGAAATTTAAAAGTAAGAATAATAAAATATAGAAAAAAACATAATAACAGATTCGATACTATTTAAGTCCATTAACAAGTCATAGAAAAAATAAAAGGACAAGATAAAAAAATAAAATAAAGATTAACTAAACAATCAACACAATTAAATGATCAACAATAAATATATAAATCCATTCACCTTTTTTGATTAATTCTCATGAACAATTTAGAGAAAATACATTTAGTATCTAGACAAGTCATCCCTTAAATTATACATTACTGAGACAAAAGAGAAACTCATTAATATGAATATTTAGGAAATTTATCATTATCAAATATTTATCATCAAATATTTGATGATAAAATGTATATATGCATTGAATTAAATGATGTATCTTCAAGTTAAAGAATTAATACAAATCCATGCAACCTTTTGTTACAAAACCATCAATAGCAGATGAATGGGTTTTATTAACACTAACTTTAATTTAAAAAGTAAATCGGTTCCTTCCTTTTTGTTGTTTGAATCAACTTGAGAGGCCTGGTAACAAAACTCGAATAAACACTTATTCAGGATTCAAGCCATCAACTCAAAACGTGTTTGTGGATTCTGCAGCTGTGACAGAATCTCTAATGAAGTAGAGACATTAACAGAAGAGATAGATGGACTTTAAGACACGAATATTAAAGCTAAATATGTTTTAATGTCTTCACCAGGAGCCCAAATAAACACCACAGCCCTGATTTAGTATTCCGTCGTGTTTTTACTGCTATTGTTCGAGTCTGAATAGAAAGCAGTGTAGATGTATGCAAACGAGTCGCCTGTTTACCAGGGAAATATGTATTCAGTGAGTGGAGGGAGGACGGCTCGACAAATGACTTCGGGGGCTTTGCTCCCTCTCGCCGGGACGCATCACAGGCTGGAAGCGGCGTGTACGATGAGAGAATCAGAGTGCTGCTGTTGTTCCAATCTTCAGAGTCGATAGATTGATGCGTTCGTAAAATGAATCGTTGAAACTCTTCCGGTTATCAGTCGAGAGATTCCCAACATCAAATTGCCATTGTTTACAAAGTCACGGTTCTTCTTTTATTCTTTTTGTCTCGCGTTTTCCTTTCATGGGGTCTCAGTGGGCTGGAGTTTTGTCCCAGCTACTAATAGGGATGTGTATTGGCAATAATCTTCCAATACGATACGTGTCACGATACAGGGACCACGATACAATATATTGCGGTACTGTATTAACAATGATATATTTGTTGTATTGTTGAGTACTTGACTCTGGTGTTGCAGAATTTACAGATCACAGGACTCTTGATTTGTTTTGGAACTAAAATATGTCCAAACATCAGCTTTAAAAGTATCCCCTAGTCCTCAGTCATCGCAGGATTGAATTGTTCCTTTGGCTGAAAACGACGTAATGACCACTTCCACGTAGAGGCCTCGAGTTTAATTTCATCACAACAGGTGAATATTTGCATGTCCATTGTAACAAATAATACTATTAACTTCATTAAACTGTATATTGTATATACACCATAAAAATAACTAAGTTGAAAAAAAGTATAAGAAAAATAATGTTGCTATATATCGCTGCATTGATAGTTATAACCTAGTCCCTAGTCCATCAAACATTAAACAATTTCCTGAAGGAGACCCCCAGAGGGATCAATAAAGTTGTATCCATCCATCCATCCATCCATCCATCCATCCATCTATCTATCTATCTATCTGATCACTGGTGAACATCTACCTTCACCTGTAGTCATTAGCTTTGTATTGATTGAACAAAAAAAACAGGTTTTCTGTGAAGGAATCGTTCTTAGAAGTCATCCAGAAGCCAGTCGAAGTACCAGTATGAGCAGAATGGACTGGTATGATGTTTAACTAGTTACCCAGGATCAGGAGAAATAGCTAAACTATTTTACTCCAAACTCCTTGAACTTCACAAGCTATTCTGGGTGAAAATAATTAGTTTATGACGTTTAAAACTGACGTAGGGGAGTTAGAAAATACCGATATGTCGCTACATCGTGATATTCTTTTCCAAGATACTGCATTATTTTCAAAAGCACTTAATCGATTATTAGAAAAAGAAACACCTTGACTCAGAGACAACACAAGGGTTAAATAAAGTGTAAGTAAAATAAACCTTTTTTTTTTTCAATTAACATATATTAATCATGCTATTTGTTAATTTTTCCTGTTGCTATTAAACTTCCAACCACTAGATAGCAGCAGTTTTTCATTCCTCCGCAGCTGTAAGAACATAAAGATCTCACGAAATCCCGGGAATGACTGAGGACAAGAGGATGCAGTCGACTCTTTAAAAGATGATGTCTGGACATATTTTAGTTTCAAAACAGAGTCAGAGGAAAGTACTTTCGCAAATATATTCGTGTTCCTTCAGTATCTCAATATATCGTTATATATCACACTATATTGTATCTTTGCCCCTGAATCGTGATACGCATCATATCGCCAGACTCTTGCCAATACAAACCCTTACTTGTGAGTACACAACTGTCCACCAGAGGGCCCCTCGGTTGTAATTCTAAAATGACTTTCAGGTAAACTCGTCAAAGCGATTTGTTGCACTATTGAGAGAAAACAGTTCGGAATCATGCTGAAAAAGACAGGAAGTCACGAAGTGAGTTTAAAATAAAAGACGTTTGAACGTTTCATCAAAGTCAAGCCTGAGACGAACCGAATTCTAACCAGCTGGTCGGAACGATTCGGTCCAGGACTCTGTGATTAACGATGGCAGAGTCTCGCTGCTGACAGACCGTTATGTTAAACGTCCTGGTTTCTTTAAGCTCCGGCTCGGACAGTTATCGATAACCGAGCCTGAACTCCAGCAGGTTCACTGAGCAACGTATTTAACGCTTGGTCAGGCTGGGTCGTCGCCCGTCAGACGTCAGCACTCGTCGGTCACGGTTCTGATCCTTTTTCAGTTCGGCAAACTTCCCCTTGGCAAGAACTGTCTGTTTTGTATACATTCAAATGAAAACAGAATCGTTTCAATTTTCACCACGAATTAAAAACAAGTCCAGGTAGTAGTTAAATGAGTTCAGGTGAAGTTGTGTCTCATAGTTTTACTGTGACTCAAGTGCTGAGCGAATCATACTGCATTGCAAAGCAGACATGAGTCGCTCACAATTTTGAACAGGTTTCATTAAAGCAAACTAACATTGGGACAGAATACGAGACAAACTCATCAAGTCAGTGGATCCTCAACAACTGAAGAAGATGAAAATTCTCTCAATCAGAATCATTTAAGGACTCGACAGGAAGTGGATTACACTCAACAGGAAGTCCTGAAGCGCTAAACCAAAATGAGTCTTTAGACCTTAAAAACCATATGGTTAATAACTGTGGATTTTAATCATAGGAGTGAGTAAATGTGACTCAGATGAGTTGCTCATAATCTTGACCAGGTTTAACTTATTTAATACCAGAGACAACTGGAGTTTATTAAAAGCGGAATCAATATCTAAAATTATTGTATAATTAAACCATGTGTAAACTTAATAACTACATTAAATAATTACAAATTCACAATTTAATCAGAACTAAACTTTACAAACAAACATGTATGGTGGAAATCCAAGTATCGGCTTTAACTTAGAGGTCAGAGCAGATTCCAGGGAACAACATGACCAGCAACTCCAACAGCATGTAACGGACAGGAGCAGTGATTTTAGCTGATTGGTTCAAAAATGGCCATTGGCCCTGCCAACTACGATCTGGCTGGTGCAGAACGTGGAAAAGAAAGCTGACAATGTTGTCAGTGGCCAGAAATAGCAGCTAAAACTGTTATTTTATCTGACAAACATAAACTCCTGTTCCTGCAGACCGAGGCTGGAAACTATAGTAGGACAGAGCCTTTGAAACACGACACTAATAAAAAAGAATTTGACCAACATTAAATATTAAGCAGCTCATCTTTTAACATTTTCCAATTGAGATATTTCACAATTTTTTCCTTAATATATTTAAATTTTTGAATAAAAACAAAAAAAAAAAGTTTAATTCCTCAGTGCATCACATATCCCTGGATATATGGATAATTCAATATGTAACATTATATGATAATCACTGGGGGACACAACAGGCGGCACAAATCTTAGCATAATCTATGTTAATATATTGTAATAAATACATGTATGAATATTTATTCAGAACATTATAAAGAAAGGAAAGGTAGTAAGTGTTTAAACATAAGACATGGTAAAATAAAGACACAAAAAGCAACATAATCAATGTTAAAGAACGTTTTGAAACATTTTTATAAATGCATAATATTTAAGAAAAAAAAACAATGTTGCATTTTATCAGACAACTGAAAAATTCATTTTTTAATCAAAATTCTTTGAATAATTTATAATAATATATAAGAATACATATACATATGTATTCGATATTTATTATTTAAAGAAAGGAAAGAAAGTTCAAAAGAGTTTAAAATATTTCATGAGTTAAAAATTTGTAGGGGGAAAAAACCTAATAATTTATCGCACGAGTAAATTGACAGCTTCAAAATATGACTCTTTCAAATTGATTAATTATTGTAAATCATCGCATTAACTAAAAAAAAATTAAAAAAAAATCTTTATATTTATATTAAATGAAAAAATACACAAGGCATAATTAAATAAATAAATAAATGGGACAGAACACGTAAATGAGGATCAAAAAATGTAAAGATTTAGACTAAAACTACTTGCAAAAATAAATAAAACATTACATTTATTAGTTTTATTATGCATGAATTCTATATTTCACTGTGTTGTAACTACAAAGCATTAACTCCTGAGAACATATGAATATTAAATACATAAATATATTAGCACAACTAATAAATCATTTTTAATGGCCTAGTTTATCTGCATCAAACAAGCATCTCCCCCTTTTTTTAGCTCCTAGTATCCGTGACACAAGATGTTTGTCTGTGAAATCATTTAACCGCTTTACGAATAAGTCAATTTAAATGGTAATACTGAAGGTAAACAGCTAAATCCAGAACAGAGGGCAACCGTTGTTTGTGTCTTTCACCTGCTGGAGGTTGTCGCCGTGCACATGCCGCGGAGAAATTACATGTCAGCCACTGTGTCAGGATGATTAATTCCCCTCTGCATCATGGCATAGTAATCCTCCGGAAGACGGCGCGATCAATCTGGCGCCGGCCGGCAGGTCGCTGAGCACAGAGAGTGAGCCGAACACTGGAGCGTGATGGCTCCTGTTTATAATACGCTCGTGGATAAGAACTTAATTCTGGAACGGGGGAAGTAAATACTGCAGGAGTGGATGTCACACTTGGGTCCCGCGGGCCGAATCCAACTTTGTGGATGTAAAGCCGGTAAGGGGCTAAAGGCTACGCTAACGGACAATCTGCCCAATTTCCCGACGGAGATCTCCAGAGGGATTAATAAAGTTAATCAATCCATCTTTCTGGTGGAATACTGAGGTGTCTATTTCTACCCCGAGGCTTCCTCCCAGTTCAACCCCTATCTTATTCAGGAAACATCCTAAAAAAGGCAAACTAAATATCAGTTATCTGATGTTTAAAAAAGTATTTTTGGTCTACGAATTTTAGCCTATACTTTTAACATGCTTAATTTACGGTCTTATATTTTGGAAAAAATTGTCAGTATTCCTAAATATCTCGTGCATACCGTACGTATTATTTGTGGTTGTACTTACGGACGACCTTGTGATAATTTTATGTGGTAAATTGCAGTACAGGCCAAAATTTTGGACACACTTGAGAACAGACTCAATCAAGGGTTTTGCAATTTTCCTGTCTGGCTAACCTTTGTTCGATGCTAACTGGTTTCTCTTCATTAAGCTGATTGGTTCTTGTCATCAGATGAATTCTACCAGTCGTCCAATAAGGTTGTCGTTTTGAACTCCATTAAAAAGACTGCAATAGCAGTTATAAGAAAAAAAGTGGCTACTTTGTTATTTCTAATTTGTTTGTTGAGTAAATAATTCGGGATTTATTCATTCATAGTTTTGACGCCTTCGGTGATATACAATCTAAATATTCATGAAAATAAGGAAAACACATTGAATGAAAGTGTATCCAAACTTTTTTTGCAGGGCAGGTACGTCTTTCCTGGTAAGAAAAGCTTTCAGTGTCTCAAGTTGCTAAGTTACTAAGAAGTGTTACTATGATGAGTTTGCGATAATCTGGCGGGAACCAGCTTGTAAAAAACATCTTGCTACAAGAAATGCCTGTACTCGATTACATGTGTGAATCTCGCGGCAGATTTCTAAGCCCCACACATCAACAAGTTCACGTGAATAATAAGGCGATCTGATTGGATCGCGGTATGGAAGGGTCATCCAATCGGAAGAGGCCCTGCCCAGCGTGCACCTTGTGATGCCTGAATTACCTGGTTTCGAATTCCAAACAGAATCTTATTCAGGAAACTTCCTGGCAAAGGCAAACTAAATATCAGTTATCTGATCTTTAAAAAACAAAAGTATTTTTGGTCTACGAATTTCAGGCTATACTTTTTACATGCTTAATTTACAGTCTTATATTTTTGCAAAAATCGTCAGTGTTCCGTAATATCTGGTGCATACCGTACATATTATTTCTGGTTGTACTTACAGACGACCTTGTGCTAATTTTACATGGTAAATTACTTTCAAAAATACATTACAGGCCAAAGGTTTGGATACACCTAACAGACTCAATTAAAGGTTTTTGCAATTCTCCGGTCTGGCTAATCTTTGGTTGATGCTAACTTGTTTCTCTTCATTTCGCTGATTGATTCTTGTCATCAGATGGATTCTAAAAGTCGTCCAATAAGGCTGTCGGTTCAAACTACATTAAAAAGTCAAGAAATTCCACAAAGTAACAAAGACAAAAAGAAAACCAAGTGTGCAAAAGCAGTTATTAGAAAAAAAAGTGGGTAATTTTTTATTTCAATTTTGTTAGTTGAGTACATAATTCCGCATGTATTCATTAATTCTAAATAGTCATGAAAATAAGGAAAACACATTAAATGAAAAGGTGTGTCAAAACCTTTGGTACTCTAAGCTCTACTACTACTACGCCGCCGAACCTTGATAGTATTACTCTGTGAGGCTCTTTCGCACAATAAAGTTCGTAGTATTACTCCGAACGGCTATGCTGCAGAATTCGTGATAGATAGAGTACTTCAATTAATAATTATGGTGTGTGTGTGTGTAAGGTATGTTAAGGGACATGCTCACAAAGAGATTTCAAACTCAAGGCTATCAGTCGAGCAAAACAATAAAGTCTTGGAATCCAAAGAATACAGTTTGTAGTTTATAATGTCAGCTGTTTTTTAAGTATTGCCCACCACAGGTCAATATTATCGTACAGCCATTAAACACTTGGCAAAACTAGCATCGAACACTTCCTGGGAACATACTGTTCATTATTAGCGCATGTGGTTTCTAAGCAGTACCACAATGTCAAGTTTAGCGTAAAATATGAGAAAAGATCGTTGAAGGAAACCCGTTTTAACTAGTTTCCCAACATGACTCAACACACCCTCGTGCTAAAGCTACAAACACTCCTTCTACACATTCTTCATTCAACAGCAACTCACCATCCCTTACCTCGGATGACGGATAAAACTCTCTGGTAAACTATTACGACCAGGATTGCGGCAATGATCGTGAGTCACCTGCTTCTGGCGTCTCGCACACGCACACACAGCGCTTAGGTTTATCGCCGATAAATTACATATTGATCCGAAGCGAGGAAGGGCGTCCGGGGGAATGGGGCCCGAGCCGCAGAATTGACTATTGAGTTTTCAACAAGAATTAGCGATCGAATTCCTTGCCGTCCTTCCTCATGTTTGCTGCCTCGCTGATAGCGAAGCGTGGCGTTCCAGCACATTGGACAATAATCAACAGTAATGACGCCGGCGAGTGATTTAATTTTCTCCAACTGCCCACTAAGCTATTCTGCAGAATGCAGTGTCTTTATTTGTGGTGTCATGGCTCTAACTCATTTGAATGGCCGTGACGCGTCGCTGCTAGCTCGCTAAGTGCTAAACATCTGAATCTGAAATGTATGATTGTCCTTTTTATTCTCTTCTCTATTAACATTCCCGAAATAGTAACTTGAATTGTTGGATTCATTTAGATATATTAAAACGTTGTCATTTTAATCCATAATTGGAATCTTAATGGGACTCATTTGAGAGATGTCATCTTTCTTGTCTCTGCTTTTTCTTCCACGGGTAATTCTATTAATTTGAATCACTCTATGACCAAATTAAGTTCCTGTTCATAGACTCGATTTATGTTTTTCTCTGTTGATTAGTTGAAATTCATCAAAATGTTCTTTCGTTTTTCTGTCTAAGGTTCGACAGATCTTCACAAGCTGCACTGCTACACATATTCCTTTATTTATTCCTATATAAAGTGTCTTTGCACCTGAACGAATTCCAATTTTACTGTGTAAATAAGACTTGCAGACCACAAGAACAATGGCAGCACCTGTTCTCAAACGTGACCATTAAGTCCTTCTTTGAGAGAAATTAAATGACATCCCTTGAGCAACATTTCAATTTTAAAGGCACCTCTAAAACCAGGTTTTCTGGCCTCAGGGAGTACCTTATAAAGTCGTGCTCCTTCCCTCAGCCCTCTTGATGAAAAATCCAATGTCTGAAAAAGAAGAACCTTACGTCCGTAGGAGAAGGAATTGATGGAGAGAATAACATGACATATGAAGAAGAGGAAGATGGAATCTTAGAAATAAATAGATGTGCTAAGATGTAGAACAGAACCTCTGGTAATGAGGAACCTGACATCTGACAGAGAAGAACCTGATGTCTGAAAAAGAAAAGGATCTCTTAGGAAAAACAACCTTGTGTACGATAAGTATAAGCTGATGTCCATCAAAGAAAACCCATGAAGAAACATACAATTTCTGAAAAATGAAGAACAGGACATCTGAACAGAAGAACCTGAAATCACAAAGATTAAAACCTGATGTCTGAGGGAGAAGAACCTATTATCTGGAAGAAAAAAAGGTGTCACGATATGTACAAGGCGGAACCCAATATATCGCTTGGACTTATTTATTAAAATAAACAAGTCCAAGCAATACAATGCCACATATACGAGTCCAATATCTCTGATGTCCTAAAACCAAAATGTTCACCAAACAGGGAATAAAAGATGAGGGAACCTGGAAATAGAATAAAATACTTTGGATGTCAAAACACTCGCTAATACAGAACAAACTTAAGCACTCAGGCAAAAAGGAAGAACACAAGGAGTCCAACTAGAATAATTCACAGAAGGGGAAAAAGAGAAACGACTACAAACAAGCACAGGGTGGTTGATTAGTGATGAGGTTCAGTCGTGTCCCATTAGGAGACTCTGGGAAATGGGAAAAGGGGGAGGTGAGAGAACAAAATAAAAACCAAAGTAAAAGTGAAAAAATAGAGATGTCTTGAGGAAAAAAGATGATTAAAGATGAGACTGATGTCTGAAGTAGAAGAACCTGTTGTCCGATGAAAGAGAAGAAGAACCTGACGTCTAATAAGGAACCACACATGAACCTGGTATCTGAAGAAGAACCCGACGAAGGACGTGGCATCTTAACTAAATTCCAAAAGTACAGAACCTGATGGCGTTCCTCATAGTTTTACCGATATTTCCCAAGATGATCTAAATAAGCAACACTATGTTTTCCCTTCATGTAGCATTTGCCCTTAAAGAGCAACTGATGTGAAACAAAACCTTCTTGACTTACTCACATGTTTCAAATGTTGTCAAAGTCTTCCTCTCCAAGATGCAGTAAGTCTCTCATCATGACCATGTTTTGAAGTCATTACTTAAATAGAATAAAGTTCTTCCCTCTCTGGAATCTTGGCGAACAAGAGGTTACGAGAGTCGATAATGACTCAATAATGTCTTCACTCCTCCTCCAGCTAGCTGCAATCATGCCCCGCTTTGTTTGTACAATGAGTCCCTTGGAGGTGAAGACTTTCCAGATTGATGACGCCTAGTGACAAACCTTAATCCTTGACCAATCACAGCAGAGTGGGCGTGGTTAGGGTACATGTTTTCACATACTGATGAGTGCAATACAGGTGATGAGTCCAACTTGTGGGAGGTCGTGTTCTTGTGTATCAACTTACAACAATCTAAAAAAAACATCACTATTCGTGGTGATCCCTGGGGCTTGTTGACAGCGATGATAACAGCATGAGTCAGCGAAGGAGAATTTGAAGAGGGAAAATAATGGTTCGTTGACCTCACGTTCACACCGAGCCGCACGACAACGCCACTAACTATACGTGTCAAACGTCTGTTCTGATTTCTGTTTTCCGACGACACCTGAGTGTGTTTTTTTTTCTTCTCGTCCTTGGCGTGGGTTCGCAGTGGTCCAACAAGCTGTGAGCGTGATTACTACACACCTCGGTGAAGTTTATCTGCGGCGTCACGCTGCTCGGCCCATTCACAGAGATAATGTGATGAAGAGCCACATGCTGGGAGGGTGTGTGTTTGAGTGTGTGAGCCGGGAAGCTGGTCAGCGGCCAAAAAACCCTACTGTGTCATAAGTAGGTTTCCCCCTAGAGGGCAGTGACGGTAGCGCGGCCAGAGTCTTATGGTGCCTCATGTGGACTGTCACAGCAGCTGACAATTATGGGGTGTTCACTACGAATGACCACTGATGCAAGTGTCGAGACACCGCTGTACTCATCACAAAAATGCAACTTCTCCTTCCAATTATTTTTAAGAAAAGTGTTAAAAAGCCATTTTTTGAATGTCAAAACAAGGGGCAACATCCAGTAAAGACAGAAAAGAAGTTAAAAAAATGTCCGCCTGAGGTTGGCTGTAGAAGGAGCGGAAGTCACGTGCAAACCAGGACAAAAATAAAGAAGACTTTCATGGCAATTAAAAACTACAAAAAAAAAAGTCCTATATATTTGACAGCACTGTCTAGTTTATTATAATAAGAAATTAATTACAATTAAAAATGAATCAAATGAATATATACATTTATAATTATACTATATATTATGAAATTTCAATCAAATGGCAGCTAAATAAACATTGAAATCCTGCGAGATCTCGGCGATGACTGAGGACAAGGGGATACAGTAGACTCTAGAGATTTTAAAGCTGATGTTTGGACATATTCTGGTTTCAAAACAAATAAAAGCAGTTACGACTTTGTCAAGAGTCATGTGGTCTGTAAATTCTGCAACAACAGAATCAAATAGTTGTGCAATATTACAAATATATCCTAGTTACTACAATGATATATATTGGCCCTGTATCGTGATATGTATTGTATTGCCAGATTCTTGCCAATACACACCCTTATAACACAGTAATTCCACTAGCAGCGTATAACATAATGTGTAAGAGGTTCCATTATTGCCTAATATTCCCATTTTAATTATATAAAAAATGATCAGGTGATGATCATTTGCATAACAATGTTGACAAGTTGCGAAATAGCCACCGTAGCCATAACCAAAAGGGTCAGGATTTTTCCATCCAATCATAGTTCATTTGGATCCAAGTCTCGAAAACCCCAAAGGACAGTATTCCCAGTATTTTGCCACGACAGCAGACCTAGAAACCATGTCTCAGTAACAAACTGATGATGTCATACTGTATCAGTGTATTTTACAATTTGTTTCAAAGTCTCTCACACGAGGTCCCAAAGTCTAAGTAAGCGGCCAAGAAAAAACAAACAGATTCAGATTCCCTTGAACATCAGTTTTCCTTTTATTCAACGTCTTTGCACATTGTTTTACAATTGTAATCTTTTCCACATCTTATATAATGATTACAGAATATTAATCTGCTTTTATTTCAAGCTAACCATCTCACAGGCAACATTAAAAAGTATATGTGTAGTAAACATGCCAGCCCTGTATGTGGCGCTGTGATTCTCTAGAAAAATGGAGCTGGTTTAAAACAACATAGAGACGTTTGTGTTGGTTGAAGACGTTCAGTTGCCATTACAGCTCACTTGAAAACAAATGGAAGAAGATGTTCGAGAATGTCGGCTAAAATAATCTGAACTTGGATTTGCTGAACCAGCTAGTTTACTGTAGCCACCATGCTAGAGGAGGTGTCAGGTTAATAATTTTACAACACAAGTCAAGTTTCTTAAGATGAAAACAGGCTCGAAAACGCAATCATGTCGGAATTAAACACTTAATATAATTTTGTTTTTGGACAAACTCAGAATGTTATTGTTTATTTAAGCACATTTTCAAGCACACATAAAGCCTAACCAAATGTATTAGTATTTAAATAAATAAGTAGAAAAATAACGAGGCACTAAAAAAGAAAAGTCAAAAGACAAGACCAAATACATCTGCATACTACAGATGAAGAATATTGGCATCCAGGCTTCTTCTAAAGGCTGGTCCAGATGTCAAGTCAGTGAAACAACGAGACAGGAAGCTTACATACAAAATAAAAGCAAGTGACAAAGTGTTTTCAATTCCCCTATTAACCGTCTGACCTGACCTCAGAAAATAGAAAAAAAGAATGTATATATAGTAATTGAAAATTAGAATACTTTTTGTGTAAATGTAATATTTTAGTGCCAACAAATAAATCTTACTGTGTTGTTGGGAAGTGTGTGGAAGAAAAAAAAAAAGCTGATTGCAGTCTCTGTGATCTCAGAGTAGTATTTGCAGACCAAAGACTTTCTGGGTTAAACGTTTATTGATTTATTCAATTACAGCAGGGAACTAGTGCATAATCAGCGAATCGTTTGCATTTTCTCCTCATTTTTCTCTGTACTTCAACCTGAGCCTCAGTGTCTCTCGGATTGATTTGGGAGCCAAAAAAAAAAAGAAAAAAAAAAACTTCTAATAAGGGAGATATTCCTCCTGACGGTGCTTGATTTTGCTTCGCCCCAAACTATTCTTCTGGCTTTTCTTCCTCCCTTTTTTTTTATTTTTTAATTTGTTCAGATTTAATGAGAGAACTCCATTAGAAGTGATGACTCAAACTGGGATCTTCCTCATCGGTGCACTTAATAGGCAAAACGTCCCAAAGATTTCACATCACAGTACATCATCTTTAGCATCGAAAATTAACGCCCACGCAGACGCTCCCTATTAAGAGGAAGCCGGGAGGGCGGCTGGCTTTTATTTGCTTTATTCCTTTATGTACAAACCCATTGCATTAAACAGTAAAGCGCTTACTCGGCAATAAAGGACAGCAGGATCTAATCTTTTCTGCAGGATTTTTAAACTTTTTGGCTCGAGGAATCAACAAGAAAATGCTGCAGTGACAGGTGCGAAAGGAGGGAACAAAAAACAATTAACCAATTAATGAGGATAAACTCGCGGTTTCGTAGAAGTCGCTTTCATGACTCAGCGACTCGTTGGGTGATCACGCGTCCTTCTGTGCGGTCGTAATGATCAACAACCAGGCCTTAAAAGTGACGTTGATGCGAGGCTGTGTGGCGGGCGACGACCGTCCAAATCGCCTCCTCGTTCTGTTTCCAGACAGGCACTGATGGGCCAGAGCGACGCTGCTGCTGCCGCCGAGCTGCCTTAGCCAAACGAGGACACATCCCAGAATGACGGTGACATCTGCTCTGTTATAAAATGCTGCGATTGCCCTCTTTTATGTTGCCGGATGTTCTTTTTTTTTTTGGGGTGGGGGACATAAAGGAGGAATAGAAGTCAGACAATATCGCAGGGGGAGGATGGATGAGATAATAATAACGACGTGCTATTGTAGATACGGTTGAAAGACCCACTGCTGGGATTCCACGACAAAAGATGTGAAGCTTTAATTCGACGATATTGCTTCTGGCTGTACTTCGGGTTCAGAGCGAGTTTATTTTCTCTGATCTCGTAAACTTCGGCGACGACATCTTTTCTAGAGTCTGGGAAAAGAGATCTTAGGGTGTGTGATGGAGAGTGGTTTTGTTTCTAAAATAAAAAAAGACCAAAATGACACTCACGACAACATGAGTCACAACATATATAACATTTTCAGTGAAGCTATCATTGCGTGTTATTATATTTCCTTTGAATTGTATTGAGCCAACTTTCTGTGTGGAGTTTGTATGTTCTGCCTGTGTTTTGTAGGTTTACTCTGGGCACTCAGGTTTCCTCCCACAGTCCAAAAACATTCAGAGGTTGATGGAGAACTTGTCCATAGGTATGAGTCTGTGTGTGAATGGTGGTCTGTCCAGGGTGTCCCCTGTCTCTCGCCCAATGAAACTGGGATAGGCTCCAGTCTCCCCGCAACCCCCATAAAGGATAAAGCGGTAGAAAATGAATGAATGAATGAATGTATTGAGTCCGTTTCATTTTTTCTTAATTTCTTTTTTTTTTTGGGGGGGGGGGGGTGATCTTTGACGGATTTTTCCCTTTACATAACTACTCTACCTTTTGATAACTTTTTGTTCTTATTTAAGTTAAAACTATCCATGTCTTCTTTGTTTTCCTATTTTTACTTTTAATTTTATAAGTAAATTATTTACTTTATCTATTTCGCTTTTTTTGTACCTTTTTTTGATTGTTTAGCTTTTTACTAATTGGCATTTTTTTAAATTTAAAGCCACACTTTTTTTACATTAAAAAATGGTTTGATTTGATTTTTTAATTTTGGAAAGGACAAACCTTTTTTTCAACTGTTTATTTTACTTGTCTGTACCTCTTTTCTTGGTCGATATTTAATAAACATTTTGTTTTTACTTGTGACTTTTTTTTATTAAAATCTATCAACACTTTAATTTTAATTTAAAATAAAAAACGTATTTTTTTAATTTACTTTTTGGTTAATCATTTTAAATCTTTTTAAATCGTTTCCTAGAAGCCTCCGAGTGAAGTGTGAAACTGGGGGGAGATCCTGAGTCGAATCCAGAATATTGGTTTAATTTAAAATACAAAAATGTCAGGGACTCACTCAGATGTGTAGGACTCACTACACCACAGTTTATCCGCAGTTCAAAAAATAAAAGAATATTTAATTTGTAAAAGTAAATCATAACACAGACAAATGACCATTTAAAATATCTTAGCAATTAAAACAAAATAAAGTTTCACTTCCTAACCACAACTTTGCTATTCAACTCAACACGCTCGTGTGGTTTGTGGTCTGTTGTTGAATAAGCTTTTTTTTTCCCCCGAATAGTTTGTTTCCTCGAATTCTTCACTTTTCTTTTATTCCGTGAGTCAGAGAGAAGCTCCCCCATCTCTCCTGGGACTTCAGTGGTACACTATAAACCATGATACAAGGAAGCAGACAGCTGTTTGTACGATGTAATATTTTCCGGCAGACAAGTCACATCCAGAGCGAAGGCTAACAGACTTGGCAGAGCTGAACGCTGTACCAGATTGTGTCGGAGGAGAATTTCACAACTGATTTATATCCAAAATACACACGGAAGATTTCTCTACGGTAAACTGATTTACATCACAGACGTTGTTCACTGAGTGACAGCTTTGCTTTCCGTGCTACGATCACAATGTGGCTAATTAAACTGTTTCTTACGAGTTCCTCGCAAACATCAACTTTTATTCTCCGCTCCGGGGAAACACTTTATATTTGAGTGTTAGAGTATGTCTGTGTAGTTTGAATTGTTCATTAGGACAAGAGTCCTACTTGTGAAGTCTGAGAGGCCTTGGAAGATGGAACTTCAAGAACTCAGGAATTGAGACCCTCAGACTTGAGTCGATATCCTGCTTCTTAGCAAGTTTTTTGACTCATGTTGTGATTCAGAAAAAAGTCAACAACTGTGCTGGGAAAAAATCCTGTTTGTGTACCTCTTGAATGACTCGTTGGACTTAGCACTCTCTAAGTCCTATTTGTGTATTTTTGACGTAGTGGGAGTCCAACAAATGGATTCAACAATTAAAAGCTAGGTCGTGGTATGCAAGTAGCTCGACAGGAAGTAGCCCAAACAAATGAAACTGAATTTGAGTATCTTAAATTGCTAGACAGGGGAAGCGTTTTACAAACCTTAGAGAGTCAGTGGGACTCGAGACCACCATGCTAGTCCTGGTTAAATTAAGAGATTCCACACATTGTGGGTCCCTGTGACAAGTACTTTTACAAAGGCAGTAAGTAGGAGTCCAACGATCCTGTCGTTTTGCCTGATAGGATGAGGGTTGAATTTTTTAGATTCAACAAGGCCTACATGGGATAAAGGGCCAAGACTCTGGATAGTTCTTTCTATTTGAGTTGGTCTGTGTAACTATGGAATAAGAGTCCAACTCAGATGCCTCAATACTAGGGCTAATAGACAGGAAATTGGTCATTCCTCAAGAACTATAGGAACAGGAAGTGAGACCCTGTGACTTGAGACTATCTTTGCTACAAAGAAATGGGTCCTACTGTATACATAGAACTCCTGAATGACTTGTTGGACTCATACACTTGCTAAGTCCTATTTGTGTATGCTTGACATCATGAGAGTCCAACAAATGGAGTCAATGACCAAAATGTAGTCCTAGTGTTGGAAGTAGCTCAACAGGAAGTAGCACAAATGCACTGTATTTGTATATATTGATGACAAACGAGAGATAGTCACTGTGACTTGATTAATCAAATAAGAGTCCTACTCATGGTCCTACTATTCTTTTATTATTTTCAAGGATAAAGCTAGGAATTACGGAATCACAAAGATACCACCACGCGAGTCCCAGTTAAACTAAGAGTTCAGAAAATTGAAGCGAGTCCCTGTGACAAGGTGTCTGACATCATGAGAGTCCAACAAATGTAGTCAATGACTAAAATGTTGAGCCTGCGATGGACGTAGCGCAAAAGGAAGTCACTGAATTTGTGCATCTTGAAGTACTTGACAGTAAAAGGGTCCTACAACTTGGACAGTTTGTTGAAGAGATCTAATTTATTGAGTCCGACACATTGTAAGATGGGATAACCTGCTGTAGAAACAGCTATTTTGTAGGTTAATGCTAACAAGCTGAAAATCGAAGTAAGTCAACAAACAATCTGGATCAGTGGCGTCATATTATAGTTGTCGTGAACCCTCAGTAATGACTTGTGGTCACAACTATAATCAAACGTTTGCATTGCCATGACTCACACGTGTCCATATGAGGTTCAGGAATGAATCGCGCTCCGGTGGTTCCACGTTAAGGGAAAAAACATCCGGGGACGGTATTTTTGTGTGTTCAAACAATGAGTCACCGTGTAACAGCTGCAAATCTAAAGTCATTACAAACACATATTGTTGTTTTCCCCACATCAACATACAGATGAGGCTCTTTGTCGCCCCAACTGCTCCGCCGAACATGACTTTATTATCCTGTTGTGATGGAAATGCGAAATAAAGAAAATGGCTTCCTAGGGTTGTTTTTTGTTTTTTTTTCACGAGACCCGCCGGGCGGAACGCGTTACTCAAGGGCACCTTACCGATAATGAGAGCCCACATCATCCGTCATCAGCATCACCGCATGCTCGGCTGAGCGGGGCGACCAAATGTATAATCTGCTGCAAAACTCTAAAAGCATTTTCAAACGAAAATTTCCCGCCGCTGAGTGCATTCCTCTGTAAGCGTCTTTTTTTTTTGGGTGGGGTGGGGGGGAGCAACATATGGCTGTTAGTCAAAACCTTCTTCCGCCTAAGTCGAGTCGACAGTGAGAATTACGTAACAGGTTTTACTCACTGTTTCTCTCGGCGTCTCGCGCCATGTGTTCACGTTTCGTGAAAAAAACGTTGAAGATGTTGATGGTGTGTTCTGACATTTGAACCTGACAGCTGTGGCGGCGCACGCCGACTGGAATTTAAGGAGGCGCAGGAATTAAAAAAACAAAACAAACAAATTTGCTGGTGAAGAGCTCGCGCTCTGACAAGCAGCTGACGGACGCGACGTTCTAATCCATGGCGGCATTAGTAGACGTGACGTCCTCGGGACCCGCGTGTCTTCGTGTCACAGCTAAGTGGCTCAAACGAGAGCGCAGCTGCCAGAGAGTCACTTAATGACTTCTCTTGACAAAGTGTGAACACGTCCTGGTGATGGATGGAGATGAGGCGTCATTTTTGCAAGGCCAAAAAAAGGAAACCTTTCTTAGGTGGAAGAAGACAGCTTTTTTTCTGAGTCCTTCACCTCCCAATGAGTCCTCGCGCTGTGAGTGGCTTTGCTTTGGCTCGTTTAATCTCTGAATCCCATACATCCGAGTTAATGTGTAAAGCTGGAGTATCACGGAGTAAGGGGAATTTTCAAGTAAAAGCATAAATAGGTCTTGCACACCCAGGTAAGTCCCTTTGATTTGAGTTCATTGGTAGGTAATTCCTCACACTTGTTGATCCCCTGAATCCCACAAATCTAATTTGATTTTTGAAGCTGTAGTATCCCTAATGGAAGACGAGGCAAAGCTGGGTCCTACACACGCAAGTAAGTCCCTTTAATTTGAGTTTCTTGGCAGGAAATTCCTCAAACATACCCACAAATCTTAGTTAATTTTAGAAGCTGCAGTTTCCTCAATGGAAGGATTATTTTGAGATAAAGCATACATGAGTCCTACACACCCAGGTAAATCCCTTTGATTTGAGTTCATTGGTAGGCAATTCTTCAAATGTTTTGAATCCCTAAGTGCCACAAATCAAGGTTAATTTGAAAGCTGTAGTATCCTGAATGAAATTATTATTTTGAGATGAAGCATAAATGGGTCCTACACACCTAAGTAAGCACCTTTCTTATAGTTGCTTGGTAGGCAATTCCACACACTTGAATACCAAAAATCTAAATTATTTTTTTTAGCTGTCTTATCCCAAAGGAAATTGTTTTTCAAGACAAGTCATAGCTTTGTCCAACACACCCAAGTAAGTCGCATTAATTTAAGTTGCTTGGCAGGAAATCCCTTAAACGTACCCATAAATCTTAGTACATTTTTGAATCTGTGTTTTCCTATATGTAAGGGTTATTTTGAGATGAAGCAAAACTGGGTCCTACACACCCAGGTAAGTCCCTTTGATTTGAGTTCATTAGTAGGCAATTCCTCAAATGTTTTGAATCCCCAAGTGCCACAAGTTAATTTGAAAGCTGTAGTATCCTGAATGAAAGGATTATTTTAAGATGAAGCAAAGCTGAGTCATACACACCCGAGTAAGTCCTTTTAATTTGAGTTGCTAGGTAGGAGATCCCCCCAAAATTGTTGAATCTTTGAATCTCAACAATCTGAGTAAAATCTGAGAAGCTGTAGTTTGCCATAAGGAAAGCATTTTTTGAGACAAACCATAGCTGAGTCATACACACCCAAGTAAGCACTTTTCCTTTTGGTTGCATGGTAGGAAATACCTTGAACTACTTCCTTGTATCCCACAAATCCCATGGAAACTCAAGAAGCAAAAAGCAAAAAGAATCCAGGTTCTGTACGAACCATAACAGCTGAATCCAACACATCTAAGCTAGTATTTGAATCTGAAGTATCTTCTAAGGAGTCCAACACCCTTTAACTTAAATTGCTCATAAGGATTTTTTAAGAAACGCGTGTTTCAATGGCAGCAAAGTCCATGTGAAACAGGAGAGAGTCCAACAAATGGGGTTACTTTGAAAAAAAAGAGAGTCTGACTTGTTGCATGTGAGTGAGACCAACAATAAGAATACACACAGTGGGTCCAACAAATGGATACACTCTGAACTATTACGTGCGTCAGTATTGTGGGACTCATAGAGTCCTAGCAATGATCTGAATTGGGCGACAAAGTGACTTCTTTGACGGTTGAGTCCATCAGTCACTGGAAAAAACAGATCCAAGTGAATCCCTGCACTAATAGTAAGTCAGCAAAAAAAAATAGATTACATGAACTACTGAATCCTACACGTCCAGGTGAGTCTTGGATCTAATAGCAGCATGTTGCTATATGTTGTTCAGCAGTAGCCACTGAGAGCAAGATCTCAATCTGTCATCGAATCAGTCGTCCTAAAATAATCCCCCTCCACGGTGACGTACATGTGGACAACTGTTACACGGCGAGTTTTGCAAAAACGCTGAGCACCTGAAAACAAATTATTCTGCTCACAACGCGGCGACTCAGCAAAAACTATATTTAGTCTCACAGCAGAGACTTACTGTACACTTGCCCACCGGATCTGTGTGTGTGTGTGTGTGTGTGTGCGTCCGGTCACCCCCGTGTCCAGAAGGAACACTCCATTATTATTAAGGTACTGGCAAAATAGTACGAGTGCAAAGAACTCTGCAGAGTGTGTATGTTTGTGTACATAACGTATTTGCGCACAAGAGTGTGTTTGTTTTGGCAACACAAAGAAAGAGAATCCATCATCGTCAGGCTGCTATCGATGCGAGCGTCAGAGCAACCACAGAGCTCTCAGCGTAATGAGACGCACACACACTAGTGCGTCGAGGTTGAACACACACTCTTGACGCACAACTAGACATCACTCACGACAACATGAGTCACAACATGGATGAAAACGTTACCGAAGCTGCGACCCTGTGTTCCGGTGTTGATGAAGAAACTAACTCATGTTGACTTTTTGACTGACTGTACATTGTTTACACACTTGTTTAACAATCAGGAATATAAATAGTATATATAAGAGTTTTTATTTTGGTTAGCTGTGAACTAACATGGTAACTTTTTTTATTTTGTTTGTTTGCAGCTAAGTTTGTAGCTCCACGCTTTATTCTTCTTCTCCTTTTTTTTCATAAATTTTTAATATATTTTTATAATAATATTCTTAATATTTAAAACTTTTCTGTTATTTTCTTTGTATTCTTACCTTGTATTTGTATCGTTATTTCTTAACACTTACATTTTTAAATACTACATGGCTACATGGTACAATTGAATTTCATTTATTTATTTAATGTTACTTCTTTCTTTTTCTTCTTCTTTAATCTTCTTAATTTATCTTTATTTTGATAACGTTTTCCTTATTTGAGTTCAAACTTTTTATTTCTTTGTTTCTACATTTTCTGAAATTCAATAAATTAATGATCAACTTTTTAGATTTTCCTTTTTTCATGTTCACCTTCAATGGTGTCCTTTTTAGTTTTTTAAGATTGTTTTGCTTTTTACTACCAGGTACTTTTTTTTTTTAAACAAGACGTTTTAACCCCTTTTTTTTCTAAATAATTGCATTATTATATATACATATATATATATATATATATATATATATATATATATATATATATATATATATATATATATAAATAAATGTTTTTTTTTAATTTGTCCACTTTTTTTGTTTTAAATTAATTATTTTATATTATTATTTTAAGGATTTGAATAAAATGCTTGCCAGGATTTATTGTAGATACTTGCAAGTGTGGGAGGAGATCCTGGGTCAAACCCATATTCACGGACCGACTTCCATATAAAAACAGTAAAAATAAATCATATAGAGTTTGTATTTTACTCATCTTCACTAGTTCACTTCAACAATACGCTTTACTTTGGAGAAAATGCCATATTTTTGTCTAAAGAAGACACATTTCAAACAGTTATAATACAAATTGTTATTCTTCCACTGCTCTGGAAACACCAGGAACAGGAAGATTTTTTTTAAAAACTGCCTAAACTAAAAGATTCATCCTTGGATGGTTCAATCATGTGCATCTGATATTTGCACCGAGATTAATTTGCATTCCTTCTGCGTCAACAAGTGAATAATGAATGAAAACAACATCAGCGTTCATGTTCACAGAGACACATTAGCTCGCATACCAATTACATTCCAAATGACACTCATCTGGCTGAGTGTTCATTAATGTTGTTAATTTTTTATCCCTCTTATCATTCATTATCGGTTATTTCTGTATCATCGTTTTACGTCAGATTTTATTCATAGATTCCTTTGATTATTGTCAGTAATTATAGACTAAATATGGCTATTATTTAGGTTTAAATGAACTATTTGAATGATCATCAACAATGTAAAATGAATGAATAAACAAGTTATAATTAGATCAAAATGATAAAAACTGTAGTTATGTGTTGGACAGGTTGGATGGAGTGATAAAAGAAGGGATGTTTCTACATCAAGAAGTGGGCGAGGAAGTCTCGAGGGAGGAATTATGATTATTAAGATGTAAGAAATTAAATCTAAATGCATCCCGGACGTCCTGGAGGACGAGAGGAAGTACAGCGGCGTCTCGTCATCATGACTCACACGGCGGTATTTTTTGTTTACATGTGTTCCTCGTCTTCCAGCATGTTTGAGATCCGCAGAAGTGGCAGCATTGGTCTGCTCGTCTCCTCCTCCTCCTCCTCCTCCTCCTCCTCCTCCTCTCTACATCTGTTCGCTTCCGCCCCCCCGCGGGGCAGCAGCTGGGCCACCGCCGTCACAGGACAATGTGAAGGGGTCCGGAGATGAGGGGTGTGTGGTGGTGGAGGGGGGGGCGAGGACGAGGAGAATCACTTCTGCTTTTATTAACTCCACATGTCTTGAACACACAGTCCTGCACGTCACAGGCCAGCAGTGACGTCAGTTAAGATGAATGAGAGACGGACCGATACGCTCGGGTTCAGAGATTTAAGGATCCTGCCCGAGACCAGGAGGAGGAGGATTGAAAGGTTGCAGTCATTTTACTCGACCGCTGAGTAACATTTTGACCTTTTTTGGGGTATTTTAGGTTTGGTATTTTTATGTTTTACTTTTTTCCTATGTTCGCTACACAACCGGAGAAAGTTGCTTCCCACGTGACCACCAAACTCCTTTGTGACATTTATTTGGAGACGGCCATTGCATTCATTTCCATCATGGCTGAAGTACAAAAAAAAGGACCGAAAAAAGAATGGATAGATAGATAGATAGATAGATAGATAGATAGATAGATGGATGGATGGATGGATGGATGGATGGATGGATGGATGGATGGATGGATGGATGGATGGATGGATGGATGGATGGATGGATGGATGGATGGATGGATGGATGGATGGATGGATGGATGGATGGATGGATGGATGGATGGATGGATGGATGGATGGATGGATGGATGGATGGATGGATGGATGGATGGATGGATGGATGGATGGATGGATGGATGGATGGATGGATGGATGGATGGATGGATGGATGGATGGATGGATGGATGGATGGATGGATGGATGGATGGATGGATGGATGGATGGATGGATGGATGGATGGATGGATGGATGGATGGATGGATGGATGGATGGATGGATGGATGGATGGATGGATGGATGGATGGATGGATGGATGGATGGATGGATGGATGGATGGATGGATGGATGGATGGATGGATGGATGGATGGATGGATGGATGGATGGATGGATGGATGGATGGATGGATGGATGGATGGATGGATGGATGGATGGATGGATGGATGGATGGATGGATGGATGGATGGATGGATGGATGGATGGATGGATGGATGGATGGATGGATGGATGGATGGATGGATGGATGGATGGATGGATGGATGGATGGATGGATGGATGGATGGATGGATGGATGGATGGATGGATGGATGGATGGATGGATGGATGGATGGATGGATGGATGGATGGATGGATGGATGGATGGATGGATGGATGGATGGATGGATGGATGGATGGATGGATGGATGGATGGATGGATGGATGGATGGATGGATGGATGGATGGATGGATGGATGGATGGATGGATGGATGGATGGATGGATGGATGGATGGATGGATGGATGGATGGATGGATGGATGGATGGATGGATGGATGGATGGATGGATGGATGGATGGATGGATGGATGGATGGATGGCTGGAGGGAGGGAGGGAGGGAGGGAGGGAGGGAGGGAGGGAGGGAGGGATGGATGGATGGATGGAGGTCTCCTGAGGGAAAATTGTTTAGGTAGCGACGTTTCAATTTTCACGACATATTACACTGTTGTCATTAAACAATTATAACCGTGGGGGGAGCTAGATACAAATATTTTCTTAATTCTGCCCCTATATGTTATCTCAGGGTCAAGGTGACCGAGGAAGCCCGAAAACAAATGTGTTTGCGGTATCCCTTGTGTTGCCTCTGGCTCAAGGTGAACGACATCCTTGGCTTCCATAAATACATATGCAGTGGCGAAGGTCGTTCATTGAAGGTAACACGAGAGATACCACAAACACATTTGTTTTCGGGCTTCCTCAGACAACACAAGGTTTAAAAAAGATGCGTCACTGCAAGTGTTTGATTACTAATTAATAATATTTATTCTGTCCCTGCAAAAAAGAAGCTAACGCTTCCTTTCATCATCTTAACTTTGGTCACTGTAAAAAACCATCCATCTATCAATCCATCCATCCATCCATCCATCCATCCATCCATCCATCCATCCATCCATCCATCCATCCATCCATCCATCCATCCATCCATCCATCCATCCATCCATCCATCCATCCATCCATCCATCCATCCATCCATCCATCCATCCATCCATCTACGTAAATATGTTGTGTTCTCAGTTGATTCCACTTATTTTGCTCACGTTTGACTGATAAAAACCCAAACCAACATTTGTTTTTAACATCCTGAAACATTCCTTCATTTGGATTCCTCCTGGCGTTCCTGGACAAAGTTCATCCGATTGTTTTTTACGAAACACCTGCGTTTTCACCCACCGTGGCGTCGTGTGCCCGCGACATCAAATCTGGAACTAAACACTAAATCCATGGCTCACATTTGCTTCCAGGAAGTTCATGCTGGCGAATGACGAGCGTGACTTAGAGAAGCGAGAGCAGGAATCTGTTTCAGGTTGTGACGAGACAATACAAAATTCAAAAGGTCTTGTGGAGCTCCTGTTGTTTACTAAACAAATATATACTTTTTTTTTACTTGCATCTATGTTTAGTTTTTATCTTGTGATTCTTTTTTTTTAATGTGTTTTTAATCTAACACTTTTTTAAATTCACTGGTTACATTAAGTTTTTTACTGACATATTTGGAATCTTGTCAGAATGTCTCTGAGATACCTTCAAAGTGACGGGTTAAACTTGGGGGGAGATCCTGGGTCAAACCCAAGATACTAGGATAGCAGAATCAGGAAGATTTTGATCTCTTGCTGCGACTCTTCCTCAGATTAATGGAATAATTAGGCCCTTTTTTTGGCACCATTTTCGCACAAAAAACGTTACAAAAGCACAGGTTAGGCACCAGTATCAATTTAAACCAGTTACCTGACAATAATTCTATTTTAATAGATGTTTTACGCTACATAAATCGATAGATTTAGCCCACAGAACCACCTGATGGACACCTTTTTAGGTGAATTAAAATTTAAAAACACATAGATTTGTGTCCGTGATGGAGGGGTCCACGGGGCGGACCTGGGAGCTTGACTCGTTCCTGCTCTAAAGAAGAGAAAATAACTGTAAATACAGTTTAATCAGACACGAAGAGTCACCACCACGGACCCTCGTCAACATGCAATCTGGACTAAATGAATGTTTACGTCTGTCACTTCAATCGTGCGGTCGAGGTGAAATGCAGAATGGAACGCAGCCCCGGGAACATATATGTGTATATTTATATATATATTTATACGTATGAGACAATAAGAAAATAACATGACAGAACGAAGCGAGGTGAACTTTGATCTCGTCACGGCGGTCCCGCCCGGGGGGTTCGCATGCCAAAAACCTGCCGCTGATGGTGAACTGGGTCGTCGCTGTTGTTCACGCAACAACATCAGCGACGACAAAGAGGACGAGCGAGTCTCAAAATAAGAAGCCAATAAAGTCTCTTTTCTTGTCGTGTTTCTTTCACAGGCAGAGCAGGTTTCTTCCTTCAGGCTTTTTTTTCTCCAAAATAGCAGGGAGGAGTTACATCACAACCCTAGAGCCGGCAGACCGGCCAGAACCCAGCGGAGGCGAAAGTTAATCACTCTTGAAGTCTCTTAGTTAGACAAATGCATGGTTCCTTCAAACAACACCAGAACCTCAGCAAGCGATGATTTCTCCTCCTCCTCCTGCGGGCCATGATTCGTCCTCCACCTCCGCCACATGCTTCATGTTTTATTCACGACGCGACTCGGAATCATATCTTATCTCGCGTTCAGGTGAGATCGGGAGGAACCTGAGCATACGACATGTTTGTGTGAGATGGTATCTGCTCCACACACGTGAGATTAAAGCGATACACACCTGGAGCACTGTTGGTCGACATCCGATCTGGACGGTTGGGCAAAGGTCAAGGGTCACATCTGCTGTACATGAGCTTGATGTAACATTTTTAACAACTGGAAAAAAAATCCTAAATATTAATGCAAATACAAATAATGTATAGGGAATAAATGGAAAATAGAAAAATGATTAATTTAATCATGATCTGTAAAAAGGTGAAAAGGTAGGACAATTCAAAGGATACCACAAACACATTTGTTTTATCGGGGTCGCCTTCGGGTCAACTTGACCCAAATATAAAAACAGAAATATCCCATTTTTTATATAAATCTTTTGGGGCGAAAAATTAGTTGATGTGATTTTAAAAATGGATGATAAAGAAAATATTTTGGAATAAATAATAAACATTCAAATGTTAAACATTATTACTGTTAAATATATATTTACTTATATATTGTTATTATATATATATTTATATATATTTTATATTTATTTAATCTTACAAATAAAATGTTTCTAGATTTAGAAAATGATTAAACTTAAACATTTTATAGAAAAGTTGGACGATTATTTCAAACTATTAAGTAAAACATTAAAAATAAAATAAATAAATTCACTATTAATATAAACCTACAACACATACATAAAACATGGGAAACCTTTTTTTTTTCATTATTGCAAAACCAAAAGGGAAAAACATTTAATTGAATCTAAAAAAAAAAGACAATTTATGATTTACTTATAATTAATCTGACGAATAAAATGGAAAATAAATGTTTAAAAATTGCACAATAATATAAGTAATACACAGAGTTTACTTTTTATTTCATTCATTGAGTTTAATCATAAAAGTCTTTAAAATAATAATGAAAAAAAGCTGATTTTATTTCTCTCGTGTCTGCCCTGATGTTTGGTTTCTCTGCTGTTGTCTGCGTCAATCCTGGTCTTGATCTTCATACAGGAGTTTATCCTCAGAACCAGTGTTCGAGGTGATCCAGGCATTTTCCCAAAGATTGAGATGAGCTCACACAAATCCAGCTTGAGTCTCTTTTGTTTACTGTACGGCAGAATTCTCACACCACCGTCAACACACTGTTGACTCTCCTCACGGCTCTCTTACAGCTGAACCTGTTTCCATCAGTGCTCTCTATAAAAGTTTGACCGAAAAAAGGGTCAAAGTGGTCAAGAATGCACTGGACCAGCTTGTGGTCCACATAACAATGTTGGTGTTGAGTGTTGTAACAGCGAGTCGGAGGCGACAATAACGTTTCCTAAATAAGTAAGTACGTCCAAAGCTTAGGGCCCACATGATGTAACAGGACCTTAGTGAGGGGCCTTTATACTTTAACTAACAAACATGAAAAAAAGAGAATTAAAATTATGGAAAATTATATATTCAAAAGGATAAAAAAAAATCAATTTTGAATTTAAATTATATCAGATAAGAACTTTGAAAAACAATATGACATAAGGGGTCATTTTTAAAAGTAAGTTTTAGTAATAAATAAAAACAAAAAAGTTGAACAACTGATCAGAAAAACAGACCTAAAATCATGAAAATAACTATATATACAAAAATTATTTTTATACATTTTTTAATTTATTTTGATTCAAAAAATGACTGTAGTGACCTTAACTGTAAAACAAAACTCCAATTTAGAAAATATAGAGGGATAGAGATAGGATTATTTTTTTTTCGATTTGATTTTGACTCATAGAATACTGAAAAAAAAAGAAAACAAAGAACAACTAAGAGTTGAAATCGTAATAAAGAATAAACCAATTTAAATGATTATTAAATCATATATTCTAACTTCTAGTTCGCTGTTCACATGTACTTTTTGGAATATTAAGCTAAATGTAACTTTACTCTGACGTCAAGCTAACATAGTTAGTGTCCATGTTGATAGTTCCAGAAGCTTCCGTATAATTAATCTTGATAAAGTTAAAGATTTTACCAGCAAATAAAATTTAAAAAAATGTTTTCAAGCTCAAAGAGTCGTATATGAATCAAGCCAACGTTCACTCCAATGACTCTTAACTTCTGTGTCTCACTTCCTTTTCCCCTGACTTGGCATCCTTGAGCAAAGAAGTCCAACGTCAGAACCGCCCACTGCTCGTCGATCATTATTTTCGCAGCCGGGCTCGCGATTACTCAGCGAATTCTCACGCACCGTGAAAGCGCAATTTGGTGAACTGACAACTGCATTTTTCTCTATTGGAGTGAAGCTGCGACCTGTTGCCGTTCATCTCATCCGAGTTTCCCGTCGAGGGTTTTTCCCCCAGACGTCCGTAAGTGAAGAAGTGAGGCTCTCGGAAAAACTTTAAAGTAAAGTCGAGGAGGCCTGAAGGTCGGCGAGCAGCGAAAGGTCGAAGCGTTCACTCGGAAAAATGAGATTTGGTCTGTATCGATTCATACATCCCAGATCAGGCAACATTTTCCCTTTGGGATTAAGTTCCGTGTTCAATCTGAGCGAAAACGTGTTTGATATTTTAAACTTGTTTATTGTACATAGATGTGTCTGGACCAAACAAACATGTGGCCCTTTACGCATATTGATGCAACAGTTATGAGTAAAAATTACATTTTTTTAACATGTTGATTTTTTTTTTAATTATTATTTTTAATGTTGCCATAAAAATATATATATAAATAAATAGTTGTTTTTTAAAAAAAAAATCTGTTCCATTTAAAAGCTGTTGGCATAAATACTCGACATAATAATACAATATAATAAAATAATATAATAACCACGTTGTAAGTAAGTAAGTAAGTAAGTAAGTAATATTTATGTACTTGTTTCTGCAATTATTAATTATTAAGTCCTGGTTTTATTTTATCTTTTTTGATTAAAGGCCCCTTAAAAAACTTTGTATTTAACTTATTAGTTGGTCATTTCTATTTTTATTTTAGTTCATTTTAATTATATTTTTTCTTTATTATGAATCATTTTATTCAAGTTTTCATATCATATCATCTCATTCATTTTAAATGTGGTATTTATTTATAATATGTATTTATATCTTTCATTTGTTAATTTTAAATGATGTTTTTATTGTATTTATTTTGAATTTATTTCACTTTTTAATTTCATGTGTTTCATACTACGTTTCAAGGTACAGCACACGTCTCAAATAAAAGAAAATGTCCTAAAAAAACAAAACAGTAAGTGGACTTGATACTTATGTCGGATTTTGATATGTCGGATTTTGTTTACTTTGTAATCCTGATGGTCAAAAAAGATAGGGGGAGACAATTCTGCAAAAAGTTCTTTGTGGAATTAGCCAATAAGTGGCGAGTTATTGGAATGAAACTACTCACAACAGTTTGCTTCTTTATTGACGAGATTAGGTTCACAATGTCAATTGTAGATCAATAGCCTTGATCGTTTTCAAACCTGATAGTTGGTACAAATGTGCTCAACACATCACGACAGTATTAATTTTTATGATAATAAGGATTATTTTATAATAAATTACAATATATTACAATTAACCACAAAAAAAGTCAAGATGTTTGTTCATTTTTGTGTTGTAATCAAAACTTCCTGCAGTCATTATGTCCAGCGTCGTGACAGGTACAACGAAATCCTGCAGCGATGACTGAGAACGAGAGGATGCAGTCGACTCTAGCAGTGATCTTTGGACGTATTACAGTTTGAAAACAAATGAAACCAGTTACTTGTTCTGTAAATTCTGCAAAAAGTACTCGACAATACTAAAAATATATCCTTGTTACTATGGTATCACAATCTACCGCAACATATCTAATTATTGCTCCTGTATCGTGATACGAATCGTATCCTCACATTCTTGTAAATGTCTTGTAAATACACACTCTCTGCTTTCGTTCCACCCGGTACTATTTCATAAGTTCCGATAGCCGAAAGGTAAATAGTTGCTCCAAAAACAAACCGTGGAAAAAACTTTACAATGAGCAACGATTTTTCCTCAAGTTCACTATGTAAATAAGAATTCATAATTGATGATTTTGTTTTGGTCGAGGGCACTGACTCATGGTCTCTCGAAACAACTCAAGGGTGAAACTCTATTTAAATCAGCTGAAGCTCTTTAACACATGCTCCATTATGTATTTCTCTGCTCATGAATTATAAAGAAAGCTTTTTAATGGTTTCCAGAGAGAGAGAGACTTCTACAGATTTGACCGACGAGGACAGGATTCTTCTTCAGACGTGGACGGCCAGTGAGGCGGACACGCAGAAGACGAGGAGGGACGGGTCGGGGTGGCCTGAGGACGGTGTGGTGGACTTGGAAAGATGGACCAGGGCTTGGAGTCTGGCGGAATTTAAAAAGATTGCTAAAAATGCAAGGTTCCTCCTGTGTGAAGATATGCGCCTCTTAGCGAGATTGCCCGGCAGCCGATGTGCCGTAACTCAACGACGGGGGCGGACGATGTCGCTGGTGGGGATTACGAGGACAATCACCGAAGAGATGTCAGGAGGGGACATGGTGTGTGGGGGTTGGAGAGGGTGGGGTCAGGTCAGTCGGCAGCTTGAAGGGAGGAGGATTTGAACGGCGGGTTCAGAACAGGCAACCAAGCGTTGACCTCATGGCTGTGGGTCACATCGTAAAATGAAGGTTCATAAACCTTGTTTTGAAAGAGAATTGAAGTCATAAATATGGTTGATTTGACTCGACTGCTTCCTTAGCTTGAGTTAAACCTGGTTAAATCTCTGAGCAACTCATGCCCGCCAGAAAGCACTAAGCAACTAACTAGTGATGCTAACGATGCTATTCATGTTTGGTTGTACGAGTGATCATCATTCATTGCTCGACTTTGATGACTTTCACTGCGTATTGCAAAGTGCTCGTATTAAAGCTGTCATATAGAAGTGAAAGAATTAATCTGATCTTCAGAAAATATCTTTGTAAATAAAAGGATTAGTTCACCCAAACGTCACTCATTTTCCACTCACCCTCATGTCGACTAAGTGTTGGGATTATTTTTGAAATCCGTCTCTTTTTCTTAGAATTCTAAGCAGAAATGTATGTCCATTTTAATGTAGCGGCTGATGCTCAGTTGTCTTCGTCCAAAAATACACACTAGAAAACATTCAAATACTGCTCGTCTGTAACGTTTTCGACCCTCTCAATTTTGCGAAATAGCAACGCTCAACTGAAATTTTAACTGTCTACGACCACTGTATTTTGTTTTCTTTTCTTAATTGCAAATCATCATGGCTCCAAAACCGGCAAAGCAACCTTCAAAATCTAATGCAACAGACTGTAGCCAACATGCTAAGCTCGGAGCTAAAGGAGAAGGAACCCGACATGGCGGTGGACACAGTTCTGGTGGCTATATTGAAGCTGAAAATTAACCTTGCAGCAAGACTGGATAGCCTAGATCAGGTGTGTCAAACTGGTCCAGAAAAGGGCCAGGGTGGTGTAGATTTTTGTTCCAACCAGTCAAGCCCATATTGTTGAACCAATCAGGCGTCTAAAGACAGAAATCAATTAATTGTCAGTCAGGTGTTGCTTGTTTAAGCCGACACTTGATTGGCTAACTCATGTGTGCTTGACTGGTTGGAACAAAAACCTGCACCACCCTGGCCCTTTTCTGGACCAGTTTGACACCCCTGGACTAGACAATTTAATGCAAGGAATCCAAAAAGACGTAAAGTCTGTAACAGAACGTGTCACCGAAGCTGAAGAAAGAATCAGGAATAACCAAGACGTCAAAGTTTCACCGATGACAGTGAACGCAACGCAGAAAGCAATTGCGGTGCTAACACTTAAGATACCAGAAACAAGTCTATTGCTGTGTCTCAAATCGCATACTAGCGTACTAAAAGTTAGTATTTTTAGTGCGTTAGTGCGTCTCAATTCTTAGTATGCGAAATTTAGTGCGCCATGCACACTAAATTGGCGTGCTAACACGTCCACAAAACTGAGCATGGTTCGATGGACACTAACCACACTAAACGTCCGCCATCTTAATGACGTTTTAAACGTTACGTCATTAATAAATGCATATATATTCATGTACTTACAGGTGTATTTTCAGCAGCAGTAGAAGGATGACACGTCTTCGGTGCTGATACCAGCTTAAATATCTCGCGAATATTTAGATTCTCATATTTTTTCTTTATTTCTTTTTCCAAACGTGCAATACGTGCTGCCAGCAGGTGTCGGCGACAGCGTTCAAACAGCTGGTTGAAACATAGTTAAATAGAAGTAGAAGAAGAAGCTGTCATGTGATTTCCGGTTAGTGTGTAGCGGCAGAGTTTGATTTGAGACATACTATCTGTGGAGAATTTGCGTACTAGTTAGTATGTACACTAAACTGATGCATACTAACTTCTAGCATACTAAGAGTAGTATGCGATTTGAGACACAGCATATATTTCAAGGTGGTCTAAGAGGGACGCTGCTAGGCCAACATCCTACACAGACAGGAAGTACTCTGGATAAATATCATGTTTCTAGTCTACACTGGAAGCACTCTCGATATTTACCCGAGTACTTACTGTCTCTGTAGAATGTTGGCCTAGCAGCTAGCCTAGCTGTGTCCGCAAAAAAAAACAACTTAAAATATGGACTTGTATAAGTTTTTCCGGAACAATTTCTTATTTCGAGGTTTCAATACAAGATGGACTTTACAGACGAACAGTATGGAGGTATTTGGATGTTTGTCTTTTTGGATGAAGATAAAGACAAATGAGCATCAGTGGCCACATTAAAATGGTCAAACGTGTTGCCTATAACTATAAAAAGGAACAGATTAAATAAGGGTGAGTAGAACTAACTAACAATAACTTTTATCTTAAATGTCCAATTTTGTGTTATACTTTAATCTCTTTTTCAGAAACCCGAAAACAAATGTGTTCTTAGTAACCCTTGTGTTGTTTCTAGGTCAAGGTAGACAACCTCCACCACTGCTTATGTATTTCTCGAAGCCAGGGAGGGCGTTCACCTTACCCAGAGACAACACAATGGTAAAAAGAAAGTTGCATTTAAGTAAAAGTAAACTTTGAAAAAAATCAAGAAGAAAGATCATCAATTATTTCCTTTTAAAGTTTCCGTCAAAACTTCAATCATTATTCCGTCAAGGGTCAGGAAGCTGCCGTGACTTACTCCGGGTGTCTTGCACCCCGGCTACCCTGGATCACTCCAGATCACAGTAATGAGATCACTTAACAACTTCTCTCCCTCCACGAGGCTTTGCGGCTTCCATTGATTTATGGCGAGTGCAGGACATCTTGAACCTTTAAATTAAGTTGCTTTCCAAATTATCACCACTCCCACCTGGCTGCCGGAGACTTCCTGCCGAGAATAATGAAGAAGTACGAGCTTCTCATCTGCCATGTTAAAGGTTGTAGCGAGGAGTCAAAGTCACAATGCAGTTTTAATGAGGTTTTAAGGAAATCTCTGAATAACATTATCCTTTTGAAAGGAAATTATGAAAACGATTTGGGAAGAAAGTGGAGACGAAAGAAAGAGAATTTTAGTTAATATTTAAAATGATTCTTATACCTTATGTCGCCGTCTGTCTTTTTAGATTGAATGTGAGATTCTAGTGTGAAACATGAGAAGGGAAACGAGAGCCAGAGACTATAAAATTCATTTTTTACGACTGAATACAAAACTACATAGTTCATTTCTTATTGGAGTTTTCCTTCACTATTTTTGGGGGTTTATTAAGACCATGTTCAGAACCATGTGATATTTGTATTTCATTTTCAAACCAAGATCTATCCCTCGCAGGCGACAAAATTTGACGGACAGATTTCAAATCAGTGTAACTCCACTACGGTTCAACCTGTCTAAAATTGTAAACGCCATCGGGAAGCACAAGCTCCTGCCCTTATATAACTGTCATTACGGTAGACAAACCCCAAACTTGGACCAGATTCACCTGCGTCAAGAGTTACGCAGGCTTCTCTGGGAAAATATTTTAGTTTATATAGTAGATCTCTTCTATTATTATTATGTAAAAAATATAATTGACTTACAGTGATGAGTTCACTGAGAGGGACTGAGACAAAGAGACAGCTTTCTTGAAATTGAAGCTCAAAATAAATTGGAGCCTCAATTGACTTAGAAAGTGAGTCAAGGATATGTAGTGTTGTATCACATCTTTGTGCATAATCCTCAATCAAAACAATGAATAAAACATTGTTTAGCTTAGTTTCAGCTCAGGAATTGTTTCAAGTTCCAGCACACTTGATAAAAACACCTAGAAATTGTCTTGTAAAATAGAAGGAAAAACGACGTAAAGGTGGTTTCGAAAAGCTCAAATTAATCATCTCGGTTTGTTGATTCATCAATTTGAATTCTCTACTGTGCTTTTACTTTTCTCCATTGAAACACAGTCAAAAACACTAGAAGCAGGAGAAGAGATAAAACCACTATTTTCACAACGCTGATGCCATACAATCAAATATGTGATGGAATATATAGAATTATAGTTAAGCTTGGTTTGCTTTCATATATTCCAGTTGACAATATTTTGGTTTCGATCGCAGCGAGAAGCGCTGTGAGGTCCGAACAATCCTCGGGACAAAGATCTAACCGGACTGGATCACCAGTGTACAGCTCCTGACATCCTTGCTCTCCAGAAACCATTGATTGGTCCTCTCAGCGGGATGAAACCAGGTCCAGGAACATCCAGTCAGCTTTTTATTTTCTTGACTGGATGTGCAGAGGAACATTACACTTCCGAAGCAGTTTTTAAAAAGACACAATGACGTCCCTTCTTGACCTTCATATCACAGAACGCTAGCTTTGCTACCACCAGCCGTGACTCATCCACTAGAGAATTATGTAAAATAAAGCTAATTTATCTTGAGCTACTGAAGTGTACGTTGCTTATTGCATCAGTGTCCAGTATCCTGTGTAGATCTGCCAACTGTATCAATTCTGTGAACATTGGGATCCCCTCGTTGGTGATGACCTAAAGCTACGCAAAACTAAAAAGGCAAAAATACCCTACCGCCTGAAATGATCTATATTAATCAATATATAACTGATAATAGATGATTGAGTGCACGAATGCTCCTCCCCAGATGCAACACTCATATACCCAGGGACTTATTCGCTCCTCGTGCTATTAGACTTTATATTTCTGAATTTTGCGGCAGGAGCGTAGTGAAAGGATGATGTTATTCTATGTTCATGTTTTTTTTACTTTTCTTTGCGTTATTTTCTTTTCTATTCTATTCTATTTCTATTATCTTTATATTTGCACTTTGTCATTACTGGCATCCATCAATCCATCAATCCATCTATCTATCTGTTCGTCCGTCCTTCTCTCTAATGTAACAACCCTTTTTTATAAAAAAAGGTATTTCATCCATCTATCTATCTATCTATCTATCTATCTATCTATCTATCTATCTATCTATCTATCTATCTATCTATCTATCTATCTATCTATCTATCTATCTATCTATCTATCTATCTATCTATCTATCTATCTATCTATCTATCTATCTATCTATCTATCTATCTATCTATCTATCTATCTATCTATCTATCTATCTATCTATCTATCTATCTATCTATCCATCTATCCATCAATCCATCTATCTATCTGTTCGTCCGTCCTTCTCTCTAATGTAACAACCCTTTTTTATAAAAACAGTATTTTATATAGCACTGGCCCATAGCAATCATAGTAGTAATTAGCCTAGCTACCTGCTAGGTACTAGTGCATGTTCTAAAGTTCAATACAGTCTATGAGTTAAGGAGACTTTTAAGTGTTGACCCATTATATCACATTTTGCCATTGAAATTAGGGCTCTTGCGATAATGATGGCTTCAACAAGACACCTCGCAAGAAGTACTCCTCACAAATCTCTGCCTAAATTAGTAGGTACTTGCTGCATTTAGATTTTTATATCCCTGATCCAGAACCTTCCCAGTTGGCTTGGGAATGCCAGGGTATTTTCCCAGGTGGGCTAGGGTGGGTCTCTGGGGTAATGCAAAGAAGGAGGGAGTCAACAAACAAGCTATGGTTAGCAGTAGACAAGGATGGATATCCTGATACTGATCTCAATGTTCGCACAGCAGTAGGCCCACTCTTATTCGTGGGACTTTTATACACAAGATAACCTTGGAATTGTGCTGCAAAAAGCTGAGGATCGAAGATATCATCCAGGTTTTGAACACTTCTAAATGTAGCTACTTGAGATTCGAGGAAAGGTGCTGATGATGCTGAAATCAGCTGTCGGTCCCGATAGCAGCAAGACACGAGGGATGCTTGCTTCAAAATGAGAGATTTCAACTCAAGCCCTCCGATGAGAAGGGCGCCAGGTGTCCCTAGATGTTATAGACACTCATTAAGGAGAACCTCTGTCAGAGTCTAAACCTTCAGGCACTGAGTGACCTACATGCTTGTCGTGGCTTTGGTTTCGAAAAGCCCTAGTTCCACAAGTGGGTCCATCAAGATCGTAACACAACAAGCCAGGTTGTCCTAGATTGAGCCTCCAGTCTCATGTGGTAGAAGAAAACGTGCTCCATGTATTTGCCAAAGCACCGTGAGTGGTAACAGAGTGCATCATGCATCAAACTCCTAAGGATTTCCAGATGGTTTCTTGACCTATTAGTGGCTCCCTAGTCACTCATTGGTGAAATTCCTTTGGGTAAAATTCTCAGTGCTACATGTTGATCCCTTGTAGCTTTCCGTAAAAGCATCTGCTCAATGACACGTAAAGTACATTTGGAGCCATCTTGACTAGCGTACCATTATGAAAATAAATCAACAATTCCCCATTCCATTCATTTCCATTGCAAATTCCTATTTTAATTTCTTTAGATCATTACTCATTTTCATCATATTTTCAACAAATATGCACCAACAGTGTTCATTTACACCTCATTTACTCCTCAACTGCGTCCAGTCGTGGACAAATTACAGCATGTTTGGACTATAAATAAAGCTCCCAGCACTTTTGCCTGCGTTTACATAAAGAGCTATAATGGCGATGTAATGGTTTAAATATTCATCAAGCTTCCAGTGTTTTCCGTTTTTCGCCTTCTTTTTTTTCACTGAATTATAAAAGGAAGATGGTGGATTGGAGGTTCGTGAGGCTTCCTTCATCTCCTAATGTGGCGACTAAGGGGAGGCAAAAATGAGACGCCATCTTTCTGCCATCTTTATCTTGACAGATATTATCTTGATGTAAACTGCGGATCCTGAATGTGTCTTTTCTTCCACAAAAAATAAAAAATAAGTCATTTTTGACCCAAAAAAATGCTAGGTCAGAGGAATAAATACATAGAAAACTAACCGTATCTACTTAGTCTTAGTGAGTCAAGTTTCCACACAGAAAGTGGTTGGATTTTTTTTTAAGTCTGACTCAATGGATTCAAAATGAAGAATATTTTAAGCCTAAATTGTTCTTAGTGAAATTGGATTTAGTGACTGGATTGATCTGAGATTTTCTGAGTGAGAATGTTGAGGAACAGTGAGTGTTTGGGATTCAAGTATATAAATGTTTGTTTCAATTCATGGAAGGAACTTTTTGCGACTCAAAGAATCATTAAACCACATAACAAAATTGAGCTTGTTTTATTAAACAGGAAATGGTTCCAGTTATTGAAATACAGGAATCCTTGGTGGCTCATTAAATGGTTCTCATGGGACAATATCTAAGTAACCATCTGGGTCTTACGTTTCTAGACTGACCTCACATGACTTCTAAAAAAAAAAGTGTAATTTCTTATTTAAACATCATCATCTTTATACAATAAGCATTTAATTATCATCTGTGATGCTTATAAGTACTAGCTTCGAATGCCCCAAATATATTTTTTTAACAGATTTAACAGACAGAAAATGGTATCTCTCAAATCACTACAGGAGCAAAGGTTTCAATCAGGCTTTTCTTTAGTTGCTATTTTTTAAGTACCTCCTGCTAACAAATATAAAATCTTTTTTGTTATTGTTCGAATTCAATTATATTTAAAAATAGTTTAATAAGAATAATAGTTTAAAATAAGGTCTATAATAAGTCCATCTTGTCGTATTGTCACAATAAAATGAGTATAAATAGCCAATACGTCAAATATTTTGCATAAAATGGCCATCAATGAGTTCGACAGCAGACACGAGTCGCTCACACTGTTGCCCGGGTTTAACTCGCTCTAGATTTGTGAATCAATAATGATAAGAAACTTTTAAATTGGTATCGATTGATCATATTATCCTTCAGACTAACATCATTACTATCCCCATTCTCCACTTCATCTCTACTTCACAATAACTTCTTAGTCGTCATCTCATTTTCCCCTCGGGGGTCTCTGGTCCAGAAAAAAAAAAAAAAGTGACAGGCACGTCGACCAACCAGCTGCGAGCACCGGTGCCTCCCGCTCCAATGGCAGCCTCTGCTGGGCGTGTCCATCGAGCGCGAGGTGTGTTTTGGGGAGTTTGCTAAATGACTGCAGCAAGAAAAAAAAAAAAAAAAAAAAAACCCAGTGTGTCGGAGAGCCCCGCGCGAGCCGCCGTCTACACTGCCCGTGCATGCGTGTGTGTGAGGGAGAGAGAGAGAGAGAGAGAGTGAGACAGAGAGAGAGAGAGAGAGAGAGAGAGTGTGTGTGATGCCACGGCACAGGGACATTCCTCCACACGGGACGACATCGCTGTAACACACACTCCTCTTGGATTAATTTCCCGTGATCTCCGGATGGATGCGGAGCGCGTCAGCATCCTTCTCAGTATCCTCAGCATCCTCAGCATCCTCAGCATCCTCCTCAGCATCAGCACCGGCCGCGACCGGCGGTGCGTCTCCAACTCGCTCGGAACCGGACCATGGGAGTAGCTGAGCGGTTCTGCTGCAGCACTTACTACTACAACTACTCGCCCCTGGGAGACGCCGCGAGGAAAGAGGGTGAGGAAGAAGAGGAGGAGAGGGAGGAATTCGAGCCTGCGCTCCACGGGACTCTGCGCCGTTACGCACGGATCCACAGCGACAGCGCGGGGAAGGATTGCGAGCGACAACCTGCTGCCCAGAAAAAAACTCACCTGCGCGTCCGTTGACGGGGATCTAAGTGAAGTCCTGGATTATGTCCCCCCCCTGCTGTGACTCGCGCAGGCTAATTGGGCGTAATTGGGTGTCAATTAACATCCGCTTGTGAGCTTCGACCCCCCTCCTCCCCATCCTCCTCCTCCTCCCCCTAACTGCCCCCCCTCATCCTCCTCCTCTTCCTCCTCCTCCTCTTCATCATCAGTCAAGCACAAGTGGATTTTTCTATTTTTTAATTTTTTTTTTTTAATTTTTCTTTTTTTTTTTGGAGAGTGGACACATGATCGAGGTCATGCGCGTCCCGCGGTGTGGAACCGGCGACTCCGGGATCTGAAACTATAAGCAAACACCTTGGAGGTCACACACCACCAGCACCATCACCCCCTTCCCCCCGCCCTCCTACTCCTTCTTCTTCTCCTCCTACGAAGTTTTATTTCATAAAAAAAAAAAGAAAAAGAAACCTCCTTCTCTGCCAAAATGAGACTCTCCAAAATGTGCCGACTAAACGCGCTGGGGATCTATTTGTGGGAAACTGTTGTGTTCTTCAGGTAAGATCTCACTCACTATCATTTATTTTTTTTAATCATATTTGCACCTTTGGGGAAATATGTGTGGGGAATCCTGGGAATTAAATCCACCGCCGTGTGTCTTATAATGAAAAAAGAAGAGAATTATTAATGACACAGGTGACACAGCGCCCACTAGTGGACAGTGTGCGATGGACCCGAGTCTTGGGAGTCAGATATAGTCACGTTTGAGTGGGTGACGTCATCACATGTCCAACAATTTAACGATTGTTCATATCCATGTTTTTAAGATGAGGAAATCCTCATCTTAAACACATTTCTGCCTTTATATACTATATATATATCTTCATCTATTGATGGTCATCATTGCAAAGTTCACATTCACACTCTTTACACTCTGATTTCCTCCCACAAACACACAACTTCATTACCCTTTAACTTTGAGTTTTTCAAATAAGCAAATTGATGCAGTTTTAAGAAATGTGCGCTAAGACATTTTAGAATAAATAACTTGATGTATAGTGAGGAAACACATCCACAGGTAGGAGGTTAGTGATGAAGTTCTCTCTAGAAAATATTGAATAAACAATCACTACTTTGCTCAAACCTTTTTTAGATTTCATGAACACAACCATTAACTTGTATTTAAATCCTCTCTTTGTCACCACAGTGGCATATACTTGTTGTTGTTGGATGTTGTGACCATAGGGACGAAGGTGCCTGATGAGTTGCAGCAGAGTACCAGGCGGTAATGGTTGGGAACTCATTGTAGCTTTTTGGAAGTAATTCATTGATTTATTAGTTGTAGTAGTATATAGTTTATGTATTAACAGTCATTATAATATATATATATATATATATGATATATAAGTATTTATTAACATACATTTACCACTGACAAAGAGATAGAAAAAAAGACAATCACTGTATTGTGTCCTGTGGCGAGGTTTACATTTTCCAACAAAACATTTTCGTCGATTGCGAGTGAACGCATCGTTATTGATGTTGTGGTACATTAAATATTGGAACTTAAAGAACTAGAGCTGCTCTACATTGGTATGTGTTTAGGTGAGAAATGTTTTACAAGGATTCCATGGTACTTGATGTATTATATTTACATTGTTAGTTTAAACATACTCTTCGGAATTTACATTTTAAGCTGCTTTGCCAAAGTTACAGGTGACAAACCTCTAAGAATGGTATGTGATGTCACACCTCAACAAACCAAAACATGGCTCTTAAATAAACACTACTGTTGATGTTTGATGCTGGGTTGAGCTAGGGCAATCTGGGAACAGAGGGACGAGGGGTCCATTTAGTTGCAGCAGAGGACGAGAGGGTGATGAAGGATGTGAGGACAAACGATATAATACTTTATGTTGGCATCATATTTGTAAAAAAAATAGGGATGTTCCTTGTTTTAATTCAAGATTTATAGGTTGCTAATCTTCTACATATCGCACCACAGAAAAACAAGATTTAAGACATCTCTGGAAACCGTCAAATTACCCAACAGGGATTTCCTTCCAATCCAAACTCAACATCTATGAGAAACAATTATAAAACCTGCAGGTTGTCCCAGGACGCTCTTGATAGATGGACTCACAGCCACCTGAGGCAGGTTCAATCTAAAGAGGGCACGTGTGGAGTAAATTTGCAGGTTCCCTTTGAGACACATATTTTTCTTTGTCAGGGGCATTTATGTCTCAATTGTAATCTCCACCACCACAGAAAAAAAAAAAAACCTTCAACGTCGTGTCTTTCAAGCGAGGCAGAAGAGCGGCGAGGCTGCATGTGGCCCTCGGCTGTGTTACATTCAGGTCTGACCCCAACAGCTGCCACCACCAGCGCTAGGAGGATGTGAAAACATTGACATCGCAGTCGAGTCCAAGTCTCCGCTCAAGCAAATCTCACAGTTTGCTCCGGTGACGGCGTCTAATCCGGTCGACACATCGCGTGTTCTTCGCGGGTCCCCGGGACCACACGGGGAGCAAATGTTATTACTTGGCCTTCATTATTCATTCCGTTCCTGAGATCCGGTTCCATAATGAAAATCAATTGTTGTCAGCTCTGCTATTTCATTACAAGTAATCCATGAATTGATCCGAGACAATTTTTGACCTCGTGTTCGGTTCACAAAGCTTCTCGACAACAAGTCACCGTGGCTCATTGGTTTTTCACTGTAGCGATTAACCATCAACACACTTCAGAGCCTTGAAGTTTATCGTCCGTTTGTCGTTGTAGGTAATGTCTCACCAAAATAAACTTAAAAGCAAATAACTACTTAATTTCGTAAAGCTGTTTTCATGACGATGCAAGCTTTCACTATTCAGAGGTTATGGACAACAAGTTCAAATTAACAGATGTTAAAAAAAGGGGGAAAAAAAGCTATAAAAAGACAGAGAGCAAAACAACAAGAATACCTGTGATATTAAGCTACAGTATTAACATTTGAGACTTTGTTTTTCTGTCTGTTCCTCTGATGTGACTTGAAACCCTAATTTCCCAATATATATATATTTAACTTTCTTGTTGTGTAGTTACAACAAGATAGTTACAACTTATAAGTTGTAATTAATGCATTTGTACTGGCAAAGTAACCAAATTCATTGTGTATTTAGTTCTTGTTAAAAGTATTATTTAATGTTTTTAAACGATCATTAAAGTGGTCAAGTTCTAAATATACAAATATCTGATTTGGAAGTGTACTTTATTAAGCTAATGTTCATTTAATTTACACTTTATTTGCCAAAATTCAATCTCTTCTGGGCCAACTTAGAATAACTCAACTCTGTATTTGGACCCTGTACCATATATTTGACGCTTAACCCTCTCTGGGTCAAGATGACCCGGCGGCCCGAAATCAAGAGACTCAATCTGAGATAACACAAGGGTTAAAAAATATATATATTTTTGTATTCATTCAGTATATTCAAGTAGTATGTGCAACATTTTTAAAACCGTAACTAGCATTGTTTTTACTCTAAAATCAATACCATTGAACATATGTTCAAACAACTGTCTATCCATGCACACATGACTCTTCACACAGAGTAGCGTAGGTACATATTTACCCTGATATATCTGGACGTCACTAGCTAGCAGCGACAGCCGCCAGGATTCTGTTTATTTGTGGAGTTTTTTTTTTCTCGCTGATGTGGACTTTGAGGTCGACGTTGGTTTCTTTCCCTCCCGCCGGTGATATTAACTCATCCTCGCTGCCTCCAAAGTTGCCTATTCATCACAGCCATCTCACGCCGTGCCGGGCCCTCCAGCAGCCCCCGGGTCTCCTCCACCCCCCTCATGTGGGTCGAGAATGTTGCCCCAGATGATGGGCACTTTGGGGGGATTTGAAACATGTGAGAAGATGATTTTAGCCTCATTTTACCCACTCAATGGGTGTTCGTGAGGATTTGTTTTGTCATTTCTTACAATGAGACAATAATAGTGAGCAGTTGAACGGAAATCCTTTGTCGATCTAAATTGTAGCAAGTAGACTAGAATTGGTATAGTTTGTTTAGTCCCGAACTAATGCTGTTTGTTAAGTAACTTAAGTTAATTAATAGGGTTAAATTCTCCAGTTTCTAATGTCCATTTGTGATGATGTCACAGTTGTGGGACACCATATTACAAACCAGTTATTTTTTCATTTGCCTACGTTAAAATTCCCATTAATTCATTGTGCAAGTGATTAACTAGCATTAAGAAGATTCTTATATGTAGCCATTAGACAAGTAATTCTTCAATTTTTCCACGTCCGGGCATTAAAACAAATAGCAACAGTGACAGAGTCGAAGGTCAAGACATTTATCGTTAGTGTTAGCAAGTCACTCCTGACCATCAGTGTGAGCTCATAAAATATTATTTTCAGTTTCATCCAAGTTAGTATTTGCTCGTGACCTTGGATGACTGGGAATAAAAAGAAATCCGGCCCGCGGGTGCCATATGATGCTCTTTGAGTGCATTTATGTGGCTCATAAATCAAATGTATCTACAACTCTGTATAATTCGTTTCCTAATTTTAGTTTTCTTTTTTGTCCGTCAAACTTTTTTCAAAAAATAATTTCATATTAACATGTTTTGTTCAGAGGTCTTTTAGTATGTATGGTGAAGCTCTTAATGTGGAATTGAAAAAAAATGTTTTTTGTTATGTTTTCTTTCTTTATTCAGCTTTTTTGTTTAATTTGTGTTTTGTTGTTTTATAAGTACAAATAATTTACACATTTTTTTATTTGAAAAAGTTCAAAATAAATAAGTTCATTCATTCAAATTCATTTAAAAACGTAATTGTGTATAAATTATTTTTGTACTTTCCTTCACAGTCTTGGTACAAATGTTACCACTAAGGGAATTAAAAAAAAATCCAATTATGTTTCAAAACTTAAGTATTATTTATCTTTAATGGACACGAAGATGTCAGCTAGTTTAAATGTTACAAATGCAGATTAAACAGCTTCTGCTAATCCTTTCGTTCTTTGCAAAATTGCTAAGAAAATCTATCAAACTGTTGTTTAAGGTTCATAGATGGCGACATGTTGCTCCACTTTCAGATTTGATAAGATATGAATAGTTGACATCATACCTGTTGTTCCAGCAGCTAAGACGCTAATTTGGAGCTGCTAACACATAAAAAAACCCAAATGTTTACTGAAATATCATCTCTTTACTTATTTATTGAGAAGAATATGAACTAAAGCTCAATTGTATCGACTAGTAGAGAGAAATATTCACAACATCACAATGAAATCTTCTCACAAACATGATAAATAAACCTCCCGTAGAGTCGTTTAGCGTCTCTTCGGTCCTGCTGAAGTACATTTGTATGGAAATCATCGCCGGGGTAAACATTACATTTTTAAATTACAATGCAAATGCTGAAGGTTAGTCTGGTGAGCGTGTCATTGAAGCACCGATGAATAAAGATCCATTATCTGTTTGGATCATGGCCACGGCGCCGCAGCTCTCGCATCATCAACAGTTTAATTGAATCAGGGGTGGAGAAGAAGTCGGACATGGACGCGGGTGGAACTAAAGTTTGGCACTAAGTTATTGGGTGCATTGAACTAAGAAGAATTGTAGTGAAGCAAATGCAGTATATAGTGTGCACTCAAAGTAGAGGATAAGTACAGCATATTCATTCATTCTTAATAGTCAAGCATATATCCAGAAGCATTTTGAATAAATAACCTGAATCCCTATATGGCCTTTTGAACGTCTACTTTGTCTGAAAAATAGAACTTTTTTTTAATTATTATACTATGATATAATATAGATGTATTTCGGGAAAAGAAGATTATGGGCGATTCATTTTTAGTGTTGTCGGGTTTTTGCTGTCATTGTCAAAGGTGCAGTTCGCAGCTGTAAGTGTTAGCGTAGCATTTGTGCTAGCCCTGTTGTAAGTCAGTAAGTAAGTAAGTAATATTTGTAGAGCACTTCCTGACCATGAATAGCTCTGAAAGTAAGAACCAGAATTTTAAAGTTGATCCCGAAAAAAAGTTCTTCTACTAGAGCAGGTCAGAATTCTCGCTGCAGAGTTCTGTATCAACTGCAGGCGAGACAGTTCTTACCCCATGTCTTTTCTGTCACTCGTTTACTATTTCAACTTCGTACCTATAATTGTGTCACACGAAGAATTTAAGAATAGCGCTACTTCTTAAGGTTTGAAATTCTCGCCGTACCAAAAAAGACCACTTTTCTTATCCTTCTCTTGTTAGCGAAGTAGATGTATTAAATGCTGATTGCTGCCCCCCACAGGACACAAAGTGAAGCTATTTGGTTTTACTTTTAAAATATATGTTGTCACTCTTCTCATATATAAAGCTAAAGGTTGTCAGTTACAGAATAGTCCACAAGGCTCCCTAGTCACTTAGTATTGTATCTGTATCTCTGTGATAAAAGAGCTGAGCTAAGAGACAAATATTTTCATTGACCTGTGTATTTGCTATCTCAGCTGTTGTCACCAGCTTTACAAGTTAGAGACAGAACAATATCACAGATGTTTTTTCTCCACAAGCGTTCTTAGAGATAGGAATCAGTCGTAGAACAGCAGCTACTTCAAGAGAAGCTCAGTCATGGTGGCTTAAAGTCATGATGTTCCCCGACGTCTAGGCAACTGGGTGGAGTTCTCTGGGCAGACCCCGGATAAAAGGACTCCTGTAGGAAGGACCCCATCTGCATGTTTGACAGCCTGACCTACTTATATTTAAAATAAAATGGTCTTGTTCAAGATGTAACGTGAAGTGTAGTCGTTCTTAACCTGCTCATTATCGCTATTATGCTTCACCACGATGTCCCTCTGTGCCTTATTATGACTTTAGTTGAGGATATTTATCTATTTGTTTACAGCCTCTTACATCTGGGGGTCAGGGCTGTCAAGACGGTGGGACAGGTTTGCATTCAGTGCACGCTGTTAAGCTAATGAACCAGAGAAGGGATTCTGCTGACTCAGCTCCTCGGACGCTGCAGCACCCCTCCTAATTGACACTGAACCCACCCCCCCCTTCAACTCCCTTCTTCCCTTCTTCCCTTCTTCCGTCTCATTCTTGATTCACTCCTATTACTAAACATTGATCAGGCTGTCGATGAGAAGCAGACAGAACTGATGAACACACCTTTAAAGCTCACACGTTTTGGCCCCTGTGGCCCCTGATTCATCAGCCGACTGCAAGTTTAAATGATGGACAGATCATCGAGAAAACATCATGTTTTTTTTGTTCCACTGCAATGTCGATATCGGCTCTAAAGAAAAGGTTTGGACCAAACATAAGAGGGACACATTTAAAGGGAGTCTGTGACATCATTCCAAGAGTTATCTCGTAAATAAGAAGTTTAAAATAAAGATTATATAAACAATTCATTCAACACAACATTGAGAATTCTTGAGAAGGCTCGGATACAAAATTTTCAGATGTACTAGTTTGTTGGATCTTGTCAACATCTTTTAACATTTAAATATATATATGTTCTTCTTTTTTTACATTATCTGGTTGAATAATACAGTTAATAATGTAGCATTTCTTGGACAGTAATCTCTAAAGGCTCGATTTCAGAGTTAGAAAGACAAAAAGGAGTTAGAGTAGAGTACAAGTAGTAGCAGTTCTAGTAGTACTAGTTAAAAAATGGAATATTACGGGTATAGAAGAATATACAAACAATTAGTTAAAGCTTATGTACAGTCAACTGTGCTTGTTTTGATTTTATGATGGAATTGCTAAAAGAAAATGTGGAATAAGTGAATATTTTTTTCCCCCTTTGTGCAAATTAAATTACATTTTATATTTCCGAAGTAATTCAACATGACTGTTTTTGACTTTTTGCATCTGAATATTTATAATTTTCTAAACTAGGGCATGCTTTTTTCACCTCAACTATCTCTTTGCCTCACTCCCTCTCAGTGAACTCACAGCTACATGCAATTTTTTGCTATTATACATTGATGGAATTTGGAAGTTCTGCTTTCAGAAAAAATTAGAATTTTTGGAAATTACACAGACTATACAGAGGTCGTTGTACTGTAGAGACCAGCGTATCTCTTGATGCAAGTGAATCTGTTCTGTGTTTAGCTGGTCTCAGTTTTCAGATGATTTTTTTTTTTTTTCAATTACTAAAGATTGGTTGAACCTTGAAGAAGTTACGGTCACAGGCATAACTCAAGGGTCAAAGCGTTGCAGGGTCACCAAAGACACATCGAAATAACGTTGAGTCATGAACACGTCATCCATCAACCTCTAAATGTCATGTTGTTGCAGTGACGCTTAAATACAAATCTAAATGAACGTCCTCCTCTTGAACGCAGCTTTACATGATTCTGACGATTCTTTCGTGTGGCGTCGGCGTCGGCACTGAGCCGGCGAGCGTTAAACGATCCTCGTCTGACAGCCTCTGCGTCCGAACTCGTTGACGACCGTGAAAGACCGTCATTAATCAAAGAGGGGGTTGGCGTTGCGATTCGTGGATGTCGGCCCAGGAAACCGCGACCATCAGGGAATACCGATCAGTCAGTCGGCGTGATTGACAAGCCTTTGAACCGCCATCGACATTTTTGCCTTCTTGCGTCTCCACCAGGATGTTGTCGGAACAGCAGATTTTTCTTTTTTTTTACGGGACGGGGCCCTTCTTCTTCGACATGGCAGGATGTTTTGAATTGGCATGTCGTCGCACAAACAATGGAGCACACACACACAGAGAGAGGCGTTTAACTCATTTGCAGTGAAGACGTTTTTTTATCGGCAAAGATTTTAAATATTTGTTGTTTTCGCGACTTAAATCGAGGACTCATTTACCGTCCGCCTCCCCGTGATAACGGAGATTGATCGCTGCTCTCCTTTTCCACATGGATGCGCGTATCATTACCAACCACATGAACATGCAGCGGCAATAGCTGTGCAAACGATTCATCTTCTCCACCACAGAATGTGCAGCCGGTGTACGCCTTTTCGCGAAAAATCGAGGCATTAAAGCAGCACTTTTATCCTCCGTTTGGCAACAGAAAAAAAAAAAAGCCAGAGAAGAAACGTTCACGCAGCCTGGTCTGGGAATCGACCTGGAAGGTGATTAAAGCTGCCTTTTTTTTTCTGGCTGATGCAGTTTCTTATGACCTTTTCTTGCCAGGCGAAGCGTGGAGGTGTGAAGACTCTTAAGCGTGAAACATCGATAAAGCCACCAACGACTCCTGTTGTCACATGGTCATGCTCACACACTTTCTTAGAGAATACAAAACGTGGATTCAGGCTGTCGTTTTCATGGGCAGCAGAGCAACTAACGTGTCCCATAAATAGATCTTTGACCTCTATTGTATCATCAGGATGTGGCTATTTGCACAAAACTCTCTTTTTATAGAAATATTTACATTAGAAATTGTGTTTAAGCCCCTTAAAGAAAGAGATTAAATCAAATTTACCATAATCCCGCTGTGAATGTTCAAGCTCCGAGGTTTGTCACCGCGCGTCATCAATACCACAAGTCTCCACCTCCAAGGGACTTGTTGTATAAACAAAGCGGAGCGTAATTACAGCTGGCTGGAGGAGAAGTGAAGACTATTATTACGTCATAATGGACTCTTGTAACCTATCGTTCTTCCAGATTTCAGACGGGGGAAAACTTAATAAAGTAATAACTATCAAACATGGTCATGATGAGGGACTTAATGTATCTTGGAGAGGAAGATTTCAACATTTAAAACATGTGATTGAGTCAGGAAAGTGGGAGTTTGACATGAATCAAGTCATAAGGAGGACTTATGTCCACTCTCCAGAAATATTGAATTAAGATTGACCTAGGAGTAAAAAAAAGAGTTCCTGTAGGGTCATTTATCTTTGCTAACATAGTTGGATAGATATATACTTTAATTTTTCTCTGTAGAGAAATTTAAAATTCCAGCAGCACTGGTTACAGATAATCATGTCTTAAAATAAGGAAATCAATATAATTCAATACAATGTTGTGCAAACTTCTGGGAATGTACAGGAAAAATACAATAAGGACTCCTTAAAAAAAACTTCTGAAGACCTTTTTATTTCCGCGGGCGTTTTTTCCTAATCTTCTGGGACACCTGTGTTTTTTTTATGGTGGTTTTTAATTTTGTATTGCTGTTGATTGTTCAAGTTCTTTGTGACCCTGGACTAGAAAGGTGTTTTACGCTTAACTATTACTTACTTACTGACTTACTTACTTACATATAGAATAAACCGGCAGGATAAAGACTGAGAAATATAACAATATTGAGATATTTAAAATAAACTATTAACAAAATATAAAATTACAGGAGGCAAAAATCAAATGAAATCGGAGGTATACATCACTAAGATAGGCAAGATAAACTATGAACACACTATAATAAGTACAGAAGACAAAAAAATTGAGACGAAATGCATGATTATATATGGTATTGTCAATATCGGACACAATTTTTACTTTGCGCTTTCCCCCATTTTTCCTCTTGATGGTTCTTTAAAGGTTTCTGACTCCATTTTAATGTTAAAAAGAAACCCAATTGAACATGTTTAAAAAAGCATGGTCACTTGCATGATCGGTACTCTGGTCTAAATTTTCAGTCTAAAGACATGTAGAGATTAATTAGATTAATTAATTTGATCAGGGTCTATTACTTGTCTTTTGCTGAAAGTAGCTTGGATAAACTCTAGCCAACCCAAACCTTAAAAACGAATGACCCAGATACAAAGTCACTTGCAGTGTTTTACCTGTAGGGGGCTGACTAAATCTGACCTAAAACAACATCTGAACGGAAAAAAGGAGAAACTGAGACTTGAAAAGCACTCGCATCAGAAGCCAAATTAAAGCGCCAGCTCAAGGATGTTGATTATGAGATAAATCAAGGGGGTTGTTATGCATCAACTTTCCTGGACGATGCCTTGAGTCCACATGGTAACCCTGAACGCATTTAAATCCAACTAATTAAGCGGGTGAACTTTCTGTTCCTGTCACTGGTAAAAAGGTTAGACGACAAATCAAGAGAAGAAAAAACATAGAAAAAAAAACTGAAAATGCCACGGTCCTTTAAACAGTGTTCCAGATCAGGGAACATGTCTGGTTGTGACATTTATTAGTAAGTGTTGTGACTCAGGTCTGGCTGTCATCCGTGTTTACGCGAACGTCGGCGGCGCCACCGACTCTGGATCTGACCCAGAACACAGAAAGGAAGTTTGTGTGTTCTCCGGGGGATTCAGTGAAGGTCACAAATCCTGAGTCAAAGATGTACTTTTGCTCTATTTCCGTCTGGTGCTGCCGTCCTCCGGGGGAAGCTCCGTCGCTGCTCTTCTTATGTTGTATCTGTGCTGTGATGAATATCAAAACTCACTCTCGAGACTCCTTTAGCGCCGTAGAAACACTGAACCTTAGGCGCTTTCGCACATCTTCTCGCTACATCATGACACATCCGATCTTAGCGACCAAAGTGATACCCAACAAGTTACTGGAAGTAGATAAGATCTGATGTCATATGAAGCACGCTGAAAATGATACAATAAGTCTGGTTGCCAGTCAAACGTGTGAAATTCAGAAACAAAAGTAAGTAAAAGTTGTTTTTTTTAAATACTAGCATGTATTATCATCGTTTTAGTTCAGAGAAAATCTGATCCATCTTTGACAATCAATCATTATGTCTTTGGTTTTGATGGTCAACAAGGATTGCATGAGAAGTTTTTTGCCTCCATCTAGTGGCCAAAGTGTAAAAGAAATATGGTTAATGGTAGCACAAGTTTTGGCTTTTCCGATATTTCTGCTAATTATCCAATATCAGAAACGATAGCTAGAGTTTTTTTTGATGCTAACGCTGCAAGCCTTTATATTTATTAATATATATTTAATGGCACAGCTATCACTCTCAAGGAGAAAAGAAAATAAAAATTGAAAAGGGTTGTGATTTTTTCCAAGTATGGAAGAGGCATTAAAATTGTTGAAAAAAGGAAAGTGGGCTTTTTAAGAATAATTATATTTAAAATAAACCCTTGAAGTTATTTAAAGAGCAACTAAAGTTTTGATTTAATTGTATCCTAAGTTGATCTTGAACTCTTTTGTAATCATCAGTATGTGTCTGTTTGTACAAAACCCATTGAAATATTGACATTAGAAACACTGAAAACACTTTCTGGAGATAAAATCTTGTTTACCATATACATCTCCACCTCCATGGAACTCATTGTATAAACAAGGTGGGGCGTGAGTACAGCTGACTGGATGAAGCCATTATTATGTCATAATGGACTCCGCTATCGTAACCTCTTGTTCGCTGAAATTTGATACGGGGGAGAACTTTATAAAGTATTAACTTCAAAAAACATTGTCATGAAAAGGGACTTACTGTATGTTGGAGATAAAAATTTCCACATTTGAAGCATGTGAGTGAGTCAGTAGAGTTGGATTTTTACATTAGTTGCCGTTTAAGAAACAACACATTGTTGCCTCTGTTAGCTTGACATTGATGGGTTAAGGTTCGTGTTAGGGTTAGCCATAAATTTATCTTCTTCCAAAAAAGGCACAGGGCAGTAATTGCACTGGGAGTCATATTGTGCCCAAGGCAACTCGGCAAAGAAACTAAGGACCCCCTTAGAAGACTGTTTTTATTTTCCTTCTCCAGTTTAGAATCCACAACAATGTTTTTAAAAGTTTATCTATGAGCCACAGGCTTTTCTGCCCCCCCTCTCCCTGCGTTTATCCATCAATCCTGTCAAGTAAAATCAGGACTTGCATTTATTTCTACTCCGTGATCAATTTCTCTCTAATGAAAAACGATTGACTGCGCTATTTGCAAACATTCCGGCTATAATGAACTCCTGGACAGGTACATTAAAAAAGCTGATATATGATGGCGTCGTATTGATCATACGAGTCATGAGCTACTGAAGAAAAAGTTTTCAAAAAGTCTCCTTTCCCCCCCAAAGATTTGGAACGCCAGAAGCCAAAACGATTGGTCAATATATAAAGCTTGAAATGAACAATCCTCTCTTCCAAAAGAAAACTTTCTAACTCACTTTATTTCCCCTCAAATTCATGTTTATTACGTAATTGTTATTTTGGTCGACACTTATTTTGCCTCACAGCTCCATCAGCTCCCCCCGCACGGCAGCTTGACTCTGATGTCGTGTTGCAGACCTCCCGACTGAAAAACACGGAATGTTAATATGAGTTAAGTAGTGAATTCATTCAGCTGATTATTCCCGAGATGACACATTGTGAACTGTGATGCTCTCGGAAAGAGAAACGCTGACTACTCTCCTCTCTCAAGTGCTTTGATGAATGGTGATGTTTCTGCTTTGTTTGTTTTACAAGTTGATGTTTAAAGTCACTTTTTTAGAAACGATGTGTTCCCCTCAGTTTTAAGGGTAAAGGGTCAGGGATACAGTTAAGTTTAAGCATTAGGTTTGTGATTCGGGCTGAAAAATGAATGAAATTTAATTGGTGATTGTGATTCTGTCCAAGATTAAACTACTCCTATCTTCAGTGATATATTTAGTTGGAGAACCGTGGGGTATCTAAAGGGATCTATACGGTACTACTTGCCTCATTTGACTTCATCTTGTCGTACACCGAGTCAGGGTTGGGATTATTTTCTGCAATCTTTTACTTTTTTGGATTCAGTCAAAAATATGTTTTTTATTCGATGTTCGTGTCAGTAGCTTCGTCCAAAAATGACACGGTTAAAAACATCCAAGTACCTCAATACTAAAATAATAATTTAAAAAATAATACAATAATTTAAAAAATGTAACAGTCTATATTTTAAGCTTGTTTGTAGCGGAAGCTAATTGAATTGAAACACTATTGGGCAAGATTTAGCCTATATGCTTCTTGATGTTGTTTCAGAGCAAATAGCTAATAAAGTATGGAAATGGTGATTTTCTTTTTTACTGTTTGGTTTTTGTGGTACCCAACACATCTAAAAGTGTATTTCTATTCTATTCTATTCTCTAACAATTAAAAGTTATTTGACACTTCAATATTCAATCATTTTGAACACGTCACTTAAAATGATTGTACCACATTTCTACGTAAGGTATAACAGGTTATTTCGTTTCTGAACTTTGATTAAATCACTGCTATAAAGGTTCAATGGACGTTAAGAAAAATAGTGAAAAGTGATTTAAAAAAAATCTTTGACCTGATGTTCATTAATTGGACTTTATCTGACAGTATTGGACATAATCAGACATTATTGGACATTATCTAAGGTTTATTTTTTACGAGAATGCACATCCTTTTTTATGGAAAATTATGCTTCAGCCAACAGTTTGTCATGTTTTATTCTCCCTTAAACAACTTCTACATTCAAAGTTAAAAACACAATACATGTGTATCTTTTCCGAGACTATTTCAATTTGGCATTTATTCATTTTTTATATATTTTTTAGATTAGATAAGATCGTTTTTATTAATCCCTGTGGAGATTTCTTTCGGGAAATTATGTTTCCAATTCACAGCAGACATCATAAAAAACCTAACAAAGTGCAAACAAGAACAAAGCCCAAGGGATGACAAATTGCAATGATAAAGAACGTAGATCAAAATAAAGAACATAGATTAAAAAGGAGATAACGCAAAGAAAAGTACACAAAGGAGAAGCATCAGAATACGCAACAAACTTAAAACCCAGTGTGATGTCGATTCATACAATTTCAACCCTTGGCTCTCAACGTTCGTCCCTGTGATTCCGTGATCAAGGACCAAATTTGGTTTAATTATCTGAGATCAATGTGGACTGTTGAGACCTGTGGCCAGAGCTGAGGCAGCAGAAGAACAGGGAAAAAAAACAAAAAAACAGCTGAGTCGACCGGTGCCAGCGACTAATATGCAGAGCCGAGAAGGTGCGGGCGGTAATGCGAAGCTCCAATCATTAGCGCTAAGTGTTCCTCATTATGTTCCTCCAAGCCTCTGAAGACCCGAATCCCCTAATTGATCTCATCCTGGCATTTAGTAACACTTGGGAAGGCAGAGGGCTCGCCTCTTCTGCTGGCACCGAGAGATACGCCGAAAACAGAAATGAGGGTTTGGGATATTTTCGGGTTGCTGAGCTTGACTGCACACTCCAACGCCTCTTCCGCTAACGCGAACACAGGCCAAAGTGTCACTTTTTAAAGGGTCGGGCGATGGGTGACCGGTTCTTTCCAAAATACTTTGGGTCCAGTTGAGTGTGAAAGCTACATTTATGGATACTCTGTAGGGAATGTGGTTTGAATACGATTCCCGCCCCGCTCTGATGGATCATCAACATCCGTCCGTTTGGTCTTTTTTAACCATCATCTCTAGTGATTCACGTTCTCTCGAAATCGTCTTGAGGGTTTGCTTCATAACAGATAACAAACCTCCTAGAAAAGACTGTAATGAGTTTTCCTTCCAGGAGTTAGATAAGAGTATTGGCCGCGTTCCCCCCCCCTATTGTTCCAGGTTGACCGCTCCCAGGGGTTCAACCAAGCGTCACCGAATATCTGAGTCATCCCAAAACAAGACGGAGAAGTCACTGCAGATCAGTGTCACTTGAACGGAGGAGTTGCTTATTTACATGTTGTTTCTTTACGTAACTAACAAGCTTCTCGTCGTGAAGGGTTAGCGCAGAGGCGTTCTTGTGTGGAAGTCAGGGCTACTTGGAAAGTACTATAAATGGACTTGGAGTCACAAATCTACTTTACTGAGGTTTTTCTGGGATTTTACCCTCAAGTCTTATTCTTAGTTGTGTATCTTTTGCGACTATGAAACGTCAGTATTTTATAAAAATTGTTCGTCTTTTTTTTAAAATAGTTTTATGATGTATTTTTTAAACATGTAGCACTTTGATATTTGTTGCCCAAGTTTGAAGTAGATAACAAAATCTATTATTTTTATTATTATTGTGTGTACTTACTACTTTAAACTTTTATTATGACTTAATAATTTCCTGTCTCCATTTTTGTTTTCTTTTTTTTTCTATATCTTACATTTATATTTATATTTTTTTAATTAAAAAATCTGATTCTTCATGGTTGAGTTTTTTTTTTAACTGGTTTTTAAAGATTTTTTAATTTTATATTTTTATATGTCTATGGTCACCTTATAATGAGTATATTTTGGCGATTTTCTATAAAGATCTATTTTTTTGGTTATTTAAATCAAGTTAATACTCTTTATTTTTTCCCAATTCTCCCAATTTTTTTTCCATGGGCACCTTTTTTTTTTTTTTCCAACACATCATCATAACAAAAATTGAATAATTATTATAATGATAATCATTGTATCTTTATTAATACTGTTTTTTGATATTGACACATTCACAAATACTTGATTTTTATTCCTTATAGTTTTCTGAAAAGGAGCCAGAAATACTTTAAATTGGAGCCATGTTGTATCTACTTTCACAAAGACCTTTAATCTGCCAAATTTGTCACTTGCGCCCAAATTGGATGAGAAGTCCCACAGGGAATTGAGCTGTCTTGTTGCCAGGCTACATGGCAATGTTTCTTCAATCCTACTGTGTGGCTCCCATTCAGCCCAGTGCAGTAAATAGAGATTTGTACGGAACACATGGTGTTCTAATCCCAATCTGTGACTAATCCAGCATCCAGTGTTCGCTGCTAATTTAAAAGCCATTTCATGAAACGCTTCTCCTTATTATCTTCGCCGCGCTGTGGATAAACAACGGAAATGGACGCGATCCTATCAGACTCCGGCTTGTCATCGATGCAAAGAGGATTAGAGTGAGATTTGACGCGTACAGCGGTGGGAATTATTGGCACCGAAATAATCTCCGATGTGGCTAATTCGCTACGCCCGGGAAGCACAATTGGATAAAGCGCGACGCTTCCTAAAAGTGTGATGTCGAGGTATTGATCGGGATCGACGGAACGTTTGGGCTCAGCGTTTTTTTTTTGGGACGCACCTCACCGTTCAGTCCATTATCCATCCATCACTGCTGCTTTTGTTCCGAAAGCAACCCCCCCCAACCCCGGGGGTGCGTGGGTGCCGATATTGACAACTCAAGATCCTTATCGTCGATTAACTCACCCAACGCCCACCGACGCGGCGGTGGAACCGGCGACACACGACATTCCTAACAACCTTCGTTGGCGTGAAATGTTTAATTAGACGTTTATCTCACCAGGGTTATCAATTATAATAATGTGTTTCGTTTAATCTCCGTGGTCGCAGCAATCTGTTAATCATTTGCTAAGTGAGCGTAACAACACTCGAGATGGTTTTAATTAATATTATTAAGTGAGAGGCAGCCACAGTTAAATAACTGCAATTATAATGGATGTGATTCTTGGTTTTGAGAGGAATGTCCCAGCTACCTAGGGAGGCGCCCCTAAATTCATCATTGAGACTCAAACTACCTTTGATCTACCATTTTATGTTTTGGGACAGTGGGAGGAAACAGGAGTAGCTACAGGAAAATGACAAACATCCTTCAGATAATTCCATGTCGAAAAAAAATCTTGAATATGTCCCATGATCCTTCACTATCTCAACTAGATTAATTATTGTCAAAGGCTCAGACATTTAGAAGAGGCTCTTGGAAGAACAACTGCTGCTACATAAGAACTCAGTTGAGGGGTTTTGGCATCTTGTTAGCATGTCTCTATGGGGAGCCTCAGTTGTGAAAGGCTCTACTAGGAGGAGGACCCGGGGCAGACCCAGAAGTTATGATAGAGGTGAAAGAATATATCTCCTACTCTCCTGACTTACTCACAAGTTTCAAATGTTGAAGTCTTCCTCTCCAAGATGCCGTCCCTCATCATGACTACGTTACTACTCTATAAAATTCTCCCCCGTCTGAAATCACGGCGAACAAGAGGTTACGAGAGTGGAGTCCACTATGACGTAATCATGGCTTCACTCCTCCTCCAGCCAGCTGTAATTACGCCCGCTTTGTTTATACATCGATTCCATTGGAGGTGAAGACTTCTAGGATTGATAACACGGGGTGACAAACCTCAAGACTTGACCAATCACAGCAGAGTGCGTGTGGTTATGGTAAACAAGATTTGGTCTCCAGAAAAACAGACGTACAAATGAGTACAATAGAGGTTCTAGATCAATTTAAGACACACTTAAATAAACATATTAGTTGCTCTTTAGAGTGAGAGTACAATTAAAAATAAATACAATTTAAAAGTGAATCACAAAGAATCAGAGTCAGAGTTAAAGCTTAATTATAAAATAGTATCAAGAATCAACCAAACGTCACGTTTTCAACGTGTTAAATCTGCTTCGTGGTTCACAGACGTTTGACCTGATTGTTGGGAGGCTTGTAGGTTTTTTGACACTGACATTCAAAAAAAAAAACGAGCTCTGCTGAATCAGAAAAGGTCACAGCAGCTAACATGAGGCATCTTGTTCTGGACTGGCCAACAGCGAGCCCGAATCGCCGCGTTTACTCTGACTGCACTTTTTTTCTACTCCACTTTTCTGAGTCACTGGCAGCAGATTGAGTCACAAGCGACAAAAATACCTCCGTCGTGATTAAAAAAACAACCCCTGAAAGCTTTCGTTGAATTTAACCTGCTGCAACATTATGACAAGATGCCTTGTATTGTGCACCTCACCTCGCCACGCTGATTTTTATGCTGTTTCAGGTTCGCAGTGGTCAGAACTAGACGGAAATAAACCAGAGGAGGAGCTAAGCTAAGTTATGCTTTACCACTGTCCTCATAAACCATCATGAAATCATCATTCTCCAGACGGTTCCATCCACCAGCCCAGTCTACCTCAATGTCTTGAGAAAACAAAGAGTTAAATAAAAAATAAAAAGTGAGCAAAATATCCATGATTTTTGTCAATGAAAATTATTCGTAAAAATCCACATTTACTAAAACTTGATAATCAAATCAATGCATTATTATCCACCCTCCAAAAAAATCCACACATATTTTGTAATTTTTGAAGTAAAACGATTAAGGCTGGGTATTGAAATTTGGTTCGTTTTGTGGCAGAGACCAAAATGCTTCAGTTGTACCAACATACCTTGTCTTTCGGTGCCAAATTTCGGAGCCCACGCGTGATCAAAACTTGTTTATTCGTGGATTTTCCTGAAGGAAAACTGTGTGTGACAAATGCCGTGAACGTCAGATTGATTGATCACTTAGCAAAAAGTGTTATTTTGCATTGTAAATATTTTTTTGGACTACGTTATCATAATTTTTTTTTGGTTGGTGATGGAATTTATCTTTTAAAATTGGTATTGAAAAAAGTATAATTCAAGAACCGGTATCAAAGTGAAGACTTCGGATATTGGCGCCGATTTCAAAAAATTTAGATCGAAACCCAGCCCTAAAAATAACACCTTACAAATTTTAAACTTATTATCTCTCGTAAGACTTTATTGGGTACACTTCAGTTATCTAGAAAATACCATCGGATTTCCTCTTTTCAAACAATGTTTGGCAACCCTCAGTCACCACTTGAACCTGTTCAAGATCTATTAGCTGCCGCTAGCTTCACTGTCTGGTGGTCATTGTTGAAAAATTCAAAAGACCCTTTCATTTAGCACTTTGTCGTTCTGATAAGTTTGTTTTCATTGTTGTATCCACACACAAATGTTTGGCACCGATTGGTACCAAGTGGATTTTTTTTTTGTAGGACACCGAGGACAGATCGGGCCCGAGTGTGAGGGACCCCAGAGATGGTTGAGGTGTGAAATGTTGGTGTGGGATTGTAAATTGTCGTGCAAGAATGCACTTCCCGTGTCTGACAGATGTTTGTCTCAGAGTTGTTTACTCTAGTTTGGTTCAAACCGGGACACTTTGGAACTGTCGACAGCAGTTTTGAAATATGAACTAAAGTATCTTGATAAAAAAGATACCTCGGTTATGTTACTGCCAGCAGTTAAACCTGGTAAACAATCGGAGCAACTCATATCTACTGTGTAATTTTACGACAAAAAACATTATTTTAACTCTGACTCTGATTCTTTGTGATTCACTTTGGAAATTTACTCCCAAAGAGCAACTAATATGTTGATTTAAGTGTGTCTTAAATTGATCTCGAACCTCTATTGTACTCATTTGTACATCTGTTTTTTCTGGAGACCAAATCTTGTTTACCATAACCACACCCACTCTGCTGTGATTGGTCAAGGCTCGAGGTTTGTCACCACGTTTCACCGATCCCGGAAGTCTCCACCTCCACAAGGTTGTGGGTTTGATTCCAGGCTTCAACCTCTTCTATCTTCTCATGGAAGCAGAAGAAGTATGAAAACTTAATGGAGCGCCCCCTGGTGGACATAACTCAATTCAAGTAACTGTAAAATAAACTCAATGTCCTGCCAATGGCTGAATTCTGAGTCACCCGAGAGTCGCATGTGAGTCCAATGAAAACCGACAAATGATGCGCTTATAAGGCTCTTACCCCGTTCATGACCCGCATGTAAGTTTCATCAGCTTCCATCTCGACTTCCCTGAAGATTCTCCTCCGCAAACTTCACCCAACACACAAAAGCTTTCACCTCAAAATACCATCGACATCAAATGAAACAGCGCCGTGACGCTCCGAGGTAATTTGTCCTTTGTTTGCTCCGACGTCATCCGTCACGGCGTCAGCGGTAGGATTTGAGAGCTATTTCGAAACATAGATTTAGTTTGAAGTCTCGCGGCGCTTTAAATATGTGGCTAATTACGTAACAAAAGAAGCTCACTTTGATGGTTTCCGGTTTCATTTCCACCTGAGAGGGTTTCGTCCTGATGTGGAGCGACGGCGGAGGCTCTTTTCTGAATCCGCAAGTCGGTTATTTATCATGCAGCTCGCCACGTTCTACCGTAGATCACGTCACACTCGTTCGATTTTAGTATTCAGAGGGTGTGAATTAGGCCTGATGGACTGTCTTCTTAAGATATGAAACATTAACCTTCCCTTCCTCCCGTCACAGCTCAGATGGAATGACAGATTCTTCCCTCTCAACTAATCTCACCAACAGCATTTTTTCATTCAAGTTAATTGGGGACACGGAATGTCAACTCCTCAGACTGATTGGTTATAACTTAAAATATAAATGTCCATTATCCAAGAATGTTTGAAGAAGTGACTTCCCGGCTCGCCGTCTTCGCTTAAAACAAACACCCCCGTGCCCCACAGCGCCTTTCCTTCCAAGTCGGCGTCGCTCAAGTCCGTGTCCCGGATTCAACCGTAATTAACCGTCTGGTTTCAATCATTGATAGGAGACGACAGGAGTGGGACGGGACTGACGAAGTGAAAAAAAGTTCCAGCTTCAAAATAAATAATTTCTCATGATCCCAGCCTGTGACCTCCGTAAATGAAAGATAGATGTGTTCCCGAAATATCTAATCAGGGGTTTGGATTGAACTCTCAGCTAATAATAGTTGTGAGCAAGTTTAGGTAGTAGAACAAAGCAGAGGGTTTATTGTTGTTGTTTTTTCAGGCAAATCAACATGGGTTTAAACACAAAAATAGAGTTCCTACCTGACCTTTTTTTATGTATGATAAACATTTTTTTAAATGTAAAAATTGTATTTAATATATTTATATATAACTTTTTTTTTAAATATAAACGAATACCTAAGATGTATATTTTGTCCTGAGCTGTGTCTCAAATTGAATACTTCTGTACTTAAACTTAGTATTTTTAGTGCATTAGTTCGTCTCAATTCTTAGTATGCGAATTGTAGTGCGCCATGCACACTAAATTGGCGTACTAAAACTGAGTATGGATCGATGAACACTTTCTACCCTAATCGGCTGCCATCTAAGTGACATTGACGTTGTAAATGGAAGTTACACCATGATTTGAAACATACTATCTGTCGAGAATTTGCGTACTAGTTAGTACGTACACTATCCTGATGCACACTAACTGCCAGTGCACCAAGAGAAGTATGCGATTTCAGACACAGCACTGGAGTAAACGTAGCCTTTAAAAGGTATCGAGGGCAGTAGGTGGAACCTTTAGCACCGTCGTCACCGTTTCCGGTCGCTATTAAAAGGGACACGCTTCCGTGGTTACTTTACAAGATGAGTGAACACAAGTAACGAGTGCGTCTCTTCATTGTTACAGTTATTCTAGTTAACGTGGTCACCACACCGGGGCCCGACACAAACTCTTCAGTCGTTGACGATCCGGAGATACAAGAACCACGACAGTAGTTTGAATGGAATAACTAAAAGGAACTATAAGGAACATGCCACCGTCCATTACACATGACAAGCCCAGCCTGTGATAAACTGGCTGGCAACTGATCTTTATAATTCCTGTTTTTCCTTTGATGCAATTTTGGCCCAACATCCGAAAATAAATAAATAATTTTCTTTTACTTTTATATATGTTTGGATTTATATGTATTGTTAGTTTTGGACAGTTCAACACATGACACATTACTTTGACTTATATTTCTGAGATATAGTTTTCTGAAAAAATTGCCACCAGAACTAACAGGAAAACTACAGCTCAGAATTAAATTCATGTTGTATCTACTCATAAGGACCTTAAACGAGGGCCAACCTCAGATTTAAAAATAAAAATTAAAGACAATGTGGTAATTCTAGGTGTTGCAGTTTATAGAGTGTCTGCTTGAGGCTAGCTTCATAAATACCCGAAGTCACAGGCACATCTACCCTAAAAATATGGATTTTCACAACATTAAATGGATTGAATGGTTGGTGAATTTGTATTTCTTATATTTCTCATTGGATTATATTCCCTTATTTTCTATGAACTTCCATAATACAGAGCATGGTTGATTTGACCAACAAGTGAGCACATATTAGCCGCTTTAGCCTGAACTAAATCGATCATAATTCAGCCAGTTTGAACCTCTTGCTCAGTGTATTGTTAAATTTGAAGAGCCCATTTCCAAGATGGCCGAACCTTGAGTTGACCTCAGTTTCAGTAATAGGATGGTGGGCGTGCAGGGCCTGACCAAGATTTAGCTTCGCTACGATAGGTACAACAGTACATATTAGGAACATTGTCAAATTTGATCTTAAAAAGAAAACATCTGTTAACTTTAAATTGTGCTTTTGAAAGAAATTATCCGTTATCTCAACAACACTAAATAGCTAATTTAGGCCCTATCCGTCTGTAATCTGGTTTAAGTATTAACAATTCAGATTGTCAGGAATTCACCAACATTTTGAACTTGATGTCGCCACTAGAAGAATGACATCATAAAAACCACATGACCACAACAGCACTTCGAAAGTCATTTTACGCTACTTAAATATATCATTATTCAACTTTTCATTTAAAAGTGCCTCAAGGGAAAAGTTTGGTTCAACTGAACTGGAAATCTGGAGTCGGGATTAAAGCTCTAAGAGTCTCCTCCGGAATCTCTGCCGACGAGTAGTGGTCAGAATACTCCCCGCCGAGATCAGAACCAGGCCGACGAGATTTCTTATGTAATTTCCTGCGTCCTCGCGTTGTTGAACAAAGCTCATTGTGAGTCTCTCCTCAAATGGGTCAGAACTCCACTCTATTAATAGCCCGGATCACACTGCTGTCCGTGCTCTGTCTCCAGGCACAGCGAGAAATAATGCAGTGCACCGGAGACCGCACAACAAATGGCAGCTAATGCGGAGCCACTGAGGGGCCAGGGGTCAGTCGAGCCCCGGCTCACTGGGACGCCGAGTCGCTGTCGGTTTGTTCTCGGACCAACGGTCCAGAACTCACAAGTGTCGTGGTGTCTTTGTAGTAGAAGTTTAAATGACATCACCTTAGTTTGGAAGAGGGTACAAGCAGGTGGGAGTCGAACCCGTGACCAAGCTCTGAAGCTGCCCAATAAAGTATTTTATTTGTTTTTTTATTTATAAAAGACATTTTTTATTTGTATGACTCTCTTATTTGATTCAATTGTTCAATATTTATCAAATGAATCAAATAACATTTTCAAGACAAGACAAAAACTCCTATTAAAATATTAAAAATCTGAAGGTTTTTGAAGGTTTTTGTTTTAATAATGCCACAACAAATAATTGTAAAAAGATATTTAACTATTTATAAAAACAAAAAAAGAAATTTAAAATGATTAAATATGAAAATAGGTAAAACAGCGAAAAATTGTCAAAATAAACCCAGAGAAAAATGTGAAACATGTTTCATATAATTAATATTATATATTGAATTAATATAATGAGAAATCAATATGATTAAGACAAATTGAATGTTTTAAAAATAGGCTAAGTTTCTTAATATAAGATCCATAAAAACCTACAAGGATGATAACTTTGTTGTACTTTACTTTATCGGACTTTTCAGACGAAGCGTGCAGTGAAAGAAAATGTCGAAACTTCTGACGCTTGATAACCTAACAATGTTTGAACAACGTCGCCCTGGAGTTTGAGCAATTCATAATTCACCTTTGCTCTGAGAATTCATTACCGTCTCCGTATCGACGGATCCGTGTGCAAACTTTTTACTTCGACCCGACAAGTCAAATATGCGGCGCCGTCTGTCAACCGGCCGTCGTGTCAGGGGAAGAGCCGCCGCCAAGTCGTGTTTGAACTGTTCCCGCTGAAGGAACGACACCTTCTCAAAATGGCCGCCTGTGTTTGTTCCACTCGAGTGTGTTCAGGTGTTTGTTTATCGACGGATCTCGCCCTCCCTCGGCGCCGTTTCTGAGGGATTTTTTTTTTTTACGCCGAGAGAATCCGATGATGGACTTAATAAGGGGGAAAAAAGCCAAGTGTGTGCGAAGTCCACTCGGGATTAGGGATCAATAAGGAATTGTAGACAATCATCACTCATGCGTTTAAAGTTGATGTATTCCCTTTAACAGGCTCTCTGGAGGCCATCACTAGCTACTTGGGGACACCCTGGAAAGGTCTAGAGACTAAACTACACTAAAAATGTTTCGTTCGGTAACTTTTGACTGTACATAACTTGCATGCCTCTGTGTTCTATTTCTTTGTAACATATTCTGGAGCTGCTGAACCGCGAATTTCTCTAAGGAGATGAATAAAGTATCTATCTATCTATCTTTGCTTGAGTTTGGTTTCCTGGATTTAAAGGACTAACGGCGTCTTCTCGCCTCTGTCTTCCAGCTTGGCGTCGTCGAAAGAAGCGGCGGCGAGAAAAGCCGCCTCGCCGATGCCGCCCTCGGAGTTCCTGGACAAGCTCATGGGCAAGGTCTCGGGCTACGACGCCAGAATTCGACCGAACTTTAAAGGTAGGAGCTGCCACCAGGACTCAGTCGGATAAGGGCAGGAATGTCGCCCGAATCCTCGAAAGTCACTGGATGTCGACATGTTTTTTTTTTAACACTTGTTTTTTGAAGGGTAAGCAGTCGTTGCCGGGAGCAGGTTTGTATCGACCAACCAAAAACCCAAATGAAAGTCTGTTCAATGCTCTTGTTCTGGTTGTTGTTAACTTGTCAATCTGTTTTCATTCACTCCTTCCAGTGTACAACAAAGGTAAACTTGCCCAATGATCCACCTGTTTCAAGAACGTAGCAACTCAGATGTGAACTGCATTACCTCCCCCCATCCTTGCACTTGAAGCCCCCCGATCAGAACGTTAAGCGCATTTCCTTTAGCTAAGTTGGCTACATTCCTTGGTGTCCACACGATAACCCCCTCCCCCCTCCCCCCGAGTGCTTGTATTTTGTGGTCAAGGTAATGTGCCTCTGGATTGAACAAGCTTAAAAGAGTCATGGATGATGGTGGCTGATGATGAGAACACGTGACCTCTCCCTGAATGGAAGCCCCTTAAAAAGAAAAAAAGACACATGTCAGAGGTTTCTTTACTGTCCGAGGACAACGAAATGTCCCACGCCAGGAGCCGAGGTACTCACTCGCCACGAGTAACTTAAAAATACACACGAAAAAAAATTAAAAGTAATTGGCCCGATTCTGAGGAATAAAACTCAACTCCTCTCAGCTTTTGATGCCTTTTTTATTTTAAATGTTTGGATTTTCTTTTGGAAGTTCACTCTCTTGACTAGTCCTCGCCATCTGCTGCTTTCACAACCGTCGGCTATTTGCTTTTCCACTTTTTAACAAGGTCAAACTTAAGGCTCGAAATGGCTACCTAGCTAATGGTGCTGAGACTTCTTGCGATTAGTGTGAGTTATCCCATAAAACTTTAACGCAGAGATGAGCAATGACAGAAGGTGGGCAGATGTATGGCTTCAATGAGAAAAAGAGAAGGAGAACAATTTATGTTTTGTGACACCAAACACAGATAAATACGCTAAATTTAGCCTCCAGGAATTAAAATAGTGGCACGCTGTGTTTGGACTCATATTTCCTCTTACAGAGTAGCAACAGTAGGAAATACTGTAGGTATTGTTAATATTTTTTCGTCTGTATAACGTCACTGATTTAAGAGAACACATGTTTTGTCAAACTCATGATAATGGTACTATTAAAGCAGCAATAAGTAACATTTTGACATTATTATCACTATGTTTATATTTGATTGAATGATCGTTTTAATTTTGTAATGTTTTTCAGCTAGTCTTAGATACAATTAGGTCAAGAGGAGAGTGCAGGCAGGGTGGAAATAATAGAAACAATTATAAGGGTTTAAGCAGCCGAGTAGAATGTTATGATGAAGATGTTTATGTTTACATAAAGACCAGTAAAAAAGTTTAAGGACATGTTGAAGGATGAACTGAAGAGTAAAGGAGAGATGACACAAGAGAGGTGAAGGTGGAACTATGATTTTACTGTGGTAACTTCTGACAAGAAATGCCCAAAGACAAAAAAGAAAAAATTAAATATTCGTAGTTTTTCATTAATTATACAATAACGGTAACTAGTAAACAAACACACTTTGTCTAGAACTTAAAAAACTAGGATTACACAGAAATATAAATAATAAATCAATAAATCAGGAAATATTTATTACACGTTCCCATCTTTAGAGACGTCTATTGATCCTTATTAGTTGTTTTTTCAACAAAACAAAAGAAAAATATAATGAAAAATATACAGTATATAGTGTATTCAATATTTAAACAAATAATTATTTGATAACAGGGATTCTCTTTGGTACAGATAATAATAAATAACAATCTATATATCATATTAAAAGAAATACAATTAATGTACCAAATATTATTGCTTAAAATATATTATTGAACATTTTATTTAAATCATATTCGCAGCAATGAAATGTTTTATTTTACACTACGGGAATTAAAAACATAAGCATTGTCTTGTTACAATAATGAAAAATCTGATAAAAATGTGGTTTGTTGTAAAATGTTTCAAAGTTTAATATGGATTTTTGGATCATCAATTTAAGTTTTTTTAATCGTCTTAAATGTCCTCATTAAATGTCCCTTTTTCAACCATTAACATTAATTGAACCATCAGTCCTCTTTAACTTTGTCTCCATGTGGGCTAAACCTCAACTCTTTTTGTAACAAGTGGAGTCAGAAGTGGGATTGAGGAGTCTGTAATTGGACGACTCCATCGCTAACATCCAGAACCGAGAAGGGAAACTACCTTCAGTGACGTGACCATGATAGTCACGTGACCTGATCTTGTGTCGCTAGAATCACCAGTGGGAGTAAAGATTCAATTTGAAAATGGCGTTTTTATTTTTTTTATTTTTTTTATTAAACCTGCAGCCGCTTCCAAACCCCTCGTCGTCTTCCCTTCTGAATTCCTCCGAGTGTAAGCTGGCAACTCTTTCATTTGGTGTGATTTAGCGCGACTTTACTGCTGCAATGACCTTTACAAATCAAATTTTATAACCTGCGAATGTGACGGCTGCGATAAATCAGCGAGTTTTAATTGTGCCCTCCGTTCCTTTAATAGAAGGAACCGGGAAGTTGCCACGTATTTAATTGCGAAGACGATCTTCACGACACAAGTTGGCAACGCTTTCACTGGATTTTTTGGTGAAATAAGAAGAGTCGTGACTGGACTGCGAAGAGACTCCCCTCACCCGGCTCGTCGTAGCGACTCTGATGTTGCTCATTTCTCAGCGCAGATTGGAAAGGAGAGGGAAAAGTTTGGTAGATGAGATTCGCCCGCAGCTACGAATGTGTCGGCATGAGAGGAAATTACAGTGATCATGACTCGGGTCTACTCTGAGGGTAAAAAGCTTCCAATTGATGTAGCAGGTTCCTCCGTCGGGAGAGAGGGGACACCGAGCGCTCCTGACATATTTGGGACGAACCATTTATTATCCATGAGTTCATTTCTTCTTTCTTTTCTTTGTATTTTGTTTCTATATTTTAATTGCACTTTAAAGTTTTTTCCTCATTCAGTCGTCCACTTCCCGTCACACGTAATTGACCTCGATTATAGTTTGGATGAAGAAAACAACTATTTTAATTTTATTTTTTGAATTTAAAATATCTGAGAAAAGACATTTTGTTATGACCAAAAAATGTGTAAATTTAAAAAATATTGAAAAAAAAGGAAACTTATAGAAAGCAAGTATATTAGAAGTTATTTTCTTAAAAGTAACTAAAAATAATACTTTTTAATAAGAATTTATTTGGGATTTTGCTTAAACAATTAAAAAAGAAACAAGAAAAAATAATAATAAAAGAAAGAAAAAAAATGAAAAAAGATATGCTCTATACAATATTTAAAAATATAAATATATATATATATATATATATATATATATATATATATATATATATATATATATTATTTGATAGCAGGGTACATTAGTACTGACAATAATAATAATCAATTTATATACAAATAAAAAGAACAAACATATATAATTTATAAAATGATATTACGTGTCAAATATTGTTGCTTAAAAACACAAGAGACATTATAGGACATATAAAGAACCATATAAAGAGATAAAAGAAATTAATGTATTCATGTTATTTCTTTAAAGAATACATTAAATTAAGAGAGAAGAATTAAAATCATAAAACAATATTTCCTTTATTAACTTCTTAAAATATATATAAATGATCCTGCTTCCAGTATTCTTAGATATCAATATCAATATCTTAATCTATTTTGCAAAAGAAGTAAGTATAACAATATATTATTTATATTTTAAAGGTGAATTAATCTATTAAAAACAATATTTCATTTCATTTTTATTTAAGTCCGGATGATTTTGGTTGTAAAACTTTCCTTATATTTGAACTAAGAAAGACTGAGTGGATCATAATAAGATTATAAAGGAATTTATCTTGACGTTTTGTTCACAAGTGAGAAAAGGAAGTGGATTTTAGAGATGAGGACTTGCTGGTGAAGAAAGAGCTGAGCCAAAAGACATTGTTTTAGTCAGAATGCCTCCTGGATTATTCAGGTGACGCGTAACTAGAGCTCTACTGTAGCGAAGATTCATCACATGGTACATTATTTTAGAATATTCAGAGTGAAAAACATGTAAAAATAAGTAATTAAATATGAGAATATTCTACAAAATAATGGGTAAAAAGTTAAGTTAAACATCTAACCAGAGAAGAAATAAATATTAACAAGCCAATGTTTCTCATTCACTGATCATCGCTGGGATTTACAGAGAGTGCGGGCGTGAAATAAAACGATGGCGTCCAGAGATGTCGTGGAGACGGTCGAGCGGCGAACGGTCGGTTGGAAAGAGGATGTGCACGAGAAGGTCGTTGCTGGAAGGATAGCCGCTGAGCTTGCAGGCTGGTGGTCATTGTGCTCTAAAAATCAGAGGTCGTCCTTGCTGCCGGCCGTCTTGACTGATGAGGAAGGGCAAGGTTACGGAGGAGCGGGTGAAGGGGGAACTCCAGTTCAGTCCATTCATCAAGACACTAAGGCCTTACTAGTCTCACAAATAGCTGCAACTCCCTCAATCTGCTGGTTGTCCTCATTTCCTGATACATGGATAATAATACAGTTGTGGCCTTGTGAACGGCCAGCAGCTCATGGACTACAGGTTCATCAAACTCCAGGCTCTATTAAGGCTTATAACTCAAACTCCAGGCGCTCTTTATAACTCAAGGCCCACAAAGCCGTTTAATAGAACAGGTGGTTTTGGTTAAAAATCTCCTTTTCCACACCCCCATAATGAACTACAACAGTCATTCTCAAGTCCTTCTCCAAAGACTTCACATCCTCCCTCGTCAAACCGATTCTATTCCTTCTCCTTTTCTTACCGTCTCCAACTTTTCATTAGCATTTACTATTGTTATCTGTGATTGAGTTCGATAGATATTTTCTAGCCAATGACTCTAAAAAATCTGTATCTTCATAGAAAGTAATGGTTGTAATGTTTTATTTACAGTCCACTTGATAATAAAATACTTTACTTAAGACAAACTAATGAAGACAAAAAGATAACATTGTCAATTTTAAAGATTCGACCAAACACACTGAAAAATAAAAATAAAAACTTTAGAAAATAGAGAGCAGTGTTGCTTTGATTATAAAAAGTGTATCTTACCAATTGTGATTAACGCAGGTTTCTTGTTTTTTCCATTTTATTTTACTGGCTTTAATAGCCCATATTTACATTAGAAAATGATCTTAAGCCCTGCCCACTGAAAACAATTTGTTTTTCTGGAGATTAAATCTTATTTAACATAACCCACTCTGCTGTGATTGGTCAAGCATTAGGGTTTGTCACCACGCATCATAAATTCCTCAACCTCCAACGAAATCGTGTACAAACAAAGCGCGGCAGAGAAGGAGTGAAGCCATTATTACGTCATAACTCTGCTCTTGTAACTACGTTTGACAAGATTTCAGACGGACTTTATAAAGTAATAACATCATAATGATGAGGGACTAACTGCATTGAGAGGAAGACATTAAAACATCCGAGTGAGTCAAGAGAGTTGAGTTAGTTGCCCTTTAAAAAATCAATAAACTAATTGTAGGAGGACATATCTAAGGGGTTGCTGTAGAAGTAAAAGGGAAGAAGAATTTCCTCCATATCTCCTAAAGCTCTTCTGGGGGAAAGATCAACTCTGGGGGAAGGTAAACTTCGAGAGGATTACCAGGGAAGGGTCCAGGGAACAAGATGCCCCCCTGTTTTAGCAGAAGCTCTACTAAAGCTCCACACCCTTATCTAAAAGAGAGTCTAGACCCTTATTCATAGGAATCTCAAGGTCCTCTTGTACCTTGTAAATTGCCGTCTAAAAGTGGAAGAAGTAACTGGTTTATTTTAGAGCTTTGTCTTTTGGCTCAGCTCATTATAATCTACTGTATCTTCCAGCAGCTCTATCCTTTCACGGTACCACCCCGGCATTCCAGTTCCCCTCACGAGTCGAGCCTGCAGAGGTGAGACAGTAGTTATTAGCTGTCAAAGCTTGACGTTCATTTGGTCTTATCTGCACTTGTTTAATGGATACTTAATGGGATTAATGGGCATAAGGTAATGAGTGTGGGATGAAGGAATGGCTGGGAACGGGGAGATGAATGAAAGAGAGAGGGTGGAAAGGAAAGGAAGCGAGGGGTTGTGGAGCAAAGCAAATGGCAGCCTGACTTGAGGGCATTTGTTTGTGGCTGGGGATCGGGAAGGACCGCAGATGGCGAGAAATGCAAACGGGCGCACAAACTGCAAACATAAGAAGTGTTTCCGCTAGCGTGGCAAAGGTACTTTCCCAGTGGGCTCTGGAATGCTGTATTACATTTGTAGGGACATGAATAAGCAGAACGCTACACCTCCTATTTGTTATTTGTTTTTAGACGGGATAAGGTCGACAGGATTGAAGTGACATCCTTGCCCCAGAGGGAAGGTCCCTTTAAATCTAAAAAAAAAGTTACGGCCATCCACCTATTTTGAAGCCAGACATTTGGACGGGGCCTATATCGCGCCGAGTGGAAGGATATTAATGTCGCAGCAGAGGTGACTCTCCCGTGAGTTATGACAAAAATATTGATCACGCTTCGACTTCTAGCAGAAGGAGGCGGAGCAGCAAGGGCAGCGAAGAGAGGAATATTGAACAGACGGATGGTAAAAGTAAAAAAGTGCAGAGCAGGATGAGGAATTCACGTCGAGTCACTTTGGAAGTACATAACCACAGTTTCTTCTTTCAGGGGAAGAGCACATTAAGTCTCTTTTAAGCTCACGGACCACCACAAAGAAGGGAATCACGTAGTCCTAAGTGGGTTGGAGGTATTTATGGAGTAAAGGCGTGTATTGTTTTTATATCATCTTTATTCAAAGAGACAGTCTCTCGAGAGAGAGAGACCGGAAAAAACAACTTCCACAAACACACCAGTACGGAGGAATGTCTAATTAGAGCCATTTCAATTATTCAAGTTGGCAAGAGTCTCAAGTTAGGAAAGCTTTTTTTGTTCAAAGGCAGCAAACCGTGAAAGTGATGACAGAAGGAGTAGTTTTATTTCCAACGTAGGTTTTGTGATTGTCGCTCAAAAATGTCTCCTCGGTAGCGTCTTTGTTGTCTGTCAAATACTCTCCCCAAGTAGCTCACACTAGACCAGTTGAGTTTATAGAACCTACAGTTTAAACATATCTATGGATCATGGACCAAAATCTAATTTCTAAGATGTTTTGTGACAAGTTAGAAAAACCTACAGTCTTGTGAGGATTTGTTCTGAAAGCATCTATCTAGCATACCTGGAAATTCAGGTAAAGGGAAGTTAGGAATTCCTCAATAACCTCAACATACCCTTTTCTGTCCTTTTGGCCGAATGTTACAAACCATCCTTTCAGATCTTAAACTGAAAGATGTACTGATTATTTTGTAAAGCGCCTTTTTCAGACCAGGGTCACAAAGCACTTTAACAAATAAAAACAATAAAAAGGTCAAATACATGCTTTAAAATGCCAAGATAACATAGAGACAAAGACGGCAGCCCCAAAAAAGAATTAAGAGTACAAATAAAAATGTCTTAAAAAAAGATGCTTCTTGAAGGAGTCCGTAGATTCCATCAAACACAGAGGGAGAGGAAGATCATTCCAAAGCTTAGGAGCAAGGAGCTTAGGATTTCTTTCCTATGGTCCGGAACCGTGTGCAAGGAACCATCAGTAGATTCTGATCCACAGACCTCAGAGCCCGAGCTGGGGTGCAAGGCTGGATCAGATCACTGATGTAAGGAGGAGACTGACCATGAATACCCCTTAAAGTAAATCACATAATTTAAAAAAAGGATCCTAAAAGAAACTGTCAGCCAATGAATAGTTTTAAGGATGGGGAAAATGTGAGTTCTTCTACTAGAGCCGGTGAGAATTCTCGCTGCAGAGTTTGTATTAACTGCAGGCTTGTTTAGACACGGAAATGAATTTTAATGCAACATGGAAGACCCAAAGGACTAGACTTTTGACTTGCCCTGATGTACGGAAACGTAACCGTTATCTAGAAAACGTATGTAATCATAATTGCTGAGCAGTACCCAGCTGGACACATCTTAGTCAAAGAAAGAGTCAAGACTTAACGTACATCTCGAGAAACGACTAACTGAATCACCAAATTATGCACAGCTACATAAGTATTCTCTCAAGGCCGGCGTACGCATCTGTGGCTAATGCATTCATAAGAAGGGCAGGGCTGCTTCATAAAAGCCCATTCAGTCATAAGTGAACTTTTGGCACTTTTAATTACCAGCCAGAGGAGAAAAGTGAAGAGGAAGTGTCTCCATTGTTTACGAGTGTTGCCATCACAAACCTTTTGAGTGACTTTATTATCGGTAGTCAGCCGAAGAATATTTTGGAACATGGTTATTAGCCCAAGTGAGTTCCCTTGAAAAGCCGAGTGAATTGATTCTCCTCATTACCAGTAATTAGCTTTCATTATCCGCCGCCGGCGATGCTTCACTCCACCCTAAAATAAACCCGAAGCTTGATGTCGCTTTAACGGCGAGATCAGTCGGCGTGTTGTTCGACAGGCTGCGCCGCCAAAGGGGCTAAGCCCGGGCTAAGCCCTGACACAAAGAGATTGCAAGGAAAAGAAGAGACGGGGGGGAAAAATTGCCTTTCATGGATCGTGCAGATTAGAGAGTTTAAGTCACCTGCCGACAACAGTTCATGGTTGTGCCCAGGACTTTTCATCTGTCTCAGCAGGAGTTGATTTTTTTTTCTTTCTGCCCGGCTGACAGTGACGGAGTGCAATATCGCCGCCAGACCTCTTTTTGGCGCAGACGCCATCCCTCACCATGACAGTTGTCAAGTACAGCCAAGCAGGCTGGGTTGCGGTTTACCCAGATCGCCGAGGTTTTGGAGGAGAAATTAGCTATCGATCAGCAGACGCTTCCCAAGAGGAGACTTTGTTTAGTTAGTTGGGTAAACAGAAGGAAACTCATTCTCCTACTTCTAATTGAGTCGCTGGTGAATTATTGCCACTGTAATAACGGCAGCATTATTCATAAACCGATAGGCAAACAAAGTCATTATTGTGCAATTACAATTCTCATTTAATTTAACGACTCCTTCATATGGGAACAAATAACCTCATGTATATCCACAATTAAGAGGCTTTAAATAAAATAAGTGACAGAGATCATGGATTACAATAATTGGACTGAGACTTACACACAAATGTTGGAGGAAAGGAATTTGACGGGAGTTTTTATTGAAGGAGAAGAAGCAATAAAGAGGTAATAAAAGTAATAAAAGATAGTTTGAGCCTCAAAGAATTAAAAGACAAAATCACGGTCAAATCGTATTTCCTTCTACAGACATATTTCCCTGCGACTTAGAATGTTGAAAAAAATAATGTCCCCTTGTGAAAACAAAAAAAAAAGATTCCTGAGTTAGTGTTGCCGTCTCAGAATGCTAGTTTTTGAGTTAGGAGACTATTTTCTACTTGAAAAAATACTGATAAAGTTCTCTTTAGACACAAAAATTACTAAATTCCTAGTCTAGACCTTTATATGACCCTTTAAGGAACATCTTTGTAATTGGGAAACATTTTACATCATACATTTAGTTGGATGCCACATGTAGAGTATATTAAAAATAAATTAGCTAAACCTATAGTTATTATCTACAAAGTAGGGGATTTGTTAAACATACATTTCTGCATATATTATACTTCTCACTTACAGTATAATGCCATATATGTCATATTTTGTTGTGGTTTGGGGAAATACATGCAGGATATACATAGACCATATAATTAATATAAATTCTGGCATCTAAAAATTCTTAGACATGGTACAAATAAAAATATTATAAATATTATCAAGCATTTGTATATTTAAGAGGGTTGTGTGTCTTTGAAATATGTAAAGTGAGAACTAAATATATACAGTATATAATAAATATATTAAACATAGATGTGTTTTATTTCTGGGAGTTAAATTATGGAATGGATCCAGTGACAAACTGAAGATGAACTGTTGAGTTTCAAAAAAAAAATACTTAAGGATTACAATGTCAAATGACATTGAAATTTTAACAATTTAGATTACATTTTTTTGTGTGTGTGTGTGTTTTCTTCTGCTTTGTATGATTGATATTTTAGGTCATTTCATGGATTGCATAGGATAGGCAAAAAAAAAGCCTTTGCTTCGGCCTATTCCTTTTTCAGGTACAGAGTTTATTTAAAGTTTTGTAGTGGTCTGTGTGGTAATAATTGCCTACAGATTGTACTTCATTTAAGTATTTTATATTGTAATAAAAATAAAACTATTCATTCATTCAGTTTCAAACCCCAAAAACTGTAATGTTTGAACAAAGAGGACACAACGTTTGGTAAATCTAACTACTTTTTTTGTGTTTACACGTCCTAGAAACACTCGTGTTCTGAAGTCGACTGAAGATCTGGAACAGCCGAGTTCTACAGAAAAACAATTAAAAGTTTCAAATTCGTTAGCGAGTCTGCATTTTGGCAGACGACTCAGAGCTAAAAAGGTCCTTCTTATTGGTGCGACTCATTATGTCTTCCATCTGCAATCGTGTCGAAGATTTACATTTCCTGGTGCGCCGGGAGTCGACTCCTCTATCATCTCGATGGCGTATGGCTCCATTTCAGCCACATTACTTAGAACTAATGGCGTCCGTTTGAAAGGGGCGGACGAAAAAAAAAAAGAAAAAAAGAAATTGAATTTCCTTCTTGGAATTGGGGGGATCATTTATCCATACTCTCCGACTCCATTCTGGTCGCCAAAGACGGATCATTACGAGGGACAAAGAATCCATTTCTGTTTGACTCGACTGGTCGGGCGTAACGGTGCAGTCTGGAACTTGTTGCTCATCAACAAAAACAAACCAAAAAAAAAAAAAAAAGGCCAAATGAGGCAAAATATGAAACGAAGCCGGTTTGACATGTAGTCTTTGCATTCTCCCTCATCCCCCTTCTCCTGTTCTGATCGTTCTCTCTGGCCTCTTGCATCTTCTCTAGTGCATTTTGCTAGCGTTAAGTCGGCTACTCTTGATAAGAACTGCATTGCAACCCTCCTCTTCCTCCTCTTCATCCTAGTGCATCGCCTCTCCTGCCCGCCGCAGTTATGGCAGTAGTACTTTTCCAGACAAGTGCATCCCCCCTCCCTGCTATTGCCTTCACAGTATGTTGCCTACCCCCCCAACCCCTCTCCCTCCTAACCCGCCCTCCACTGCCACACACTCACGCCAGCTGAGTGTTGGCAGCGTTGCGACACCGTAGATAATCGAGCCTTGCTGTCTTGTTTCGCTCCTTGATAGACAAAAAAAAAAAAGCCGCTGTTTTCCTTCTCGAGGACAAACAACGAATAGTTTGGTAAACCTGTTGCTAGAATATTACTGTGTTTAATTCTGATCTTTTTTTTATTAGACCCCAAAGGCTCCAAAAATGAGGCTACTCACAAGAAAGGTACTTTCCTTTTCTTTTTATGTTAACCCCTCTTTTTTTCTTCTTTTCTTCCCTGGTGTTCTGTTCGCGCCGGTGCAACCGTCTGGCATTATTCCAATGTTGAGGAATATTCAGAGGTTTGCTACCTTGAGTTAAGTGGGCCTTTATTGAGTGTGTTTACAGAGATTTCACAGCGTTTGCAGTCGTGCTGCTTTAGCCTCTAATGCTACTTCAGCGGTGTCGCTAATGAAGCTGATTTAAGATCAAATAAATGGACTAGAAATGTTGTTTTTGATTTACGATACAATTATGTGAGAGACGCTGGAGGTAATTCGACGTCTATACAATAGATAAACAATTTATTTGCATTTGACTATTGAAAACAGAAGCTACACGTCTTTAAATCATATAAAAAAAGCCGGTTTCAATATGAAAAACCTCACTTAAAACAACAACTACATCAAGATATTAAACTCCATCATCCTGCTAATAAATCACATGTTACAAAATATCACAATAAGGCCTATGAGTACTTCTAAAACAACAAATGTTAACCTTTTTTATTCAAAGTAATACATTATATTCATCTAATAGAGTATTAAAGTTTCTTTACAGTAATTCATAGTTTTAAATTCAGTAGGTAGCATGACATTTTGAAAATGTTAGTGTTCGTAATAAGATTATTAACCTCTGAACAAAAAAATAAACAAAGAAAAACAAAGAAATTTCCTATAACCTACTCTCTTTGTTGTTTAAGTGGTTAGTAACCACTTTTGTTTTGGATTCAATTTTTTTTGGATTCAATTTTTTGGCACTTTTTTTAATTGCTTCAAAACAATAAATGAAAGTAAAAATATTATGGAGTACAAGTAGAAGAACTGTCATCCAAAAATCAAGGTATTAATGTTAATAAATACTAAATGGAATTATATATTTTAAAAGATAATTACTTCTTAATCTTAATTTTCAATCTACAATGCGGATAGAATCACTTACACTTTTGACCGGGTTTAACCCTTAAGTATATTGATTTTACAAACAGATCATATTGTTTAAAAACAGTAAAATTAGCTTTTTATTGTACTTTTTTTCAAAATAAAAGAAATGAAAAAAGGTACTTTAAACCTTACTTTAATCTCAAAACACAAAAAAATAAATAAAAGTAAAGTATGTTGATATTAAATGTTCGAATTATATGTAAGATTTCTAGCTTGTTTTTTTCAGTCTAAATAGGCAGATGACAATGAGAGTTTTACTTTTTAAAGCAGGACGATGGAGATTATTGAAGACAAACTTAACTTGAAACACATCACGTAGAAAGAGAATCAATAAACATATCAACTTTAACATTAACTTAAACGTTTAGAAGATAGACAGAGTTTCTGTCACACTGTGAGGAACAAGTTCCAGGAATAGCTCACAGAAGAAGCAGAATAACAAACAGCTAGTCGTGACTCTTTCTTACGAGTTACTCGACGGAAAGCCTTCTCTCACCTCATTGGCTCATTAGCTCGACAAGATTAATCCGGCGGCACTAGGGGCCGTATCATAATGGCTCCTGTCAGATGTAGCTAATGTGTTTGTGGGCAGCATTTGCATCCACGGAGTCAGACAAACTGTTGAAAACGACGAGAGTCACTGAGACAAAGTGGTTGACGATTCTCGGTTTGATTTGTTGCATCCACGGAAGAGTGGCGAACAGACTTTGTAGCGATCAGTTTGTTCAATTGACTCTACTGTGAGTCATGTTGTCCACTGGTGGGTGTCAGTGGTTCAGAAGATAGATACATCTTTAATAACCTCACATGACTCTAGTACTGTCTCTCATACTAACCGAGTTGCACACATAGAGCGTTTTAATCCACATGCTATACAAGAGTGGATGCTAGTCGCTCAGGCTACTGCGCGGGTTTAACTTTTTTTAGATGTTTCTCAGATTGACATTGACAATGTTGGCGATAATGTCACAATTAACCAAACTACAATCAGGGCATTAACACAAAACAACTTTGAAAACTTGCAACACTTCAAGGAGCCAAAAGAAAATGTCGAAAAAGCTACATCTCATGTTAGCATATACAGCTCCATAGTTGTGTTAACCACTCTAGAACTATGAGAACATAGGTTCCCTGAAAAGAATGAAGAAAATGACAAACACATTTAATGTAAAAAAAAAACAAAAACATATTTTCCTGGTCAGACAATTCTTATTTTCTCATATGAACTGAAAATGAAGCATTAGAAACCTTGTTTTATTTCCAAATAAATAAGTGTTCTTGAACACATTACTTTAACTCCTTACATGATACAATTAAATCAGAATATAAGTGACGAAAAAGACCAAAAATAGAGCTATATATTTACTCCTTTTCATGTAATTGTTGAGTCTGGTTGTGATTTATAAGTTCATGGTCGATTCTCTGGGATCTTCACAATGAAACATTATTTCTTGAGAATGTATTCGAAACAAAAAGTATATATTTTCGGAATACTGAGTTTATATTTGTCGCAAATCTAAAGTGGTTTGTGTCACGCACAATTCATGAGCAAATATACAAACGTAAAATAAATTACAAAATGTTCACCAAAGTCAAAAAATATTTTACTCCATCTTTTATTAAGTATTTTCAAAAGTTATTACCCAGAGTTTGACACACCTTCCCGTAACAAGTCTATTAAAAAAGACTTTTTAAGGGACTTCAGGGACAACATTTAAACCCTTGTAGGAGCCGAGATCACAAGCAGGCAAATTCCAGTTTTTTATTCGCTCTTATTCTGATAAGCTCAACTTTACCACCTCGTAACACATATTGAGGCTTTTTTCCAATGTATTGTTAAGTTAAGGGTATTTTTAAACTGAACTTTTGACTTGCTAGCCAAGCTAATGGATAACAGCGCTAGCTTCGGAGATTCTGAGGTGTAATTTACCGCCACAGATCCCTAAAAGTCTGAATCCTTCTCACCTTATCTCAATGTTTCTATGTATCAGGTAGAATATTTGTCTGTTTAGATTAAATTTCCAGCGACGGTTTTAAATCCGAGAAAATCATTTGCGTCTGATTACTCAGAGTAAGTAATTTGTTGGTTTTGCAGACTTAAGGCTGCAATTACTTTCCTCCCCCCCAAGTTTATTCTGCCGGCTTTACTGGAGACGGTGTTTCATATTAGCAGGCAGAGACTCGTCTGCCTCCGGGCGGCTCTTCTGCCGGCACGACTCGCGAGGAGGGAAATAAAAAAGAAAAAGAAAAAAAAAAGCTAATAAAAGACGTTTTCTCATTTGCATGTTCAAATAAGGGATCGGGTGTGGTATGAAACAAAAGCGAGGAGACGTGAAGTCAATGTTATTATTCATAAGAGAATTTAATTATTGGGGGAGGAAAAGTCACATTACTCCAGTGGTTCTGCTGTGTGTGCGTTTTGATGAAATAAGGAAAGTGAGGAAGTCATTACACCCGTTTGTTCAATTACTGAATCTCACATTTATTTTTGCTCAATTTCAGGCAAAGCTATTAAAAATTAGGAGCGTAATAAAACGGTGCAAGACTCATAATAAGTTAATCATTTTCAACAGTTAGTAACTTTAGAAACTATTTCCATGAAAATCATTCAGTTTTAATCGTCAGGCTTCCTAAACTCCTGAGATGAGGATCAGCTTCTCCAAGTTGGACGTCATATTTTTCTTTTTGAAAAGGGTGGAATGTCCAAGTTGGAGATGAGCATTTAAATTTAAGTAGCTTAAGATATAAGCGTAAGGTGAAGAATGGAGATCAACACAAAGATAATGACATTACACAAAGTAAAAATGTTAAGTATTTTCCAGCAGATTTCCAGTAGAATTCTGCTCCAAGCTAACAGAAAAAAAAATATATATTTCAAAAGAAGTGAAAACAATTGACAAAACTATTTCATATTCACTGTCTTGGGATAATGGATTAATCCAGCGTCAATCATAGATTTTTTTTGATGTAGTGAAAAAAGATCTGAGCCAAAACACACTAACTTGTGTTTGATTCTCTCTCTTTGGGTTCACACCAAAGACAATTTGATATTACCAATGCCTCGAAACTATTTCCAACCAAGTTTTTTCCATTGTCATTTATTAGTATAAGTATACAGTATTGTTAGGTCTAAATGCTCGGGTCTAAAGTGAATGGAAAGGCAAAATGGTGGATAAAGTAGATGTTGGACCTGTCAAAAGACACTCATTAAAGTAGGTTTAAACTATTTCGGAAAGAAATCTAATTGCAATTCTTCTTATCTCATTTTTATCGATATTGCGATTGTGATAAAAAAAAAAAAAGTTTTGTTTTTACATTTGATAGAATCAACAAATAAATAAACTTTCTGCCAGGCCTGCATATAATAATAAAAAATAAGATTAATTGATTGATTAAATATCTTTATTTAGCTTTTGAAATGAAAAAATAAAAACCTTAAATAACACACACAAAATGGACACTATAAAAAATATTTATAAATATCAGGTAAATATCAGGTGAGTAGCAAAATGAAACTGCCTAATCAAATATATATCTATTTGCCTTTTTAATAGAAGCTAAACAGTCACAGTACCGTAAAGTCAGTGCAAAAGAGGATGATTTTGGGAAAAAAACTGGTTAAAAATGTAATTTAAAGTATTTGTTTCTCAATTTAAAAAATGTCATATTAATCATACTAAATGTTAATATTGGAGTTCTTAAAGTGAAAGTCAGTTTTGCTGCAATCGTCATTACGTTAGCTTTAGCATTAGTAAGTAAGTAAGTAATTTATATTTATAGAGCACTTTTCCAGACCAGGGTCACAAAGCACTTAAAGAATCAAACAATACTCAATAAAATATATACTTAAAAGGTCAAGATAACAAAGAGAACAACACAGGAGTCTCAGAAAATCAAGGAAAAGCCTGCACAAATAAAAATGTCTCGAGATGTTTCTTGAAGGAGTCAGTAGATCATCAAACACAGAGGGAGAGGAAAATCATTCCAAAGCTAAGGAGCAAACTTGCAGCCAGTGAAGACACTTAAGGATCGGGGAAATGTGAGTTCTTCTACTAGAGCAGGTCAGAATTCTTTGTATTTAACATCTGTTTGTGGCAGGTTGAAAATTACATACATAGCACTTGGTCAGACACAGAAGCTTGGTCATCCAGAAGTGACTCAAAGTAGAGCCCACTGTGGGTTTCTCAGTCGTCCTCAGAACACCTCGGTATAGCCTTTATAACAGTGATTTATGATAAAAATTTAGTCACACGAGAAGTTCATATCAGTACAAAAACAACAACAAAAAAAAAGCTGTTTCTCAAAAACAACTTTAGTTTCTCCACCTCCGGTCGTGCAGGTGAGAATCCTAAAGCTGTTATTCCCTCATCGTGCTTCACCGCCACAGCCTCGCGTGCGAGAAGCGACTTTAAAGTGGAGCGTCTCGTTTGGATTCGGGCAACTTTGGTTAGAGAAACGTCAGATTTAGAAGGCAAGGTGAGATTTAGCAGGGAAGACAGGAGGAGGGAGGAGAGATAAGCTTGATGCAGGAAAGGAGAAGGGAAGAGATGATAACACGCGAGAGAGGGATGAGAGGAAGGTAAGTGAAAATAGAGGCAGCGGAAGAAACTCAATGGAGTAGAAGAGATGATTAAATAATAATGCTGGAATTGTGAAGCTACGAGAGCAGGAGTCGACCAACACGATTGACTTTACATTTAGATGAAGAATGAAATGAGAAAAAAAATGGACCAAAAAAAGGGTTTTAAGGTATTGTGGAAAAGGATGTCAAAGTAAATTAAATGGAAGATTGCGGAGAAAACACTTTACCCGAGTGGCTTAAAGTGTATGTTGCCTCGATATTCTTGCAGTTTTACCACAATAATTGACAACAATGAGACGCAAACATTCACCTGCAGATGTCTATTGATACGAAAAAATATCTGGACAATACTTTTACGACAATGAATGTAAGAATCAGGAAGTATGGGATGAGTTCAATGAGAGGGAGTGAGACCAAGAGAGAGCTTGACATCGTGTAACAAGTGTAAAGTAATCGTTTGTTGTGTTAGAAAGTGAGTCTGAAAAGGATTTTTTTTAGTGTAGTTGGTCACATGTTTGAATCCCACTCAAAACCGGCATCAATAAGTGTTGGTTTAGTTTTAGTTAAAGAATGTTTTAACTTAAAAATATATATATATACATTTCTGTAAATGTGCAAAACTATTCACCGTTCTTACTATGTAATGAAGTCAAAAAGTAATTCAAAAACGTACAATATTCCCCGTTCTTACCATGTAATGAAGTCAAAAAGTCATTCAAAAACTCACAATATTGTTGCATTACCGCAAATATTTAAATTAAAATAATTAATATTTTTTTAATTAATAAACAAAAAACAAAGCCATAAAAATGTGACTGGAGGGAATCTCAATTTACCTGAAGTTTCATTGTTTCAAAGTGGGTGTCGCACAACGCGCATTTTAGCGAAAATATTTTTGTTATTAGAAATGTAGGTCAAAAGGCTAGCGGGTCTAAAGCTAGCGGAAACTCAAAATGGTGGCTCAGAAAGGCTGATGGGTTAAGACAAAGAACAAACTCTGGTTGGATTGAATTCGCTCTCGAAACCTCAGGTGGGGTTCAGGCTGTCGGAGGACGGCAAGAGTGAGAGAAAAGAGGGGGTGGAGTTGGGGGTTGGGGGGGTGGGGTGGCGTAGAGATTTCCCTTCCAGCATGTTCAGCAGAATCCAGTCAGCAGGTCAAACCCTACAGCCGCGTTCCGCCGTCGGCAGCAGCCGTTCCTCCTGATTAGAGGCTCGGCTCGGCTCCTTCTGTTATGGGATGTTCAGAGCATATTACACACAACTCACCTACTCGCTCTGCCGCTTTATGCAGATTAATGTACGGCCGAGGGATATTTGTCTGCGCTAACACTCGCGGGTTCTCCCTCCACGCTCCACTCAAACCTATAGATTTAACGCTGATCCCGGTGTCTGGTTTCACGGAGGACGTCTTTGTGATGCAATTGCACAGGTGAGGTTTTAACGGGACCGAGCATCTGGCACTTATTTCACCCCCTCTTTTTTTTTGGAGGGGGTTGGAAAAATGTGCCGGTATGTAGATTCACGCTCATTCAAGTGGCCTGTCTCGGAGAACACCTTAATAATGCGATTGCTGCAGAGCGCGAACGCTGCAGAAAGATTACTGCAGGTCGGAGCACATTGTGTTGCTTTTAGTGGATGTAAAGTGGAATCCCCCACCCACACACAGACACACACACACACACACACACACACACACACACACACACACACACACACACACGCACACACACAAATATATTGAAACGCACAATTAAATTTATGTCCTGGTCCGATTGAGGCCCTGATTAAAACAAACAGCATTTCCGCCACAAACATTCCACTTGCCGGCTCATTTTCGTGACATAAATTTGTGTTAGTGAGCCGAGGATTGTGTGTCTCTGTGGCACATTTAACCAGATGAGAAGTGGAATTACTTTTCGCGGTCGGAAGTGGAATTATAGGAGGATGTCCACGACTCGTCGCATTGCTACTTTATACATTGCGTTTGATATAAAGGAATCAATATACATAGATATTATATGTATGTTTAGTTATGTCTCTCTGTTACTTAAAGAGTTAATGCACAGGTGAATACGGTTGATAATGTTTTTCTTGATGATATCGATTCGGAAAATGCATTTGTTTATCACTTAAAAACACTTGTTTTACAAAGTGGGCACGTGTCGCTCTGACTGTTGACCAGCTTTCACCACATTTTAATATTAAATGCAATTACGAGCTAAGCTTTGAATTATTTATAGTCAGATATCATTTTTTGCGTTAAGGTTTTGGATTTCTGAGGAGACTTGAATTTTGTTTTATCGTCATGTGTTGACAGTGATGCTAACTTTTGGCTTTGAATTGTGTCCGTGAAATGCCGCTGTTGGAGATCGCTAGTAAACAGGCGGAGCTTATCTTTTGAATTAAAAGCTAAGTAATGATTGACTCTCTCTTCTTTTTTACCTTTTTTTTCAGGTTAGTTTTTTTTTAGAATGACAGAAATGGTTGCTAATGCTTTTGCTAGCATTTTAACCCACAAAAATAGTTAATCATTAGAATTTCCTTGGAAAAATCTATACTGTTCAAGTATAGTGGGAATATTCTGCGATTATCAACTCCACTTTAAAGCAAACTCTATCTTCTAAGGACCTAAAATTTGCAGTTCAATTTTAGCACACTTGTTTAGCTTAGTAGCTAAAATTCATTATGTTTGTGGTCGCATTTTGAAATAGTTACAAGCAGTTAAACAATTTATTTAAACCAACAAGATAAGATTTTAAAGATTTTCATCATCTCAAAAGTAAACTTTTTCTGGGGGAGTGGATACTGGATACAAAAAGAGAAGCTATTTTCTGAAAATGAGATTATATTTCACAGGCGTTAAATGATAACATACAGTAAATAATGGTTCCCAGTTTCCTCCATATGAAGGATGGGGCTGTTTAACTTGATCTGGCTGGATCTTAAATGCAAAGAAGGTCATGAAAGCGTATTGACTGAGCCTGTTATCTGTGAGGCGGAATGAGTAAGTGCACGCAAGTGTGTGACGGTAAAGTGTGTGTGTGTGTGTGTGTGTGTGTGTGTGTGAGAGAGTGTAGACCCCACTAATCTCACATGACTATCTACCTTCCTCTCAAGATGATTAAAAGCATCAAGCAAACAGCAGAGCATCACGACACAGCGGTAAATCACACAATGACTTATTGAACAGATGCCACACACACACACACGTACACAACACACACACACGAATCCATCTGAATCGAAGTCATTCTCAGGAAACAAACATTAGAACAGATTAAGCGATCACACGATGACAAACATCCTTCTCTTCCTTTTTAAAAAAATTTAAAAAAAAGTCTCACGTTGAGCACTTTTGCTTTCATCATGTAATCCTGTGGCACAAAGCATCCGTCACTTCCACGTCCGACTCGTGGACCAGCTATCGATTGCCGTCCCCCCCCCACCCCCCTGCAGTCAGGGAGCTGCCAACCTGACATGTCCAGCCGTCTGTCAAAACCTGCCAAACTGGAGTCGCTCCAAGATATTGGTTTATGACTCTCTGCAGGACCAAGAGCTGCTGGTGACGCCGGTACTCGAGTTTGAATTTATTACAATTCAAGAGAAAAGTCGCATTTAAAATACATAAGAAGACAAATAAATGTATATTTCTAATGTTTAACAAAGAATTTACTCCAAATTAAATACAAATAATGAAGCTTAAAATGTAAAATATATCTGAAAAAAATGTAATACATATTTTTGTTCAAGGGAACACAAAATGACTTACGTGAAAATGTTTTATAACATATAATAAAATGACTTTTACTATTATCATCATAGACGAGAAGCTCAGTCGTCTGGATAGACTCAAAGTAGACCAAGCACTAAATAAGGTTCCTCGACCTCAAGTAGAGGTCAATTCTTGTAAAGACAGGTTTTTTTCAGCACATCCTTCATCTAAATGTTATTTATATTTTACATTTTTTGTTGTTTTGTAGTCTTTCATTATGAATTTGAACCATTTTATCCCAATTTTATTTCATTTTAATCTAGAAATCAGTTCCATCTTTACTATATAACATTTAATATAATGATATTTATTCGTCTACCATCATACGTTGAACAATCACGAAGTCATTTCCCCGGGTGCACTCATAAAAACTTAAAAGAAAGGGCCGTGGAATATGATCTAGTCGGGCTGCAAAAGGCCAGATGCTGACAGGGAAATCGCTCGTGGGCATGAGTGTCAATTTAAATAAATATGAAACACACACCACACGCTCACACACATGGGGACGTATACAGTGCAATTGTTTCTGGCCATCCATCCTTCTATCCTCGCTGCCCCCACTTTCCATAAGAGTAATCTCATAATGAAACTTAAACATTCAGTAGCTGAAAGGAAAACATCCCGCGGAAGACAGAAATTGACATTGAGATCATGGAGTGAGGGGCGGGGGGGTAGGGAGGCGGGGGGCTCTCCTCCCTCGCTGGAGAAGAAAATGAAGTTGCTTTTTTTTCCCCTCCTATAGTTCGCTCCATTGAAGACGGAGATGATGGATGAGTTGAATATGTCGAATGGTGGAAGGGAACCACCATTCCTCACCGTAGCACTCCAATTAAAATGTGACAGGAAGTGTTTTTTTTTTGTTTTTTTTCACTCCTCCTTTACGGCCTATAAACAAAGCTGTTTGCTCGGAGGCTTGAACTACCCACGTATAGGAATCAGCAGGTATGTGTTTCCATGTGTTGGAGAGTAATGAGAAGCCCCTAATGAAGAAAGATGGCGCTGCAGAGCGGGCGTGGAACCGCAGGACGTAAAATCATCAGAGAGAGGACGGTAGAAGTGGTGGAGGAGGAAGAAGACGGACGGCACTTTAATGTTCCGCCGCCTTCAAGTGTTTCATTGCAAGTGTTGATGCTGATTTCCTGGTGTGGAAAAAAATACACGTATCGAGAGGCGGATTTTATTCATCTTCCCATTTCTCCTGTCGAAGCTTCCGATGCCACTTTGCGTTGGGAATATGTTCTCGGAATCCAGAAACAGTCGCCATCAAGAAAAAGAATTCGATGTCTCGACACATTAAGTCTCTTAGAAGGACTTTATACATTAGCAGACACATCTCTTGCCTTCAGTTTTTCTTGTCACTACAAAAGTTTTGAACATAGTTCCGATTAGAAATTCACCATCAAGGGAAAAGCTTTCACCTTTAGCTCAGCTCTTTTTCCTTACTACGTGTGAGTTCTCAAGACTAGAGGCGTTGTGCTTCTCAAGTCTTTCCTAGATGAAAAATAAGAATCTAGAAACCAACTCAATTTTCCGTCTTGTGTCCTGTAATCATTTCTTAGGGACTTTGAAAGCTAAGTATCTAAGCTACTTACTAGCTGAAGTACCCAGCATTACCCAGGGATGTTTTAAAGTTCATGTCATTGCATTTTAATTATGTAATTGTTCCTGTCTCATGCTTGCATGGACCAAAAAGGGTACTTGTGACATTTTTCAGGTGATGGAGAAAGATTCCAAAAAATGACGCAGAAGCTGAGGGCCAGAAGTGCTGGAGGACTTACTTTTAAAAGGCTTTAACTTGCTCGATATTTAAGATTTAAGTTAGTTAGAACGTGATCGTTTTCTGCCGTTTTGCCCTTTGCAAAAAAAATCAGGATTAGTCCAGACACAGATCAGTTCATGGCGGTCATTATGAGCCCAAGAAGAACTTTGTAGGACCCTTGTAGAACACTTGAGAGGGTAACCAAGCGTTCTCCAATGCAATTTATAGATATAGATAGTGTTGGTGCAGTATATTGTTTGTCTTGAAAATTGTTTCTTACAATACTGAGCTATATATATTTACCAGGTTTCACTTCCTTAGTAAGTAAGTTAGAGGTGCAACTTACCAAAGCTTTTCTACTATTACAATATAGTTTAATTTTTACTTCTTAAATGCTAAGAACTTCACAGTAAAATGCCGATTCTGTTTTTCAAATTCCCAGTGCAGACACAGGAAGTGCTTCTCGGACTGCTAGTAAAAATTTAAATGGAATCAGACGTGATTCATTGAGGACGGCCTCATTTGTAAGCAAGTTTCTTTCGGCTAGAATACAGGGGGAAAACCTACAATGAGGCATTAAATATGTATGCATCCACGTCTGCAGTTTATATAGTCTGAGGGAAGCGGTTTAACTTTTATTGCGCTAATATAAATTCCCCACACATCCCCGATAAGAACGGGGGAGAAACTACTTAGTTGCTATCCACACGGCTGGAGAGAGTGCGGAAATGAAAGAAAGGTTATTTTTCTTTTTTGCTTTATTTATTTTTCCACCATTATGGTCCGATATGACGGCTGAGGGGGTGATCATTTTGTTCCTGTGCCCTCGCCCCCCCACCCATCCACCCTTGCACAAACACGGCAGCACAAAGAGAAGGAAGAAAAAAGGGTAACGTTTCCCCGGGTGCTTCTAACCTCCATAAATCTCCCGGCCTCCGTGCGAAACTGTGCTATAATGAACATTTTATCAAATTCTGGCACGTTTTATTTTCCTGGAAGCTACTCTGCCCAACTTCTTAGAGACTTTGGGTGATATTCGGGAGGTCTGCGTGTGAAGAAGTATGTCGCCGTTGAGGGTCATTTTGATCGTGGAGCTTCCACCGTCCCGACAGACGTCAGATTAATTATCCACCAGGGTTGACGCCGCCAAGAGTGTTTACGGCAATTAGTTTTGAAAAAGAGGAAAGCTGAAGGGAATTTTTTTATTTATTTTTTTATGAAGAGGCTGTAATTAAACGTGATGTTTGTGTACCTGCCATGTTTTTGCAAAACAAGAGCATGTCAAAATTAATAAGAACAATCCATACATCTTCTACTACTTATTCAAGTTTGGGTCACAGGGGTAGCCAAAGCAAAAATGGTCCTGAATTTACTCCAGAAAACATTAAATAGAAATAGCCTGAAAACATCTCCCGAGGGAGGCATCTGGACATGACCTAAAATAAAAAGCCTCTGCCATCACAACTGGCTTTTTCCTTTAAGTCTCTTATGATGAGAGAGCTTCTAACCTTATCGCTAGGCCTCTTATAATCCATTTGTTTGTGTCTTCTCGTTTGGACTACTGTAATAGTTTATTTTTGTGTCTCGCCTGCAGTTAATACAAAACTAGTAGGAGAACTCACATTTCCCAGATCCTTAAAATTATGCACATGGCTACCAGTTTCTTTCAGGATCAATTTTAAAGTCCTGGTTCTTAATTTCAAATCTATTCATGGTCAGGCTCCTTCTCATATCAGTGATCTGATCCAGCCTTACAACCCAGCTCGGGCTCTGAGGTCCGTGGATCAGAATCTACTGATGGTTCCTTGCACATGGTTCAGGACCAGAGGAGAGAAATCCTTCCAGGCTGTTGCTCCTAAGCTTTGGAACGATCTTTCTCTCCCTCAGTGTTTGATGGATCTACTGACTCCTTCAAGAAACATCTTAAGACATTTTTTTTGGTGCAAGCTTTTTTCGAAATCTTCTGGGACTCCTGTGTTTCTCTTATGTCTTGGCCTTTTAAATATTTTAAATTTGTAGGCATTTTAAAATGTGTATTGCTTTTGATTGTTCAAGCACTTTGTGACCCTGGGTCTAGAAAGGCGCTTTACAAATAACCATTACTTTCTTCCCACACAATCTGGGTCCAGGGTTGAAAAAATGACATTCTCTCATCAATCAGTTGCCGATCAGGTGTTTCTAAACAACAAACATTTTGATCTCTAATGCCTTAGTCGATTTCCCTCGTAATTCCCTTCCTCCTCTACCACCGTGTGCCACTGCATCACCGGATGAATCATCCCAACCGCCTCGGCGCCGAGGTGTCACTTATTGGTGTGTAAATTGGGCATCGGGAGAGGAGAGAGTTAAATAAAGCCAGCGAGATAATCCCTCGATAGCTGTGTTTTACAACCCCTCCTCAGGCTTGATAACGACGCCTTCCTTCAATCCAACACCTTTTCCTCCTCCTCTCTTGTACGAGCATGAGGTGGGCTTGATTTATGCTGTTTCATTAGTTCCACTTGGCAGTCCAGGTATGCCGCGGCGGGACGGTGAAAGTAATGAAGATGTCAGTGGGGAACGTTGATGTGTTGACCAGTTAATTGGTCCCTGTAAATGCAGGAGCCGATGATGAGGGATCTAGTGGGGTACGTGGGTTTTGAGAGGAGGGCTGGAAGCCCCCGCGGGCCCCAGACTGTCTGCAGCGGTAATTGGATAAATACAGCAGAATTCCAGATTGTTTCCAACGATACGGAGAAAAAAAGCGGGCGAGAGAAAGTGGTGAAAAACAAGAAAGTTGTGTTTATCGGGGATCGATATTCGTTTTGTGTCTGCGAGCGTGGAACTTTCTCTCTCGCTGGATTTGCTTGATTGATTTCTCCTAGAGTCCAGTGTCCTCACTGAACTTTTGTTTTCCATCCATCAGGGAGCGACTTAATGACTTAGAGCGTTGATCTCTTTGAGTAAACATGGAAGCTTCAAACCCACCGGTTGTTTGCTTTCCTACGACAAACTACAACTACGAAGAAAGCACAATTAAAGTATCTTATTAACTCGCTAACATATTTAGCATTACCGTTTCCCTTGACAATCCTGGATAATATTTTCAATCATAATATCATACAACAGGTTTTCACGTCTATATATTACATAATGAACGTCACCAAAAGCTAAGAATTGAATGTATTATTTTCATGTGAAAACAGACCCTATACTTTTTAGCGTAGATGATAATGTATTCAGTTGTTTCAATATTTTGTGGCTCTAGCAGTTGGTTTCAAAAGTAAAAAGGTTGGTAAAGTAAAATACAAAAATTATAATATCCAAATGTGTCAACTTACAAACTTACAAAATCAACCCCAGTTAACCTCAACAATTACTTCATTATGCTAATATATGCACTATTAGTAATTACTTTATAAAGTTTTCGACCCGTCTGAAATCTCGGAGAACGATATGTAACAATTATGTCAACATTATGACGTAACAATGGCTTCACTCCTCCTCCAGCCACCTGTAATAATGCCCCTCTTTGTTTATACAACAAGTACCTTGGAGGTGGAGTTTCTAGAGCTGACGCACGGTGACAAACAAAGGTGACTGACTTATCACAGTAGAATAGGTGTGGTCATAGTAAACAAGATTTAATCTTTTGTGTGAAACAGACACAAACTGATCAGTACAATAGAGGTCCAAGATCTATTTAGGAGACACTTAAATTGACACATCAGTTGCCCTTCATCTTATTTTGAAAGCTGCCCTCAGTCGATAGTCTTATATGTTGAAAGAGTTTCATAGGAATGAACGTCTGAGGCGTTACGTTCGTTCAACATCGTGATTGTGGATAAGGTCAATCACAACAATGACCAGCGATACTGCAAAAAAAAACAACTCTTAATTTCTTCTTCCGATTTCACAACGACCTCTCTGAAGTGCAGAGGCAATAATCTCTTCTCATTTTCTCTTTGCAATAATACAACTAATTTTGTTAAGAGAACAAGAATCGTCTTTGCTCTCCAGCCGGGATTACAACGTGATTGCGTATCGCTAGCAGGCGGACGAGCTCATTTGCTCGTTGTAAACTTCCGCGGCGTTGATGGGATTTTAACATTAGCTTGATGACCACAGTCTCTGAAGTATCATCAGTAGTTTTGTTTTAGGCACTAGAAGCGTAAGCAAACTTTGTCCAAATGGCACATTCTCAATGTACAGCTGTCAGAATTTGCATTAAAAAGTATTCAGATCGTTTGAGATGATTTTATTATGCGAACGATAGAAAAAAAAGGTCCGTTATCTCGCGACGATTCATCTAAAAAAAAAAAAAAACAATAACCATTTCACCAGCCTCCTCTGACAGATTTCCTTCCCCGAGTTGTGAAAAATGTAAATCAGCTCCTGCAGACAAACGAACACTGAAACAGCCATCAGTGTGGAGCCGAGCACTCTGAGCTGACGAAGGAGTTTCACTTTAGAGGAAGGTGTGTCTGAAAGGATCAGGAAAAAAAACGACTAATCCCAGAACAAGACAACTTTATTCGCTAGCTTATCTTAATAGTCTCCCCCAGACTGTAACTAATTCTTGATTTATTGCCTCGGTATCCACACTATTACCTTTTATTTTACTTACAAAAGTCTTAAGTCGAGTATGATATATCCTGTAATAGTATTCCACAGATAGCAACTGTCGCTTGTTTTATCAGTCTTCCTTGGACGTATACCTTGTGTCTTTGCTCTACGGACTGTGACCATAGTTCTGCCATAAACTGTGACCCTCTCACGTTTGCTCGTTTTATAAGTCTCGTAACACACTTAAGAAGTGTTCCATGTACTATGAATCATTCTAGCTTGGTACCTTAGTAAGTAGACCATTTCAAAAGCCTTCTTTTGACTTTTATCTTCTCTTCCAGGTTATTAGTCTTCACGGGACAGTGACCTGGTCTATTTGAGTCTTCCTTCTTCTGTACTATACATTAATACAGAAGGAACCATTTCTTCCTCGTCTTTTTTAGTGTTACCCTTAACGCAGGGGTGGGAAAACCGGTCCTCAAAAGGCGCACTGCTTGGTGTAAATGTACTTGTGTCCTTAAAATATTAAGTGTAAGAAAGTAAGTAACTGTTATTTGTAAAGCGCCTTTCTCAAACCAGGGTCACAAAGCGCTTGAACAGTCAAAAGCAATACACAGTTAAAAATACCTACAAATTTAAAAACTCTAGAAGGTCTTGCAAGACACATAAGAAAAACACAAGAGTCCCAGAAAATCAGGGAAAAGCCTGCACAAATAAAAAGGTCTTAAGATGTTTCTTGAAGGAGTCAGTAGATCATCAAACACAGAGAGAGAGGAAGATCGTTCCAAAGCTTAGGAGCAACAGTCTGGAAGGATTTCTCACCTCTGGTCCAGAAGCGTGTTCAGGAACCATCAGTAGATTCTGATCCACAGACCTAAGAGCCCGAGCTGGGGTGTAAGGCTGGATCAGATCAGGGATGTAAGGAGGAGCCTGACCATGAATAGTTCTGAAAGTAAGAACCAGAATTTTAAAATTGATCCTGAAAGAAACTGGCAGCCAGTGAAGAGTTTTAAGGATCGGAGAAATGTGAGTTCTTCTACTAGAGCATTGTATTAACTGCAGGCGAGACAGCTCCTTCTTCTTTAGACACATAAATAAACTCTTACAATAGTCCAAACGAGAAGACACATGGATTATAAGCTAAATCATGTTGTGACACCATTTCCCTAAATCTAGAGATTTCTCTCAGTTGGAGGAAACCTTTTTCGCTTATTTTTTGCAGTCTTGTACTAGAGACATAGTATATAGTATATAGAAATAATAGAAACAAGTGCAGTAGCGCCCCAATTTGGGACACACCACAAGACTCTATGGACCTTGCTCCATTAGTATTTCAATGGTCTCCCCCAGACTTGTTTACATCACGTGACCTCCAGTTGTTCGATTCCCCAGACCAAGGTTCTAGGCTACCCTTGCATGGTTCAAGCTTCCCCCTCGGGTCTTTCTCAATAATCCTCTACTAATGAATAATTTCTCATTAATAAGTCTTTCTTCAAAAGGTCAGAGCCTCAAATCGAAAATATTGAAGACACAGGAACCATTTTAGAATCCTAATAGAAAGCGTTCTCTGCTGAATTCTGCCGGACTCACGCTAATCAAACATAGAAATATGATTAATGACCTCAGACTCATTTTTTTTTTAAGACTTGTTATCTGAAGTTAAAAGTGCAGATCTCGGAGGGAGGCAGTATTTGACGGACGATTCCGAGAGGAGATGCTTCAGTACTTTCTGGAAGAATGAAAGGCAAGGTGGTTCTAGGTGTTTACAGTTTATTGATCCTGATTTTGCTGAATTATTTGGGGAGCACATCTCCTAGTTTACCCGAGAACACCACTAAATTCCCTCAGATTATCTTCTTGCAATGGAATAACAAAGTATAAATGAGTATGTAGACACACTAGCTGTGAAGTTGACCATTTGAAAAAATGTTTTGTCCTTATCCTCTACTTACAGAGAGCTGGTACATATTTATGTTATTTAAATTAGTCGCAAAGCAAGTGAGATACCTTCATTTTTTATTCAGTAACATGCGAGCTTCTATCTCATCTGTATGCTAACACCACTTCCGTCTCTATTGGCAGCAACAGTGCTCCCTGCAGTCTGTAGCACCTGGTAACTCCCGCTAGCATATGGCGGCAGTTGTACGTCGATTTCCCTGTGGTTTTGTCAACGCTTCAATTCAAAATGCCTCTCCATGTCACAGTTGGAATGTGTGTGTTGAAAACTCTCGGGGCAGAACTAAGCCCAGAACAGGAAATATGCTCCTCTGTTTATGCAACTTTAACTGAGACCATAACTGCCTCCATCATTGGCTCGGCTAACACTCAAAACACTCAAGCGAACCGGATTTTTACACTTGGAAAAAAAAGGTGCGAGCCTCAGGGGGTGAGTTAAAATCCCACCGCAGAAGGATTAATAATTAATAAGGCACTTCCCCGGCAGGTGTATCCGCCTGTCCTCTTCACATATTTGGACACTTCTACCTCGCGAAGAACCCTTTTTTCACCCCCCACTGCTGGATCTCCTTGCAGAGAAGCCTGAACAAGAGTGTTGAAAAAATGATGACTCTGTCGCCAAACACTGAGGGATTAAGATATTCTACCACTTTTTTGGTCAATATAGAATATTTACTCCAAAAGTTTCCAAAAGTCACCATTAATCCAGGAACAACAAGCCGTTTGAAACAACACCGTCGGGTGCAAATACATATTCGATCCTCCATGTTTTTAAGCTAAAGATTCGGACGAAAAATATAGCGTGTAACACGCTCTGGGAAATCAGCGAGCCATTTCCGCATGAGTGTTGCATTCAAAATATACAACTTTATTATAGAACCAGGTGACATAGTGTCTCTTAAAGTCTAAAAGCATAGATTTTATGAAAGATAAGAGGAAAATAATTTGTATATAAAATACACAGACTCCGTTATTTGTTTTCCTATTGTTTTGAAACTCAATGAGACCATACATTCTTAGCTATATAAATACAATTATGTTGTTTACTTTTACTTTAAAACAGGAATCAGGAAGTTTTCTAGGAGTATATGATCAGTTGAAACATTATTTTGCCTATGATAAACTGTGAGTTTCCTAAATAAACCTACGTTTTGCAGGTGAAACGTTTTTTACCACGATCATCTAAACATACAAACAACTGCGAAAATGGAAATGCTGGCCAACAAAAACTTTCCCTTGAACGTCTTTAAAGTAGTCTTGATTTTAACCAGTAGATGGTAAAGACACATTGAATATTCTTTCTCTAATCTTAAACCTAAATTAAGTGCTTTGAGACTCAAAGAGACGCTACGTCACCTGTTTTTTAAATAAAGTTGTGTATTTTGAATGCAACACACATGCACAAATGGATCACCGATTTCCCAGATCGTATCTATCTATATTTTTGTTCCAAACTAGTTCCTGTGAAAACATGGAGAGTTCAAATATGTCGAAAATATGTCATGCGTTCCCGGATCGTGTACTGACAAGGCTGTTTCCTTATGGCGTCATTTATCTCAAGAGGGCATTTAAGGGGTCTTTTAAGGGGCTGGATAGAAGTATATCAAGAGAAGAGATACCTACTAATCCTTAATGACCTGATCCATCAACCGTTTAAGTGAAGTCACTCCAAGTGTTATGAAAAATTCCAGAATGACCAGCTTCTCTGTGGATCGCCAACTAACCGTTGTGGAAGTGTTTCGGCATCCCAAAGTTCTTATGAACCACGTTGCTCTTGAGCTGGGGTAAACACCACCACGTTGCCTGCTGGGAACAGTCCAACCATAAGGACTTTGAGAGAAGCCCTTCAGCTTGTTCCAATACCACTGATAGTATTATCAATGTTACTTTTGTTCCTCTTCCGAGGTTGCTATCGAACTGGTAGTTGCCCTTTAGGACGCTCTGTGCTTTAGGATTAGCTTGTGGTTATGGTGACCCATGCACTCAAAGCAGTCGTAAGGAACTACATGGTCCACCTTTTTGGGGGGGCTAACCATCTTCCTGAATGGCATAAAGATTGGCCGCTATTTGTATTAGGCAAACCTTTTTTCCGTTCCAAGATTTTCAATTTTCATGAGAGCATAGAATGTATTTTGACCCTGGAGGGAAGATGAAGCAGCTTCAGAGAAGTCACAAACCTCTCCTGTTGTTTATTCTGCCATGGTTTGTCATATTTGTCCTTAATTAAAGTGCTGCTGCAAACCTCAGGAGGCTCCGGCGCAGTCGTCGGCCTTGGCCGGGGCCTCGTGAGCATGTGCTCCACAGCCGGAGAGAGATTGTTGTGTACAACAAGTGAAAACAACTTTTTCTTCAGCCGACACGCCAAATGCTATCAACTTCAAGCCGAAAACCACAACATTTTTTATTCCCGGAGCGTTTAAAGTTGTCTCTGCTTCCTGTTGTGTCACTTTTTTTTCTTCTGACATGAGTATGGTATCTGCTTTTTAGGATTCATTTTAGTGTTATCGGTGTGTGCACAGGCCGCGGCGTTGTTGTCACTTTTCATCGCTTATCTAGAGACACGTATGTTTCGCCGCTGTCGGGTATTTGTTTTCTCATTTTACGCTCGAAGAGTTTGTGTGTTTTGTCACGCCGTCGCTCACGTGTGCCCGGCGTACGCGTCGCGAACGTGTGTCGGTTTATTAAAACCAGCCGGTCGGTAAAGTGTAACGCAAAATATTGTTCTCTGCGTGTAGATGTTTGAGCTTGAGTGCCGATGGAGATGAGGAGGGGAGGAAGGTGATGGAGGCGTCTAGATACTGTAGCAAGGAGTCAGGCGATGAGAACATGACGATTTAGTGATGAAACTGAATTTTGGGGGAAGTTTCGAGATGATGCAACTCAATGTTTCTCATACAAATATGATGCATACAAATACATTTTATAGCAAACTAGCTGAAATACCTGACTTTGTCTGGGTATAAAAAATACATTTAATGTTTTATATATGGTATACATTTCATTGAAATGCAAGCTGCTCTATCTATCCATCCATCCATCCATAGGTGTAGGAATGTAGCAAAATTAATATTTTTATTTTCTACAATACTGTATCAATATTTGACAGCACTTTTATTGATTATTAATAATTCATGATTTACAATTAATATTTGGCTTGCAAATCACATTTACCATAGTTTTTATGGTATATAGTTCAATAATCAGTGTGTAAAATAAATTAAACATTTCTATTTTGTACAATTAACATGCAGATATTCACATTTTTATGTTGTATTTAAACCTCTGGCCGCTAGATGGCAGCAGTCATTCTGCATTCCGCAGATAAATGAACATTTAAACCCCACAAGATCGCGGTGATGACTGAGGACGAGAGTATACAGTCAATTCCAGCTATGTCAAAGCTGATGTTCGGACGTATTTTGTTTTCAAAACAAATGAAAGCAGATACGACTTCGTCAAGATTCATGTGATCTGCAACACCAGAGTCAAGTACTCGACAATACTACAAATATATCCTTGTTACTACAGTATCACAATATATCGTATTGTTGCCCCTGTATCGTGATACATATCGTATTGCCAGACAATACACACTGCTATATAGGTAGATAACAAAAGGTAAAAATATATTAAAAATTGCCTTTTTTTTCAAATTCAAAACAGTCATGTAAACTAGGGATACACTAAACAAAATAATATTTAATAACATGGATTGTCAAATTTTATTTAGAAATGTATGTTTGACAAGGAACCTCTTTGCCTCCATTTTTAATAAACAATTTACTTAGTAATTCAACGTCAAATGTTTATGTCTTAACGAACAATTCAATAAACTCAGAGTCATCGTCGAGTGAAAGCGAGAAACACTCAAACGCTTTCCTCTCTCTGACGGTGAACAGTTGTGCAGCGAACCGCCGTGTCGGATAGAGACGTATTAATTCAGAATTAGCGCCTCGCTTTCCCCGACTCAGCGTCTGCGCGTCACAGAAAAGACGCAGCGGAAGAAGACAAACGGCGACGTCCCTCCGCTCGCCTCCAGCTGCCGGAGACACTTTGAAGGAGGACAAAGCCGGGATGTGTCAGGAGACGCCAGTAAGACCCGCAAAAGCCATTCAGAGAAGGGAACACGGTAATAATGTTCCTGCTGCTTTATGGATAAACACTGTGGATGAAGCCAGACGTATCGGAGCGGCCCCCCCGCCGGGTTCTTAGAACCTCGATACATCAACGGCTCCTGACAGTCGGCTCAGTGGCAGGGATCATTAGTGGAAGTAAACGCTCACAAAGTTTGATCCTGGAAATGCTTCTTGGAGCGTATAGATTTGGCAAATATGCAGAAATGGAAGGGAAAAACGACTGAATCCGCAGGAGCTCCTCCCGCCCCCTGCTGGCTCTAGTTAACCCTCCTCTGCTCACGAATCGGGGTTTGCACATCTGAGTGAAGACAAGTCTCATGCTGTCGACAGAGCAGGTTAAAAAGAAGCTGCGTGGCTGAGATGATCTGAACACAAATACCTGATTGATCACTTTTGTTTATTTACTGTAACAACCTCCACCCCTGTACGCGTATTTCTGGAAGCGAGGGGAGGCATTTATCTTGATCTAGAGACAACACAAGGGATACCACCAACACATTTGTTTTCGGGGCCTTTGGGTCACCTTGACCCAGAGATAAACATGAACAAAATAATTTTGTTTCCCAGGTTACAATACTGAGATATTACCGACTGACTTCGAGATGATTCCATGGATCAAAATGGGATCCGCCAGGGAAATATCAAGTTCTTCATCCAGTTAGCTGGGATTTTTTTTTAAAAGAAAGAAAAAAAAAGGATGAAAGTACTTCAAAATCAACTGAAAAAAAACGGAAAATGTTTTAACTACAAAAAATATATAGTTGACCATAAAAAGCAATCAGCTACCAAAAAATTGAATGAGAAAAGTTATGTGTAAACCAAAAGTTCCAAAAGAAATAGAAATAATTTATTAATTATGAAAATATATCTATACAAAGTACATTTTTAATATTAAATAAACGAAAATGTACAGCTTTAAACCAAGAAAATCAGGAGAAGATCATTTGTCCAATAGTAAAGGTTTCCCACAACGTTCAATTCTAGAAAAAAAGAAAAGATTTGCAAAAAGGGAAATATCAACTGTAGACAAATCTGCTCTTTAAATAAAAGTTAGTAAAGCATTAGAGAGAATTAATTAAATCAATAAAAAGTAATCATTGTAAAGAAGTCAAAATCAAAGAAGAAGGTCATCTGGAGAGAAGAAATGCAGGAGGAAATAATGTACAGTATTTAGAGTTTAACAAAGAAAGAAAGTCTAATGTTTGAAAGTGTGTCTGTAGAAAACATTTGACTGTAAAACGAAAAGTAAATATGATAAAAACAAAGACTAGTTAAACAGTAGTAAGTTATAAGAATTTTCAAACGTAGAAAGGACTTCTGAACTAAAAAGCCTAAAGATCGGAGGCAGAAACCTGGAGTAGAACCGAGCCCTCGTCCATCTGATGCGACCCACAGTTTCATCTCTCTTCTTCATCCCTCCCGAAACGTCTCAGTTCTAGTCAGCGTGAAACAACCCGGCCCACCATCTTTGTTGTAGTCGCATCACTTCTTCGGCGGCGCCATCTATCACGGGGCGAAGTAATTGAACCTCTTACTCTGACAGTTTTACTGTCTTTGCTGGACCCGTTCAGCGACGCTGCAGTTATTTCTCCGCAGCTACAGTGGAACTCATTTCATCTGCGGTTACTTTCATTTGGAGGCAAAGCAGACTGATTTAATACCGGATCTTTTCTTATTCCTTCTGTTTATTTCCTTCACCCACGAAACTCCCGTGAGTGATCCATAGTTGGCTTTAATTAGACACTGTAAATGTAAGTCGCGTAAGGAACGCTCGCCTCTGGCCAGATTTAACGATTCTTTTTTTTATGATTTTTTCCCTGCTCACTGTACATCTTCGACCCGATGACTCTCGGGTTGCGTGTGTGAATGGATGTGAGTGACTCTCCGACTCTCCCCAGTGGCCCGCGGCGCTCTTCAGACTGTGACAGGGAGAGTAATTGGCCATCAAAATAATCCAGACCCCTTCCTTCATCCCCAGCTAGCTGCCGGCTACCCAGATTAGACAGAGTTTAGCAGGGGGCGGGGGGGTGGGTGGGTTTCGTTGGAAGTGTGTGTTTGCATGTCATGCAGCTTGACCCGAAGTTACATTAACATACTTAGAGAGAAACCCAGATACCAGGAAAAACGCCTAAGAAAAGTAAAACGAGGGAGCAACTTGGTAGAGGGAGATTAGAAATGAGTAAATTGGGGAAAGTTTGGAGAAAAAGTGGACAAAATTGTAGGAAGACGACCAATAAGGATGGATGTGACTGTTACCTGAGAGTTAAACCTGGTTAGTATGAGAGCAACTCATGCCTGCTTTTTACCCAAGTCAAAGATTATATTCAGATTTGAACTAGTTGATGAAAAAGATGTACTTCTCTTTGATAAAGTTTCTTAAGTAAGTTAAGTATTTTTTCAGCGTTTATCTGTCTGTTACTGTAATAAAGTGAAAGTTCACCCCAAATTCTAATTTCACTCATTTTCTACTCGCTCTCATGTCGACTAAGGGTTGGAAATATTGTCAGAGTAATACGTCCTTTTTTAGAGTTACAAGCAGAAATGTATGTCCGAATGACTTCCAGTGTCTACTTTCTACACTCGGAACTTGCACAATATCGACCGGGAGTGTTTCCTGTCTGTGTAGCATGTTAGCCTTTTAGCTTCCGCTACAAACTGGCATAAAATATAGACTTGTTAATTTTTTTCTGAATAGTTCCTCTTGTCGAGGCTTCAATACAACAGGGACGTTACAGCCGAGCACTATGGAGGTATTAAAATGTTTTTAAGTTCTTTTTGGACGAGGAAATTAAATTAGCGTTGCCGTCGTACTGATGCCTATAACTGCAAAAACACATGGATAACTCTGAAAATAATCCCAACCTTGAATCGACATGAGCGTGAGAAGAAAATTTGATGCTTTATGCATTTTGAATTTCACTCTCTAGTTCAACCACTCTCTGGTTATTACGACTACTCTGTGATGTGCAAGCGAGTCTGGAATTCCACTGGCAACCGTCAAATAAATGTAGGGCAATACTTTTGGGTAATAAAAAATATGGTTGGCTCTTTCAAATGATTCCGTGGTGAGAACTCCTTGAACATATTGTGTCATGTTTTATACTTTAACTAGGGTCATTTCCTCTGGTTGATTTCATGTGTTCAGCAAGTTATTTTTGGCCTTTTCTGCAGGTTTTTTTGCACTTTTCTTATGACCGTCATATTTACATTTTTTCCTCATTTAGTTGATCTTGTTTTTTCCTTTATATGCTTATTTTCCTGTACATTTATATCAGTAGATAACTCATTTGCTTCATCAGGAGGAATAAGGAGCCGATGCAAGTTTCTCTGGTTGCTCTAAATTCCCCTTTTTTTGTCTGCCAGGGTTAAAGTGATCATTTAATCTTCACTCATCTTCTACTCATCATGTCGACTAAGTGTTTGGATTAATTTCAGAGTAATCTGTTCCTTTTTAGAGTAATAAGCAAAAATGTAAGTTCATTTTAATGTAGCGTCCGATACTCACTTATCGTAGTCGTAAAATTCTCGGAAAAAGAAACACTTAAAAAAAAATCAAAATACCTAAATACTGCTCATCTGTAACACCCATATTAACAATATTAAAAGCCTCGACAGCAGAAGCTACCAGGCCATTAGCGTAAATCTTGGGCATGCGCAGTTTTGGGTGAACTATCACTTTAACAGTATTTCCTCCTTATAACTGTCATAGACTAGTCTTTTGTAGACAATAAGGAAGCACTTTGAGGCTAGCCTGTTAGCTATACTGCAAACTGCAGCAAGGATCCCAAAGTTTCCAATCAACGTCTGTATATTTATGGGAGGAAAACGGGGTAACTGGAGTAAAACCCACACAAACAAGGGGGGAACATGCAAATTCCATACAGAAAGGTCGCAGGTGGCTCCCCCCCAGGCTTGGAGTGAACCTGCAACCTTCTTTCTATGAGGCACATGCTAACCTCTGCACCACCGTGCGCCCAGTATTCACATCTTGTTAAATAAATCAAAATTAAAGGAAGGGTAGATGATCTTCAAAGTGATGTGAGAAAGTTACATTTTTTAAATCAAACAGTACGACACAACACTATTTAGAACGTGAGTATGAAACTGCACAGGAAACTGAACAAATGGCAGTTGAGTTGGATTGAGATGTCGCCATCCAATAATATCAATTGGCAGCTTAAAATGAGTGTCTTTATGTGTGTACGATGTTTTTACGGTACTGAAAGTGTGACAGGTGGCCCTGATTCATCGGCTGCAATTGGAGTGTGAATAGGAATTCTAGCAAAATAATTTTAAAAAAAATGATCCAGGAAAAACAGAACTCCTATGCTTCATTTAAAGAAAGATAAAAAAAAAAAAAAAATTCATACAAATGTAATAAAGATTTCTTTACAGGACAGAATCTGTGTGGAGAACTTTGAAGGGGATTTGTTGGAGATTATGCATGGACCGTATCCGATTTTCCTTTTAAAGTCACAGTCAAATTAAATCTAACAAATGGATCTCGTGGGTCGAACAATATCAAAGCTCAGAGAACGCCGATGACAAACAAGCGTGTCCTCTCGCGGACGAGACGTTACGCTCAAGGTTGTTTTCATATGGGCCAGTCAAGGTGAGCGTAAATAGCATTTGGGCCTCCTGCGGCCGCCCCATCGATTCACTGTATTACCAGGTTGTACAAACACAAATGGGATTACTTGGCGACAGCAGTGGAGTCGCGGCGAGGATCGAGGAGGGCAGCCAAACAAAGGGGGGGCCGACTCTCATCTCTATTGAGGACTGGAGGTTGACTTTAAGAGCTAAACCACTCCTGTGTGGATCACCTCTAGATATAAAAAACATCCCAACCGCTTTAGTCATGATCCATGGTGACGACTTTGACGACAAATAAAATAGAATAAGAGTCTTACCTGACACGACGACTTGAGTCGACGATTTTTCTTTCTGTGGAACAAAGAAGTTATTATTGATTTTAAAGAAACTGTTTAATAACAAGAGACATATTTGTGGACCAATCAGGAAGCCGTATTTCTAGGCTCTTTATGACCATGTGACATTTGCTGTAATTCGCCGACGCAATTATTCATTTAAACCGCTTTCGAAATGTTGCTGACTTTGTTCCCCGGCTATAAATAAGCTGTTGTGAATCAACCTCTCTCTTTCTGTGTCTCTCCCCCATCCCCACAACCCCCTCTCTCGCACCACAGGTCCACCAGTAAACGTAACCTGCAACATTTTCATCAACAGTTTCGGGTCCATTGCCGAGACAACAATGGTGAGTCAACAACTCCTGTGAATCCACTTTAATTATGTTTATCCATTTGTGCGTGAGCAGCTAGCAAACAAAAAAAAAAAAACCTTCTTGCTAGTTCGAGCAATTATTCCCCCTAAAAAATGGACCGATTTTCATTCGGTTTTTTTTATTGCCTTTCAAAATTAAAGGCCTTCCATCGCATGATTGTCGAGAGTCGTCTTCGCCTCATTGAGTCCGTCTACACTTGAAGGGAAGGCAACGTTCCGCCGTTCATTTGCATAACAACACAGCGTTGCGAGAGACGGGACTGAAATTTGGACTCGTACAATACACAGAAAATCCATTAGTGTTGATATAACTGAGGCGTCAACCTTCATGCAGAAGAAGATCTGTGTGTGTGTGTATGTGTGTGTGTGTGTGTGTGTGTGTGTGTGTGTGTGTGTGTGTGTGTGTGTGTGTGTGTGTGTGTGTGAGGGAGAGAACACAGAGTGGATTTCAGTAGGCATCTCTAAATGTCACATTTCCGTCTCCCTTAAGGATAGACGCAGACAGAAAAGATCTTAAAAGATTGGAGTTTTAAAATAGAAACGTATAAGTTAAATTAGATTCATCATTTCAGAATATATCGATCCAATACTCGTCCAAAACTCATTCTGTAACTTGGTGTAGAGATGGGTAGATTTTCACATCTAAACAGATACAGTACCAATACCAGGGATCTGGGAATCGATACTGCTACCAATTAACGGTACTTTTATTATAATTACTGTCAACTATAATTCAATAGTTTGTTTCATACTGAATTGACTTTTATTTTTCAATTGAGCACACTTTTTTCTCAACATATACGGAGGGGAAACAAACCACCGAGGATGGAATGAAACTAAATAAAGGTATAATATTTTACAATTTGAAGTGCTGAACAGTTAAAACTAAGTTAAGTTAAAACTACATGCGTTGCAGAATGGTTGCCTTTGTGCTTGGTTCTGTATTTCTATTGCTTATTATGTGTGTAATCTTATTTCATTGTTTTATTCAGTACGGACACCAATAACGAATTCCTATGTTGAGTTTACAACACTGGCAACACAACTTTCTGGTTCTGAATTCACTTACATTTTATTAAAAGTGTCAATTCGTATCAGTTATTTCAGTACAGTTTATGGTTAAAATAAGTTTATAGAATTGTCTTGGTTTTTTTACAACTCTTATTTATGAAAATCAACATAATATTCTCGGGGAGGATACAAGCCTGTTCCACACTGACTGTATGTCTGCTGTAAAGAAGATTTGGTCTGAAGGAGTAGACAGACCTGTAAATTAAATAAATTAAATAATTTCCAATTACGTGACAAAGTAGGCGGAAACAATGATAAAACATGTAAGTTAAACATGCTGAGTTTAAGACAAATCTTCAGCTTCCTGGAAAAAGGAAAAATACTGCAGCATGTTAAGTCTGAAGCTCTTCACTTACTCACAGTTACGATGATGCTTTCAAGTACCGAAACAAGAAACCGTTGAATTAATGTGAATCTGGACCTGGTAGAATCCACTTGATTTGGTGGATACAAAAGAAAAAAGTATAGAAATGCGCCACCCATCTTTACCTTGGCACCTCTCGAGTGATGATTCCCTGCCTATTGACGGATTCTTATTTCACTAGGGAACGATGCAATGATAGCGACTGAATAGGGAGCCGTTACACCCCCAGTAAGGTTTCTAATGTAGACCAACAAAATCGTTTTTCTTCTTTTTTGTGTGCAGCCATTAGCCCACAATAAGAAAATCCAAATCCAAAGTGCGGAAAGTTCCACTATGAATGAGTGCTAGCTGAAAGAGGGGCAATACAGTGGACTGGGAAAGGACAGCTTGGGTTTGGGCATTGGTCTGCAGCAAGGAGCAACCTCTTCCTGCTTCAATAAACCTTTTGCACTAGTTTCGGTGTTGACTTGTGATGGATGCTAAAGGTGATATTTTGATCCGACACAGCTAGCACTTCTGTTTTAGAATAAGGGTTCAATTTCAGACTGCAAAGAAGTCGTGGCTCTTTTTTCTTAAGCCACTAAACTGCTTAAAGAATCAGTGCGACTCTTCTTTTCAAAGCCGTGCAGGTACCGATCCGGGGCTCAGAGCGAGTAAGGAATGACAGCGATCGATAGGATTGTTACTGATGAAACACAGATAAGGGTTTCAAAATCCAGACGGAGACGACAAACGAGAAAGTTCTTTGTGATAATAGTTTAAAAAGGCTGCAGGAGGGTAAGGCACAAAAGAAGGGACCCAAAAAAAAAAAGAAAGGGAAAGACGAGGGTCAGCACCGCAGGGAGAGGAAGGGAACAATAGAAGGTGGAGGAGAGGAAAGAGCAGGCTCAGTAGAAAAAGTCACCTGCGGAGAGTGCGAGGAGGAGGTTATCCCTAACTGAACCTGCGCAGACATGCATCGCTGCCCTGGAACTGCTGCCCGCTGCAGAAACGCCAGATTGCAGTCTAGAAACGGAGCTGCGACCCAGTTGAGAAACAAAATTTAGAATTGGTCTAATTAAATGGGATGACATTTTAACCTATCAAAAAAGGGGCCCCTTACCAAACCATACCCTTTTACTTATAAAGCACTTAAAAACAACACACATTAACTGTATAAAAGTTAATCAAACAAACCATAAAACACACACAACAATACAATAAGATTGCTAAAACATAAAACCATGGTATAACTAAAGTCCTATTCTCTGAAACTCTGGTTATTGCTCCTGATGATAAGGTTACAGGGTTGAGTCAGTACTTGGGTGACTTAGGTCAGTCTGTCAAACTGAGCCTGAGAAACCTGGGTGTTGTATTTTGCTCAGTTGTTGCTCCTAAGCTTTGGAACGCTCTTCCTCTCTCTTTGTGCTTGATGGAGTCTACTGACTCCTTCAAGAAACATCTGAAGACATTTTTATTGTGCAGGCTTGTCCAGAATTCTCTGAGACTCCTGTGTTGTTCTCAGTATTATCCTGACCTTCTGACCTGAAGTATATATTTTATTGATATTTGTTTTGATTGTTTAAGAGCTTTGTGACCCTGGCAAAAAGGAAAAGCGCACAATTACAATAATAATCACCGGGATGCAGATCCACACCGAAATAGTATTATCACCTGACGCCCGGGTAGGTCATTTTCGATGGAATTATTACATTACAAATCACAGGCCATTCGCATAGGATTAAATCTCCAACATTTTCCATAATGAACTAAGTTTTTAGCCTTGAAATGCTACTTCAACAAGCTAGTTTTTTGGAATTCTCATTGTTCCAAGTTAGGAAAACGCTCTAGGCTCCAAAAGAGACCTGTTAGAAGCTAGCATGTTAGCACATAAAAAATAGGTTTCGCTTTATAATGCTAGTAACTTCATTTCCCACAATTCTAACAAGTGAAAACCATACATGTGATTCATCCAAATAACTTGCAATGGACAACATGGACTGCCAAGAACCATGCCCAAGGAGCCACACTTGAAGCGGCAACTTCCTTCTCCACAGAAAACTTGGCTACCCGGCTTCTACGAGAACATTCAAACTTTAAACACAATGAGCTGGAATTGAACCTCTGACCTTTAAACTGTGAAGTCACAGGACTAACCACAACTGTTGAAACCAAAGAGTGGAAGTCAAGCCACGACGAAACCTCCTGCAAATCCGATTAGGCCGGAAAAGTTTGGCATTATTGGAGCTTCCTAGTTCAATACAACAATAAAGTTACGTTTGGCCATTTTGGCCTCGATGCTCCAAGATTTGACAGAAGAAATCTGGTCGCAGATCTCGGTCTAGGTGTCAGAATCATTCCGAGGCGGCGACATCTAAACGCGAAAGAGTTCTCTTGGCAGCTGGAACAGTTCATAGTAGTGAATCGTCACTTGTGCTGACACCGAACATGATGACTCTGCACTTTTCCGTCCACACTTGCTGCTCCCACCGACACACTTTTATTAAGTCGTTGTCAAGCATTTGACAAGCTGCCCTTTTTTTTTTTTCTCCCCTGATGTTTCAAGAATGCGATTTCAGAGGCGACATTTATTCTTCACATCCCTTTTGTCTCAGCCGGCGCTCAAAGGAGGTGATAATGACGTCTCTGCCTCCTGTAATCGTGATACAGCGGAATTTACAGATCCAACAAAAGCGACGATTGTTATCTTCCCTTTGAGTCGGAGGAAGAAGTTTCCACTGTGGGTGGCTTGCACCTCCCTCCGCGCAACCGCTGTAATCTCGCAGATGAGAAACAACAACATAAAAGTGCCGGAATAATTTGATTTATCACTTATTATCAAAGCAAAACAACCCATTTGTGAGATGGAGAGACAAAACAAAAAGAGAGTTTGGAAGCGGACGATGGTATCTTGATGTAGGGAGATTGTTTATTGCAGATTTAGTTTCTCGCTCGGACCAAAGAAAGTGCTAAAGAAATAAAAACACTGTGATGGATGGAGCTGGTGGAATGGTGCATAGTTTGTTGTAGACCCGGAGGAACACTGCTTCTTTCTTGTTTCAGCACTCACTCGATATCTCTTTCTTGTACACACACACACCTCAGCAGTCGTGAAGAAATAAAGATGTCAAGAAGCGTAAACATCATGTTCACTTCATGAGAAATAGAAAGATGAAGACATGGTCCTTGAAGTTGACACGAAAAAAAAGAAAACAATAACATAATAATAATAATAAATATGATTATTAAGAAGGAGTTTGTATATTCGTGTTGCGTGGGTTTACTCTAAGCACTCTGGTTTCCTCCCACAGTCTAAAAACATACAGAGGTTTATTGAGAACCTGGGGAAATTGAGTGTGTGTTTGAATGGTTGTCTGTCTTTGTGTGCCCTGCGACAGACTGGCATCCTGTCCAGGGTTTCCCCTGCCTCTCGCCCAATGAAACTCGAATAGGCTCCAGTCTACCCAAGACCCCCATAAGGGGTAAACCAGTAGAAAATGAATGAATGAATTATTAAGAATGTGTGCGTTTGTGACTTGATCTCTGACTTGAGAGAAACTAACTAGAACATTTAAAAACTCTTATAACTGAAAAAATAATAATATTAACAATAAAACTTATAACTGAAAAAATAACAATAAGTAAACTCAAGATTGTCAAAATATATATATTTTTAAAAGTAAGATATTGGAAAGATCATGAACATATTTGGAAGATATTCCCATGAGATTTTATATCTACATGATATAATTATGACTATAATGGAAAGAATGTGAATGAAATAAAACATAAGAAAAATACAATTCAAGAAAATTGAAAAAGACTAATATGTTTATATAATAAAGTGAGTTAAAATGAACCCTTTTTGTTTTTATTTTAACAGAAAAAGGATGGTAGTATTGGATTAAAAAATCTAAACCATATTTAAAAGATTAAAAAAATAATCATTACGGAATCTTATCCCAAAGAAGGGTGACAAGGCACTCAAATAAGTCTCAACCTTTAGTTTTAAGGTCACTCTGTTTCACATTCAAAATATATCATGATTTGTTTTTTTTACTTTCCTCTGGCTAACTTTTCTCTTGACATCATCGGAGCGACTGTTAAAAGTTTCTCCGGGGCCTTGAAAAAAAAAAAAAAATTGCACGCGCCAGCTTTTCAGATTCACCTCCAGATCCGGTAGAAAGTTTCCTGCTCGAAATTCATTCTGACGTCCGGAAGTGCTGGTGGGGATGTGGTGTATTTTGAGGTCAGGTCCCAAAACAGCATCTCTCCCTCCCTCCCTCCCCCCTGCGTACACCGAACTTGTCAGACGTGAAATGTATGAGCCGTGTAGCATCCTCGTCCTACCTGAGCCACATACCCGACATGTTGTTATGACAAGTGTGGAATTAAAATATGGCCGCCGTTCCATCCTTTTTTCGTGGAAGAGAAAAAGAAAAGGCGGGCAAGGAGGATGATCGCGGTTCTTCACGCGTGGTTTATCACCTGACTTTAATACAAGTCGAAATGAGTGTGGTATTGTGTAAGTACAGCATTTTCCCTGCTAATGGTTTCATAGCAGCGCGGCGGTGGAGGAGGGTAGTTTCGGGGGTGGAAAGCACTTAACAGTCCAGCGGCCTTATGCTGGGGTATTAAACCGGGGCGAGGGAACCTACAGTTTCCCATCCACACACATGCGACACCCCTGCGGCATTTTACTTTTCAGACATAAACCGATAAAGTGAGTCGTATGTACCCTAAAATTGGGATCCGTCCTGGAATCCACAGCATCAGTTACCACCCCCACATATTGTTCAGCTGTCTAAAGCCACGGAGAAGCCTCTGAGCCGTGAAGCCTCGGCTTTATGGACCGTGTGACATCCTCAATCTGACCCGATTCTTTTCCACGGAATTATCTATTTCCTTCCACCACTGTGCTTTCGGAGAGTGAAGTAATGTGTTCTCTTTAGGCATGAGAACGAGAGGTCTAGAAATGGCTCCGGTGACCGTGAAAGGAGGGGGTTAAACAGCGGGACCTTTTACTGTTTGTGAACTATTTTTTTTGGTTTGTTTGCTGGTATTTAATCTCTTGGCTGCCAGAACTGAAGCTATTTGTGAGGTGTGATGGTCTGCAGAGGTCAGCTGCTGTTAAAAAGTAGCCCGGGAATGGAAAGCCTGTTAGATCACAGCTCGACTAAATTGTCCCTCATGGACAATAAAGATCTTTTTATGGGACTCGACTGAGACTCAGTTGGACATGCTAACTTATCTTAAATTGCTGGTTGCAAGCTATTATGGCAAATTTTATTACATGACAGACTCAAAACTCAATTGATTAAGACCAGAGGGAAATTATTATATAGGAGACATTATTGATCAAAATGATTAACTTTATTTAATTTTACTGGTTTTATGGGCTGCTATTGTGAAGCAATAGGAAACAAATAAACATATCGAACGTATGGCTTATTAGCGACAATTCTATTCAGAAAAAAAATCACCCATTCACCATTAACACTCAAATAGAAAAACAAATTCTCAACTTATATTATCTTATATTCCGTTTTTGTACCAAAATACGGAGTTAAAAACACTGACAAGGGGGATGTTTTTTAAATTTGGAGTGGGACTGGAAGTAAAATTATTTTCCAGGAAAAATTTTGCAAATATTATCACAAGAAATACCACGACATCCTTTTATGTGCAGTAAATGTCTTTTTTCATGTTTAAAAAAAACGCTATAAAGTTCGATTCCCGGTTTGATGGAAAATAAATATGTTCTATTTGATGAATGAATACTAGTTCTCTTTTGTGGCGTGTTGTAAAATACAAATACATACAATACAATACAAAATTGTGGGTCAATTCTAAAAGTCCTGTTTTAAATAAAAGTCACAAGGATTCCTTTTGACAGCTTTAGTTTAAATACAATAAAAAACACATTCCAGAAATCCATATCCAACCATACTGTGTGTTTATAGACTAGTAGCTCGACATGTCTGTTCTAACAGACTTCAAACACTGAACCAACTGTACGTCTGTGTGTACTGACCCGCTTCACAGATCTGTGTAAACAGAGGAGAGGCAGCAGAAGTGAAAGAATGAGCGATTTCAGCTCACGAGCGCTTTGCCGCCGCGTTAAGGCGACCCAACCACAATCATCAAAGCTCGTGATTCATAATTGCCAACAGCGATTCAACTTCTGTCAGTCAAAACTGCAGGCAGGTTCGACCGACGCTGCTCTTCGAACACTCACTTTGGTGTTAATCATCAAACTCTCACGCGACACGACCGCCTCTCACCAACACAAAGGTCACAATCATTAGTATCATACATTCAGTGAAGTACAAACTGATGAACGTCCAGGAGCGCGACCACGTGACTGCGACACGTGCGCCCGCTCGGCTCATTGCGTCTCTAAATGCCACCTGCCGGGGCCGCTGCCCGGGCTTCGTCTCGCCTCCGAAATGCATTTCTGAGAAGCGGTGCGGCTTAATGACGCCTCCTTCCTGGCCGGAATGGCCGAGCTCCATACTCCGAGAATAATTGACAATTAGGGAGATGGAGTGGCGAGCTAAATGCCACATCACGCTAAATAAAGAGACTCCATCTCGGAGGGTGGAATTGCGGGGGTTGGTGGGTAAATGGGCAGCGATAAAGAGCCTGAGAGAGCGGCCGCTTTCGAAAAGGAGCAGTTTGCAGGTTCATGACTATATTTTGGGCGATGACAAAATTAGGACCCTGAACATGATAGTTATTCAGGTTGAATCAGAGTTCCGTCCAACCGCACCGCAGGAGCACATTGTATCAGGGCTGTGTGGGTGAGTGTACAAACCCAACATAGCAATACTTTTTCACTTAAGATAGATGGGTAACCAAGTGATTTGATAAGCATGTTTTGACGGGTAGCTCGTCTAAACCCAGACATTTCCCACTTCACTGCCACTTGCTTCTACTTATCTGTCTTTTCATAAGTGCTGTATACACCTACACAGGGTCCTCTTCCTTACAATCACTGCACTTCTGTGAGACCAGCCTTCGACACACTTTCCTCCCACAAGCCAATCCATGGTACTTCTTCTACCACTTTCGCTACTCCATTGCTGGTTATGTGTTCCTTCCCTTTGGGCTATTCCAAATCCAGCAACAACAAACTAGACTTAACCATGTTTCAAGCAAGGATTATGGTTGGGTATACCAGTACCCACTACCTCATAATGGAGGATGTAATTCTAAATTGCTTAAACTTTAAGTTCTATAGATGTCCATAGCACAAAAAGTCGAACAGTACGCAACAGATATGGTGATTACAATGTTCCCGTTCTTCCCACAGGACTACAGAGTGAACATCTTCTTGCGGCAGCAATGGAACGACCCTCGGCTGGCCTACAGCGAGTACCCAGACGACTCGCTGGACCTGGACCCATCTATGTTGGACTCCATCTGGAAACCTGACTTGTTCTTCGCCAACGAGAAGGGTGCCAATTTCCACGAGGTCACGACCGACAACAAGTTGCTACGTATATCTAAAAACGGCAACGTGCTGTATAGCATACGGTAAGTTGATTACGTTATGCTAGCCATCCTTTTACCGCTTATGGAGGTCTGTTTTTATTGGAAAACCCAGACTACCCTTCCCCTAGAAACCTCAGCCAGCTCTTAAAATGTTGATCAAGTTTTTGATAGCTTTGGCAATGACTCGGAAATAAATAAAAACGAGCCACGGCAGAAGTTAGAAGTTTGGAAGGTCATAAGTTAAAGCAAGACGCCCCCTAAACTTCCTGTTTACTGCGTCCGGTCTCATCCTCCATTTCAGAGTTCTCTCGTTGCGTGAGAGATGGAGGTGTTTTATATCCTCTCTCTTTTCTCACTCTTGCTATCGCCGAAACGTCCCATTCAAGGCTCAGAGAGTTATAGTCGCCTTCAGCCGAAAAAAGCGCTCAGCCTCCTCGGCGCCGTTATTGCCTCTGTTCAGGGGCGAATGAGAAATACGCCGCGGCAGCCGCTGTAATCTATTCTGCCGGTTAGTATTCCGGCGGCGCGCAAGATACGTTATCAAGCTCAGTTTTCACCTTCGTGTCCAGCAGGAGGAGGAGAAGAAAGGGTGGGGGGAAGATTGGTCTTTTATAAATTTGGCTGTGAAAAAAAAACCCAGATAGCTTTTCCTGCTGCAAGCTCAGTTTTAACAACATCCCGACAAAACTTCATCAGATCAACGCCAAATGTGGAGAGTAGGTCAGGGAATGACAGCACTTGAGGGAGCGCTCATTTTGCTTCTCAGACAATAACCTAAAAACCACACTTTATTTAAAAAAAAAGTTGCTTGTGTTACATTAAATGGCCTAGGTTTGTAATAAATAGAGCAGATTCTTAGGCTAAGCTGACACGAGAAGTTCGCAAAACGAACAAATATGGTTATATTTACACCCCAGGTAGGTAGGTAGGCAGGCAGGCAGGCAGAGTTAGGTAGGAAGGTAACTAGGCAGGTAGGTAGGTAGTCACTGAGTTTACATGGTGATGAAAATTGTCAATTGACAGTTGGTGATTATCATCAATTATAGAAAAGTCTTTGGGTATATTTCACAATGTCCTCAAGAGAGTAGCTCACCCCTTTATTTGTTTGAGGTATACGATATATGGTATACTTTGTCGTCTTTAAAGCTTAGTGCAGCACATAAGGCATCTTGATTTCTCCACCACATTAGCAGGTATGGCTAAAGCAGGGGTGGCCAATCCAGGACTCAAGCAACACAAAACCTTGCCCACCCCTAAGCAAACGCAATCGTTGCAAACGTTTTTACGCTTCAACAAGCATTTATTTTTTTCCAAACTACTCCAACAGGGAACTATAACACCAGTTCTGACTAACAGACCTCTGATTACTTATCCGATTTTCAACCAAAGTTCTCAAGACCCCTCAAATCCAATAGCAAAGGTTGTAGCTGTAGCTTTTATAGCCGTGTGAGCTCAACAAAGACTTGACTCTAATAGTCTGTTGTCTTACACCGTAATAGGGTTACAGACCCTTATTTTCTCTACTTCATCAATCCGTACTTTCCGTAAAAAAAACATTTAACCGAGAACTCCAGTTATTACTCTGGTTCTTTCGTACAAGTCATATCTGCTACGCTCACTAAAGACATCCTACTCCTGATACCAAATGTGGAGGGAAAAAGAAAAAGTAAAACAGGAGTTTTCTGAATAGAAAAAGTCATCCTTGTCTCAGTGGCCTCTTAACAGACAGAAATGTAAAAAAAAAATCATGAAGTTAATTGCAAAACAAATACATAAGACACGAGAATCCGTCATTAAACACAAACTCAAAGCTAAAGTCTCCTCGCTCACACCGGGCTGTAAAGTTTCTGACATGAAGGTGTGAGGAGAGAGAGAGAGAGAAGCGAGAGGCTCAGTCATCTCGGCGAGAGGATGGACATCATTAGTGTGTTCAGCATTCTGTCAGAGCCTTTTAACAATGTGCAGAGGTGGCAGGCTTTTATTTTGGAACACCACTCTGGCGCAGCAGCGGGAGGGTTTAGGTTTGCTGCACACGACATCAACGCGCTGACAGTCGAAGCTGTCAGGCAGAAACCAGGACAGTTTTCGGATTCATTACGACAGGGAAGAACAAGTGAGCTCATCATCTGATAACTCAAAACCTCACTTCGCTCAAACAAGGAGAAACACGCGTATTATAGATGTATAATGTATAATACATGTAATTATATTCATGGAAAACCGCGTGTGTCTTACAAGAATACCAATGTTTGGTACTGATGTAAAAACCTTCGTTGTTATTAAGAAAACATGACGAGATATTGGCTCTTAAAAAAACTCTTACAGGATATTATATATATCGCCAAATTTTTCTCAGACAAATTTACCTTTAGTAGTAGCTTTTTTTAAATGACTTTAAACATGTGTAATAGTACTCAAAGTGCTAATATTTTGAGTTACAGATAGGAATAGCTAAAGCTGCATAGTAGTATTAGATTATTAATTATAGTATAATTAGTTATGTATAGTAGTAGTGTTTAGAGTAGATGTAATAGTATGGATTTTGTAGTAGTTTAAGTAGTAGTAGTACTTTAAGCAGTAGTTGCTGATGTAGAAGTAGTTATTTAATAATCTCTATTTTGAAAGGTTGAAATGGTTTAAATCAAATCATTGAATTCAATAAAGTACATTTTGATTTGTTTAATTTTTTAAATTGGATTTTGAATTAAATAATTGGTATAGTTTGATGTACTAATTCCTGTAATTAAAATACTATATAATATTTTAAAAATAACTTTTCTAAATTCAAAATTTATAAATTTGAAGCTCTTTCAATCCAATATAAAAAAGTTGGTATACTAGTGCCAATTTTCGCCAAACATGCGTCAATTCCTTGCCGGTCCATGTCGTCACATGATCGTATATGCGTCGCATGATACTTCCTTATAAAGGTTCTCGATGTACTACAGTATTATGAATGACAATCAGATAGTTGCTTTAAAGTACGATTAATATTTATATGATCTTGTAAAAAAAATATATAGATATTGCAATAACACAAAACAAAACGTTAACAGCTTTAAGTGCAAAATGCAACATTTATGTTACGACAAATAATACAAAAAGCATGGCCCCCTAGTGGTGACTATTGGTTGAACTGTTACTTATGTATTTTAATGCAATAATCATAGACATTCACCATCTTTTAATCGTGGAAGCCATTCGATCTCAAATTATTAAAACGGACAAATAAATGAGTTTAGAACATCATTGCCACTCAAAAGAATGGAGTGACTCATCGATCCGAGTCATCAATATTAAAGATTGAGATCAAAAAGACCAAAAGAAAAGTGTCTTCACGACGTATTGAGCACATTGAGCTACGAAACCTGTTCAACCAGCAACTTTAAGTCTGCGGCCAAAGTCATCGTCTGTATTTATCTCATTTCGAGCCAACGTCCTAATTCCAGTAATACATCATATCATTTATTGAAAGTGACTTTTCCATTTATTCCTCGAGAAAGTTGACTTTCTCACTGATACGTTCCCGCCGTGTGACAGCAGTAATTAATTTCAGCGCCAGAGACGCAGAAGGCTAATGTGGCACCGGCGACTCAGAACCGGCTTCTTGTGAACATTTTTTAATTTTCCCCGCCGCACGGATCAGCCTAGCATGAAACAAGATCGTTTTCCCATGTTGCCGCGCTCGTCTCCTCGGCTACAGGTTTTCATCACGTTCGTCCTCCAGCCGAGGAGTGAGGAAGTTCAAACGTGACCAAAGTTACTTCAGTCAAAAACTTTTAATATCGAGTCTGGTTCGTAAAATGTTGCCCCAGACACGATATGATTAAAAAAATGAAATGGGATTCAAATTGAAAATAATAATAATATCTTTCTTATAATGAATAATGCCTGAACAAAAAAGCAAATGAATAAATAAACATAAACATTGAATAAAAATAAAGAATCCAAAGTGGTGCAAGTTTTTTCTGAAATAACCAAGTAAAAATGACAACACCCGAATCGGAGAACCAGAGTCGTGTGCCTAAGCAATTGAGTTATCCAGGCTAGCAACATCGCGCAAGTCCATTTTTTTGAGACATTAATTGAAGAATTGTAAGTATTTCTTAGCCATGATTTAGTATTTCTTGGACATAATTTGGTATCATGATTTATTTATTTTTTATTTCAAACCATGTAATGTCTGTGGGTTCTGTAAAATGTATAGAAATATTGGTGAAACAGAATTATTAAAGAGTGGTGGTTATTTTAAAGGTTGTTTTATAGTATGACCTGTTGAGTGATGTGAACTTGACCATATCATTGTAGTAATATTTGTAGCAAATATATGTACCACACACGGCCCTTTGCTTGTATGCATTAGGCCCAGTATGAGATCAAAGGAAAATTCCAAATGTACAAATCTTTCCTGACTTTGTGGTTAAGCATATTTTTTTCTTTCCTTCTTCATCTTTGCTTGTATATATGTGGCCCTGTGTGAGATCAAAGGAAAACTAGAAATATATAAATGTCCCTGACTTTATGTTCAAACTATTAATTCAAACATAGTTGATTTAATGATTGATTGACTTTATTAATCCCTCTGGAGATCTCCTTCGGTAAATTGAGTTTCCAGTAGACATCATAAAAGCAACAGGAACAAAGTTCAAAACTAAGAACAAAGTGCAAAGGATGACAAATTGCAAGTATAAAGAACTTCCACTCTCCTTCCCTTAAATTCAGAATTAAACAACCTAATAGCACGAGGAACGAGTCCTTGAGTCTATAATCCATCAACAGCCATTTTAAATATGTCTCTTTGTGTATGATAGAATAATCCCTTTGTTCTTCTTCATCTTTGCTCAGAAATTATAATCAATAATGATATAAAATGTAGCTTTCTGCAACATTTTTACATGATCAGTCTTGTAGTTTTACTCTGAACTCAGTGAGGGCCTCATAAAAGTTTCCAGAGCCCCATATAGTAACTGCATATTCAACAGAGCCGATGGTAAAGTCGTTCCAAAACACTCGGGAAGAAGCTTCTGCTAGCATCAAGACTGTAGCATGACCTGTTGAAAAGATGCTAAGCTGTTTGTGTGTTTCTGCAGAATAACACTGATCCTTGCGTGTCCGATGGACCTGAAGAACTTCCCCATGGACGTCCAGACCTGCATAATGCAGCTAGAGAGCTGTGAGTTGCACACACACACACACATTAACACACACAACGAAACACAATCCGAGTGAGCGTATCAGTCGATCGGCCCGAAGGGTTGGATATATGCTGTATAGATTTGTCCGTGGCCTTTCCATTCTTGGGCAAGACGTGAGGGGAATCGGAAGCAGGAGTTGAAGTTCAAAGAGATCCTGGACGGGTCAGCGAGCAAAGACCGGACCAAACAACCATCATGGCCGGCCGGTGCTAACGCGGACTGACACTCCCTCTTTCATGACATGTAGAGGAAGTGACAGATACAAGAGGAGATTTAATGTCAGCGTCGATCAGACGACTGTAAAAACATTGTTTTAGCACTCGCGGCTCCCATCATGTACTCCCTTCACTTCCCCCGTCAAACGTCCGCCCCGATTTGCCTGGGATGTCTGTGAGTGAAGGTGGATCTCCTCTCTCCTCCCTACAGTCGGCTACACCATGAACGACCTCATATTCGAGTGGGACGAGAAGGGAGCCGTGCAGGTCGCCGACGGACTGACGTTACCTCAGTTCATCCTCAAGGAGGAGAAGGACCTGCGCTACTGCACCAAGCATTACAACACTGGTGAGTGACAAAACACAAGCAAGAGGGGTTTTCTTTTCCTCAAAAGTATCACGACGACATGTCTTTTACTGATGGGACCCTCTAGGAGATCTTCCTTGAAGTATTCCAACTACTTTGATATCCTTAAGGAGGAATCGGTTCCTCTAGAAAAGGTATCTTGGAGTTTGAACTTTCATGAAGGTTTGAGGGGTCAATAGAATTGATGGATGGACAGACAAACGAAAGGATGGACAGAGGAAAGTATCCGTGAAGGTTCTCATGCATGATGTTTCCAACCATATTTATGAAACCGTACATTATTTGTAGGCCAATTACGCCATTTTCTGAGCTCGCCAGAGAAAACATGGCTGAATAAATGGAGGAATAGAGGGATTGATGCTGGAATAAGATGGTGGAATAGACAGATAAATACTAAAGGGATGAAGGGATGGATGAATGACAGTTACAGGAAAAAACTGTCAGATGGACGGATGACGTGATTGAACAGAGAAGATAGCGTTTCAAGAAGGGATGTATAGAAAGAGAAGAGATGGATGGACACATGAGGGATGGAAGGAAACATGTTCAATGGATGGCAACAGTTGATGGATTGAGAATCGGTGAATTGCTGAAGATGTGGTGGAATCTTATTTACGTTGGATAAATAGTTGTGTGGAAAAAGAGATAGAAAAGAAGATGGAACGATAGGCGAATAGACGAACCGTTCAGTTGTGAGCATAGATGGATGGAACAGGAGCGCAAAGGATGATTTGGAAAGAAAGGAAGATACCAAACAAGGATGTATGAAGACGATATAAGACCAGGATGGATCAGTTCTTAGATCAGACTTGGAGAAACTGTGACCCGGGGGCCTGCAATACATTTGGCCAAACTCTTCTGATAGTTAAAGATTCTCACTTTCAATAACTGTTTGTTTAATGCTATATTTGAAAATCAGTTCATCAACATCAACATCAGTTGTGTATTTATACAACACAACATTTCCAATTTCCTTAGAATTTGACTCAATAAGAACCCCTTTTTAACCTTTTGTGTTTCTTTTTTTATTTTATTTAATGAAATCACATCAAGTAACAATTTTTTTTTTCTGTATCTTTGTCATATAGTTTACCTAGTTACCTATAGTTATAGTTACCTACATATTGTTTATTTTATTTATCTGCCCACCTATATTTAATGATATTTCTTAACCATTTGAGTTATAAATTGTTTTTATTCATGTGTAAATACACAATATAAACTCATCTGTATGACTTAAACGTAATGTACCTTTTGTAAATTTTGTATATTTTTTAAAAGAAATCACATAATTTCATTAATTTTTTTTAATTATTATTGTGTAATCTTCCATCACTTTTTTATAAAAGGATTTAGTGTATTTTTTGTCATGTTTTTTACTCCAACTAATTTTTTCCAATTTATCCACTTATATTTTAGGTTAATTCTGTGTATTTGTACACCACTAAAACAATTTTCTTACCACTCTGTCTGTATAAAAATAAGTATTGTACATTTGTTTAAATAAGGTACCTTTTATCTTTTTTTTCTTTTTTTTTTATGAAATCCAATTATTTAATTTATTATTTTACATTTATTATATTACATTTTCATATATTCTTTTACACTATTGTTGTTTATCTTCCCCCACCCCAAATGTTATTTTTGTTTTATATATCCTTTATATTTATTTATTTATTTATAAGGGCTAGCTTTCAGCTATATATTCAAATAAAATATGTAGTTTTCTCAAACTTTATTTCATCTTTTTGTTTTTTTCTATTTTGACAAAATGTTTCAAAATTTTCAGTCAAATTTAAAATAATGTCCTCTAAGACAAGAAAGAAAGGACAGGAAAGTACTAAGGAGACTTGAAAGAAGAAGAAAGAATCTAAAAAAGTTTGGAACATGAGGTGAAGATATAAAAAATGAATACAAGTTCAATGGAACATCCGAAATAAAAGGACATGACAAAGACAGCAGAGGACAAGGAGGAGACAAAGGGACACAAAAGAATCTGACTGGGATATTTTAGGAGATTAGATTAGAGACATTGGAGACGAAGAAGGACAGAGGAGGACGTGGTAGGACACTGTCGCCACTTTGGTTCTCCCTCCAGGTCTTTGCAGCCGAAACCATCTGCCCTCCCTCCCTCGCTCTCCTCTCCTGAGGAAACAGAATGTAAATAAATTCTGTTTGTGCGCGTTGAGTTCCGTTTCACTTTCAGGATAAATGAGCGTGAAAGACGCAGCTTTTCCAGGCCGGAATGTGCCGCATTTATCAAAAACTACATTTTCACCCACGGAGCGTGATGCAAGTAAAACCTGGAGCGGAATACAAAAGGGCCTGGAAAAAAAACTATTGATGAATAAGCAGACAAAGTAAAGAGAACTTTCTTTTTTTTTTCCAACAAGAAATGTGGGTCCAGTTGTGTGTGTCTGTCTGTGTGTGTGGGTCAGCATGTGTGTGTCTTTGATTGGTTCACACTGCGAGACATCACTCACACGGAGGTTGACGTCTGCTGTCACTGCAGAGGAGATGAATGATCCACCCCCAGACGAACAGCCTTGACACGACTCAACCCCGACACACACACACACACACTCACCCACACACACACGCTATACTCGTGCACTCGCGGTCGATGCACACTCAGAGACAATTAGGTCATAATCCCATAATCCACTGCTTTGTTATATAAATACATGTAGTTCTGTTTCCGATATGTCAGTGACACCGCGGGGAGAAGGCGGGACAGAAAATGTGTCGTCCTGAGCTCTAGATATAAGTTAAAGTGACGGACATTTTGGAAATAAAAGCATCAAAGTTGCATCTTGTTGAAGGTCCTTCAAAGTGAAGTAAGGAATCCCTTTTGATTTATTATAAATTGGTATTAACTGACTAAATCTCTTTATCACAGTAGGAGTTTTCTGAAAATCAGAGGCAGGTCATGAACCCCCAAATTGAAAATTGAAAACAAGGTGGAAAATAGACTTTGCGTAAACAATGCACATGTGGACTGTGTATGTGTGAGACCCTTCAGTTTTCACGACAATTTGCAATTGCGTTGGTCAAACATTGTTTAGAAAGAACCAAAAAAACATAGATTCCTCCACAGTGATTTTTCAACAGAGCTTAGGTGTTTGGGCTGCAGCGGTGAGACGCCATACAATTGAAAGATGAAACCTTCAAAATCATCCAAGATCCAGATGGAAAACCAGCAAAAATCTGATTAATTGATTAACAAATAAACAAATAAACCTACACTGGCAGAAGAAGCCGCTGTAGTTCAGGAACCCCCACCTGTAGTGGTCTTTCAGGGTCAGGACTACTCAAGTCGATTTGGTTTTATCTGTCAGACCACGAGCCAACCACTCTACCATCTGAACCAAGGCCCCCCCCCCGCTAGGGTCATTGTCATAGGATATGATTTATTTTTAGATTTTTTCCAAAACACTGGTTCATAATCCTGTTGAGTTAAGCGCCACTAAAAGAAATCTTCTCACTTCGTTAAACTACAACTAACTTTTAAGTTCTTAAAACAGATTAAAAACATTGTAAATAAGTAATAGTTATTTGTAAAGCGCCTTTCTAGAACCAGGGTCACAAAGCGCTTGAACAATCAAAAGGCAATTCAAAAATACCTACAGATTTGAAAACTCTAAAAGGCAGAGACACATAAGACAAACACAGGTGTCCCAGACGTTTAGGAAAAAGCCTGAACAAATAATAAAAAAAGGTCTTGAGATGTTTCTTGAAGGAGTTAGTAGATCCATCACACTTGACCCTCACAGGACAAGGAGATACCTGCCTTTTTGGCCCATGGCTACCTTTTTATAAAGTGATGATTTAACCGAAAATTCAAACTTCAATGATTTTTCTACTCGCCCTCATGACGACTAAGGGTTGGGATTTTTTTTCAGAGTAGTCTGTAGCTTTTTAGAATTTTACACAAAAATGTATGTTCATTTAAATGTAGTAACTGGAGCTCAGTTGTGTTCCTCTTCATCTTTGTCCAAAAAGAAACATCCAAATAGCACCTCCAATGTAGACAATAGACTCCATGCACTCTTGAAACGCTAGCAATACTAACCCTGAGTACTTCCGGTCTGTTTCGTATGCTATTCTTAAAACCTCTGCTACAAACAAGCTTTAAAGACAGAATTGTTTAGGTTTTTCCAGAACATTCCTCATGTTGAGGCTTCAATACAAGATGGACGTTACAGACGAGCAGTATGGAGGTATTTGGATGATTTTAAGTGTCTTTTTGGACGAAGATTAAGACGAAGACAAGCGAGCATCAGTCACTACGTTAGCATGGTCATGCATTTTTGACTTTAATGCTAAAAAGGAATGGATTACTCTGAAAATAATCCCAACCCTTAGTCGACATGAGGGTGAGTAGAAAATTTGTTGAATTTAGAATTTGGGGTGAAATATCGCTTGACTCGAGAAAGAAACCTAATAAAAAAAAATGGAGTAGAACTGAGTTACAGTAGTACGTAGTCCTAATATTCTGGGACGTTCCAGTAGCTACCACAGGTACCTGAAAGGACACCTGAAGGTCTACTTGGCGAAGCTACATCCCTCGGTTAGTTCGGAAACAGCTCCCCCATAAAAAGGGAAGCCAACTGGCAACACAACCCAACGGTCGATACTGTGAAGGATTGGATTATCATTCCGGAGAAGATGCAAGTTCCATCGGGTAAGATGGAACGATGACCGACATTTTTGTATCCGCATTGTCATCGAGAGGCTGAAAAAAAGCTGCATCACGTCAATAACCTTCAATTTCCAAGCTACAAAAATACCACTACCCGCTTCGTAAAAAAAAAACAATCCTCCCTCACTGCAGTGCTCTTCATTTGCATTGCAGTCCAGCATCGGCAGCACTAACAAATGTCCCCCCGTACTCCCGCCGTAATGTAATGAGCACGCCGCGCCGCGTAATAAACCGCCGGAGAAGCCAAAAAAGCAACATGGCCGGCGATCCATTTAATCAAAGCGGATCAATAGGAGGCGGCCTCATCAATTAGACTTAACCCTAAAAGACCGCAAAACCAGGGAAGGAAGAGTGAGGAAGGAGGGAGGAAGAAAAGAGGGAAGGAGGAAAATGACAGCTGAAGGAGGAGGCAGATGAAAGTAGATGAGGTTGGACTTGATTTATTACCGCGATACACTTCAGAGCTTTTAAGTGCTGTCCATATTTTCCATCTGATAAGAAGATTGAAGTTATTCAGCCGGGGCCCCCGTCTCAGGCGAGCGCCAGTGCCCGGGATACCTCCGACGTCAGCTCGTGTGTGTGCACATGTCTTAAAATCAATACTGTCATTTTGCGTTTGCGGAGTTTAGATCTCGCTCCGGTAAACATCTCCCAGATTAAACATCAAAGTAAATAAGAAGTTCTCGGCTGTCAGAGGGGCGATCAAAGAACCGGCAGACGATTGATTTCGATGCCATACGTGTGCATTAATGTATAATTAGACTCAATGTTGACGCGGAATATGAGTGATGGTTACTTGGGAGCATAAAGGGAACTGATATCAACTTACATAGACTTTATTTCGGAATTTTCCATGGAAAATATTTTAGTAAAATACAGATTTTCAACATGTATTTAAAAGACCCTCACATCTTGTGTACACAATACAATTCAGAGCCTACATTTATACAGTCTGTACGATTGTAACACTCACTTTATCAAAACTTTTGACACTTTTCCATTTTGAAAAATATAGTTATATTAACTATTAATCATCATTTGATCACGACAAAGTCAAACATGACACACTAATGTGTTGATATGGGTTTTATGGAAAGGTGTTGGTATTTTGAGAGCTCAGTAGGTGGCGCTCACAGTTAAAAAAAGACAATGTAAGGTTGGAAAAAAGTGGTTGGAAGTCGACGATCAAGACTGCCATCTAGTGGCATTTGAAGATGAGGACACCGTTTCATACTGTATCACCAAACCTGTTCCAGAATTCACTGAAGAAAAGGAGATAAAAACATATCTTAAGTGAATTTAATTAAAGGAATAGTTTAAAAAAAACTGAAAATTCAGTTATTTTTCTACTCACTCTCATGTCGGCTAAGGTTTTGGATTATTTTCAAAGTAATTTGTCCCTTTTTAGAGTTATAGGCCAAGATTTGTGTTCATTTTAAAGTAGTGACTGATCTAATAAAACCATTAGTGTGCAATCTACCCCCGTTGTGGTGGAGTCAAACTACAGACCCGCGTACGATCCTTTTTAGAGTAATAGGCAAAAATGTATGTTCATTTTAATGTAAGGACTGGAGCTCATTTGTCTTCGTCTTCATCTTTTTTTAAAAGAAACATCCAAATACCTCCATACTGCTCTGATATTGCATTGAAGCCTCGACATGAGTGAGTTTTCAGAGAAAAAAAACTTAAATAACGCTGTATATTTCAAGTTTCTTTGAAGCTCTAACTCAAAGTGCCTGCAAATTTAGAACATATTGCAAGTGTTGGTGTGCAAGATTTACGCTGACAAACTGGGAGTTTCACTAAAAACAAGCACAAAAAAAACGTTTGTAACGTCAAGGCTTTAAAACAAGATGGACGAGCAGTATGGAGGTATTTCGGTTGTTTTTAAGTGTGTATTCTCGGTCAAAGATGAAGACGACAAAGTGAGCGCTGGTTGCTATATTAGCATGGACATACATTATTGCTTAGAACTCTAAAAAGAAACAAATTAATATGAAAATAATCCTTAGTCGAAATGAGGGTGAGTAGAAAATGAGTGAAGTACGGGTGAACTATCCCTATAAGATCTTACTGACTATTGAAGTTTCTTTTTTCTTTTGGCAACGTTTTGGGCATGCATTTTTGAAGTACTAGTTTGGCAACAGTATCTAATAAAACCATTAGTGTACAATCTACCCCCATTTCGTGGTGGAGTCAAACTACAGACCCTCGTCTAACCGTCCAGTAAGCTTAACTGAAAGTCCTAGATCTTGTTCCTGCCTTGCATTTTATACTTTTCAACGGACTTTCTACGACATCACCCGCCTCCAAGTCAGCTAAATGTAACGTTCCGGTCGATCCTAGTTTATGGACCCAGCAGCTTTAATCCCGGTCCCCTCCAACGCATCTCCTGCGTTGACAACACTCTACAAACATACCCGGACCAGGAGAACAAATGACCCTGCAATGCAGCAGGAAAACATAATTAGTATTTCAAACAGGAGCCTCTTTCCCCCCTTTTGTGTGGGGACGGATGGAGAGATAGGGAAAAAAAGGGAAATGATCCCGGGAGGACGGCGACGCAGGAAAACACTCCATCTCTCCCCCAGTCACAGTAGACTGCAGCTAATAAATCTGCGGGAAAACGACACCTTAATTCTCTCTTAATGCTTGATTGAGAGGCAGCGAGGCGCACGAGGAGCTGAACACACTCCTACAAGTGCACTCAGAGGACTTTACACGAGTGTAATAGGTCAGAGATGAGGACGCCGGAGGAGGACGAGCGCTCGTGCTACAGCTAAATCGTCCAGTAAGCATTTATGGGAAGTCGTTTGATGAGGATGCGAGGAAGCGGGTTTTTCGTTTGAGGGAAATGAAGTGACAACAGGGATCGATTTTTAACACAAGATGCTTTTTTTTTTTTGAAGTCGTAATGAGACGGCGACCCTGACTGGTCAGGATTTTTCACTTTTTTATTGCATCCTCCTGCTTCTCTTGATGCATGAGGGTCAAAAATGCACCACGGAACAACAACACAAACAGTTGTGTATCCGCTATAGCGTGGGTTCGCGCTGCGTCCCGCGGCCTCGCCTCGCTCCTGCTTGTATCCCAAATGAGCTGCAGCTCCCATGACGGAACAAGCTTCTGCGAGATTTAACCAACAGTTCCGGGGCAGTTTTCGCTGTTTTGTTTTTTTTAAGATGGAAATTAGCAGATATTAAAGTTTTAATATGACATGAATTATAAATCCGAGGCTGCCTTTGAAATATTTGTTCAATGTGTGGAAGAAGAAGGCTCTCTGACCCCATCTATGCGGCCACATGAGGTCAAAATAATAATTATAATCAATAAAACAATTGTATTACTAGGTCATCTTTTTAAGATCATTGTTTGAAGACATTTTTACTCTTTTCTTTCTTTTATTTGTCAGTAAAATTCATTTTATGGTACAATTATCCTTTTTTTTGCTTTTATTTTGTATCTTTCAATATATGAGTGACATGTTTCCTTTGGAATGTTTAAATAAAAAATATAAAATCAAACTAGGATAAGTATTTAAGAATTTACTTTTATTCATTTTCCCATTATGTTAAATCATTCTGTATTCGTCCTTTCCTTCTTTTGGCTTGACGGTCCCGTATAACAGTCACAGTATACAATTTACTTCCTTCCTTAAACGTATACTTACTTCAGTATACATGTACAGAGTTGGCATAATTTAATTCCATTAGAAAAGCTGTTTAAATCATTTAAAATATGCAAAAAGTGAATTATTGCGTCCTACTTTTACCAAGGTGAATTTATATTTTCAATACATGGAAGTTATTTATCATTATTATAAGATTTTAACAGTGTAATTACAGTTGGAAATTGAAAATGATAACTGGATTTTTCAACACTAAGACCATGTAAGAAGTCTTAAATTAAACAAATAATTTACATTTAGTGACAGAGAACAAATAAACACACTTTACTTTTTTGTTGAAAATGTACTACTTCCTTAATACATGTTTTTTCAGAAGCAAAACTACTTTTAACTCATTTAAAATCCCCTTTAGACTCGCTTCATAACTCAAATAACAATCGACATCCTCACTGTTTGGTAACACTGTCACTTCCTCTCAGTGAACTCATCACTAAATTTGTATAATAAGACTTAAGATTTATCAAGAAAAGCATGTGTAACTCTTGAGGTTCTACAGCAGAGCTTAGAGCTACTGAGATTCTAGATACACGAGTGTAAAGATCCGAGTCTCTGCTTTCAGACGATGTTTGAATCTTGGTCACAGTATAAACCTTTGAGGAGTTTCCGTCATTTGTACGAGTCACATTTCGTCAGGACAGAACATAAACCACGGAATCTGAGGACTCGTTACGATGATCCGAGAGTCCTGACGTTCCAACGATTCCAACTTAGCCAAGAACTCTGCATTAAAAGTCAACATACCGAGCCAAGACAGAAGCAAGGTGGAATTTGAAAACGATTTAATCTTTGCTATTCTTGTCTGGAGCGCCACCAGCGTCAACAAGAGCAGGACGAAGCTGCTCCTGGCTCATCAGATCTGCAGTTTGTGTTCACCAGGAGGGAAAGCGGATCTTTATTTATGAGTTCGAGCGCCGCCTCGGATTTAGGCTTTTCATCCTCAAGCATGGAGATCTCACTTTGAATCTCAGATTATGTGAATTAGTCGGACAAATCCGTCGACGGAGGACGACGTGGTTCTGTCGTGAATTAATTTAAGAAAACTGGACGACTAGAAAATGGGAAAATTACTCACAGGTTAATCTTCAGTAGAGAATGGAATTTGACTGAATTTTGCATTAGAGTGACTATACACCAGATGATGTAGAAATGTTTTATTATTATAGCAATGTAGTTTTTGTATGTATTTTTTCTCATTCATGTAAATTGTTTTTTTCCACATTTAATTTTTACTGATTTTAAAGTAGAAAAAGTGCTTTTACATCATATTTACTGATGTAAATAGTACATTTTTATTTTACTTTATCCTATCAAGGCATATTTACTGGTAATATTATATTATTTCCCCCTATTTACTTATGTATATATAAATATATAGTGTGTGTGCATTGAAAAGAATCTGGCTATAAGACACGTATCACAATACAGGGGCAACGGTACGATATATTTTGCAATACCAAAGTAAGGGCTATATACGTGTATATTGTCGAGTACTTCGCTCTGGTGTTGCAGAATTTTAAGACCACATGACTCTTGACAAAAGTCGTAACTGCTTTCATTTGTTTTGACACCAAAATGTCCAAACATCAGCTTTTAAAAGCTGCTGGAGTCGACTGTATCCTCTTGTCCTCAGTCGTCTCGCTGGGATTTCATTGTTCCTCCACCTGTGGCAGAGGTAAAAACTATAATTTATAATAGTATAAATATAGTATAAAAAAAATAAAGTATAATTTCAACACAATGCTGTGAATATTTTAATGTTAATTTTTAATTTAAAAATATAACTATTTTATTCAGTAAAAACTTTATTTAACTTTTAACCATAAAAGATGATACAATTTGATTTAAAAAAAAAAAAAACACAACAACATCAGATACACTGCAAGTGAATATAAATACAGTATTGTGAGAAAACATTGTTATATATTTTCTCACAACCTTGAATACATATATATATATATTGTTATTGTTGTTTTTTATTTACTCCCTTTTTTTATTTTGCCTTAAAATGTGGCTCCTTGATAAATTTAATTACACAAATATCTAAAATAGAAGCTCAATAATCCAGGAGATACTCGAGGTAGAACAAGGCTTTTTTTATTTTACTTGATTGGGGGGAGGCCACCGGGCAGACCCAGGAGATGACGTCTCTAATCAGCAGAAGAGCAGCAGGAGGTTCCTAGTCTATGAGAGGAAAAACAAAGGTGGGATTCACGGGTCGACGCTTCAGCAGTTCAAAGCGACAACATGTATCTCTTCATCTTCGCTGACTTTCTGATAGAGTAACAAGTCAAACAAGTGTGCGATGATATCCTGTCACCGTGACATCCGTGTCGCTCTCATTTCCCGCTCAGGGTTTACAGAACCGTCTCCGCCTCAGAGCCGGCGCTCCGTTTCAAAAGCCATCTCGCCCTCCTTTCAGCTCTCAGAACACACTCGGATGAAGATAACGGAGGATTTCGGGAAAACCGACTTCAGAACACATGAAAGGAGGAGAAGACGTTCAAACCGCGACCTTGTTTTTTTCCCCCCCCATCGTTTGATGTTTAAGAGCAAATGATTGACAGCGTCACTGGAGAATGTTTTGGCGTCAAAGTTTCATGTTTTTTAAACTTTGATTCAGGCGTGTGAGGCGGAGATGACAGAAGCACTGACGCTGCCAATGATTGACAGTTGCTGTGTTCAGACCGAGAATTACATTCAAAGTTTATTGAAAAAAAACACAACTTATTAATTCACCAAAACGTCTCCAACATAACAAAAGTTCCTACAAAGCTTTGTCAACTAATTGAATATAAAATAGATTTAAAAAATATATATTTTTATATGTACATTTAAAGTATTTTCTCTTTTATTTATTAAATATTTTACTTGTAATTTTTTTTGTTTATTTTTTTTTTACAATAAAATACACTATTTTTAATTTTGTGTTTTAATCCTTTCCAAATTAATTAAAAAATAACACTGGTTACTGTTATTTGCATTGTTTTACACATTTTCTATAAACAAGTATTCTTTAATTGTATATTTATTTAATGTTTATTCTGATCATCATTTGGTTTGTAATTCAAAGATTTTATATTTAAATGCATACCAAATAATTATTATTAAACATTGTTATTTACATAAAAAAACATTTGTATTAATTGCAAAAATGTGGTTTATTTTAATAATTTAATCTATAAATTGTGTCATATTTAATGTTTTTTTTTACCGCTAAATACTGTGATCTAATTCCTGGAATATTTAGTCTAACTTTAACATGGGAATTATAAGGAACACAAAGGTCATTTAAAAGGTCAGTTAAAAATCCTCGTTCTCTCCCGCAGGTAAATTCACGTGCATCGAAGCCCGGTTTCACCTGGAGCGTCAGATGGGCTACTACCTGATCCAGATGTACATCCCGTCTCTGCTCATCGTCATCCTCTCCTGGGTTTCCTTCTGGATCAACATGGACGCGGCGCCGGCCCGCGTGGGTCTGGGCATCACCACCGTGCTGACCATGACCACGCAGAGCTCGGGTTCCAGAGCCTCGCTGCCCAAGGTGAGTGCACACCTGTGGAGGGAAGTGTGATGTCAGCAGGGCAGGATAACAGAGTAACAGCTGATATGACACTATCAAGTACGACACGGGTTATTATCTAGTCCAGGATCAGTACAAATAGGTCATGTTGAAAGACAGATCTTACATCTTAGTGAGGCTTCATGAAGTTTTCAGAGTTTAAAAAAAAGACCATTGTGTGGTTTCACTTTACAAAGCTGTACAAAGCCAATTATTTTTTTTTAAATCTAGTAAGCTCTGAAAATGAGTAGAGGTGTGAGAAAAAATTAATATACCTATTTTTCATATTCAACAGCACTGTATGGATTTGTTTTTTTTACCAAAAGAGAGTGAAGTAATCACAAATGTTACTGAACTTCAGTGTCCTCTAAAAACGCTCTTAAAATGAAATCGTATCATATCGTGAGCTGAATATATCGTATTGAATTATATCGTGAGCTGAATATATTGTATAGAATTATATCGTAAAAATGAATATATCGTATCGAATTATATCGTAAGCTGAATATATCGTATCGAATTATATCATAAAATGAATATATCGTATCAAATTATAGCGCTAGCTGAATATTTCGTATTGAATTATAGCGCTATCTTAATATGTTGTATCGAATTATATCGTAAAAATGAATATATTGTATCGAATTATATCGTCAGCTGAATATATCGTATCGAATTATATCGTAAAAATGAATATATCGTATCGAATTATATCGTAAAATGAATATATCGTATCGCATTATAGTGCTAGCTGAATATTTCGTATTGAATTATATCGTAAAATGAATATATCGTATTGAATTATATCGTAAGATTAATATATCGTATCGAATTATATCGTAAGATGAATATATCTTATCGAATTATACCGTAAATTGATATATCGTATCGAATTATATCGTACAATTAATATATCGTACCGAATTAAAGCGCTAGCTGAATATATCGTATTGAATTATATCGTAAGATGAATATATCGTATCGAATTATATCGTAAGATGAATATATCTTATCGAATTATACCGTAAATTGATATATCGTATCGAATTATATCGTACAATTAATATATCGAATTAAAGCGCTAGCTGAATATATCGTATTGAATTATATCGTAAGACGAATATATCTTATCGAATTATACCGTAAATTGATATATCGTATCAAATTATATCGTAAAATCAATATATTGTATCGAATTATAGCGCTAGCTGAATATATCGTATTGAATTATATCGTAAGATGAATATATCGTATCGAATTATATCGTAAGATGAATATATCTTATCGAATTATACCGTAAATTGATATATCGTATCGAATTATATCGTACAATTAATATATCGTATCGAATTAAAGTGCTAGCTGAATATATCGTATTGAATTATATCGTAAGATGAATATATTGTATCGAATTTATCGTAAGATGAATATATCTTATCGAATTATATCGTAAATTGATATATCGTATCGAATTATATCGTAAAATTAATATATCGTATCGAAATATAGCGCTAGCCCTAATAACATATCAAATCATATCCTGAGCTAAATATATCGTATGAAATTGTATCTTATCGTATATCATAAATCATAAAACAATCTTCATAAAGCTTTCAGTGTTAAACTGGTATCGAACGTTGTCCCAGACAGATACTGGAGGAACTCAAACCAAAAACACAAGACAGACATGAGTCACTACAATTGTTGCCTGGGTTTAACTCAGTAATAAACGTGGTACTGAGAAATGTAAAAAATTAATACCTTTGAATTTTTTCTTTTTTATTATTACTGAAACAAATGAATACACAAATACTTTGACGTGAAATTGTTCCAGATTTCCTACTTTTTAGTAATTCAATTGCATATTTAAACACATTAAAAACGACTGTGTATTTTCATATATACTGTATTTAATTTATTTATCTTAAAATATTTTAACTCGATTTCTTTCTCATAGTTTTACAATAAAATGCACTTTTATTTGTATTTTCTAATCCTATTTTGTCCTTGAACACGGCAAATCTCTACAAAACTCTCGTAAAGGACTTAAAAAGACGTCATGCTGTTAAATATTTGTAAACTATGATTAACAATAATGAGTGCGTATCATTGTTTGAATAACAAATTTACTAAATAAATGAGATTAGAGCACAAAATGTTTGAATAGATGCGTGAGGTGCTTGGATTGCATAATTATGTCCAGGGAAACCTTTATCCCACAACACACACTCGCACACACACACACACAGACACACATTCTCTGTTGACATTAGGTGCTTCATGCGCTCTAAAAATTGAACAAGTGAACCGTGATTCTGTTGCAGTTCAGCTGTCACGGCAATGATCACAGAGTACAGCTGAGCTTAGGTAAACACACACACCTCTCCGACTGCATGATTGATACACACATCTGTAGAGCTTCAGTGTCAGGTGAAGCAAGATGAAGGTGAAGATGAGCATCAGCTACGCCAACAGTAGGACGATATTCAAGTGGAAAAACCCTTTGAAATACATCAGATTATCATGTTGTACGGTAAAGAAAATGTTTATTTAAAAGAAAAGCTCAATATCAGCACTGATAGGGAATATAATACAGTGATTTTATTACAGTATCTGCATTTTATTTTTGTAATATTTGTCAAATAAAATTAATTCATGTTTAATATTAATTAACTTAACATATGAAAAGAAAATATTTTAATAAATATTATTGTTACATAAATACTATGTTTTTTTTTCCAGTTTTAAATAATATTCATACAATACATTAACCCTTGTGTTATCTCTTTCGGCCAACGGGTCACTTTGACCCAGAGACAACACTAGGGTTAATTCAATAATACTAAGAAAATCTTTTAGAATCAATTGGAAAATAATATATTTTAACAGCTTGAATTAATAGATGAAAATAAAATACAAGAACCCCAAAAAAAAAGATTATAAAAACTGTAATGATATTAATAGAAAAGATAATAATATTAATTAAAGAGCCAAAAGAAAGAAATCTGATTAATTAGAAAAAAATAAATTATATTAATAGAAAAAAATGAATAGTTAAAGAGCTTAAAGAAAAAAAATTGGATTAATTAGAAACATAAAAATTATATTAATAGAAAAAAATATATACATTTAAGAGCCAAAAGAAAAATTAATTAATTAGAAAAATAAAAATGATGTTAATGGAAACAATAAGAATAAGTAAGAAGCCAAAGTAAAAAACTGATTAATTAGAAAAAAACAAAACAATTATATATTAATAGAAAAAAGTGAATAATTAAAGAGCCAAAAGAAACAAAATCAGATTAATTAAAATATATATATATATTAATAGAAAAGATAATAGTAATTAAAGAGCCAAAAGAAAAAAATATCTGATTAATTAGAAAAATAAAATTGATATTAACAGAAATAATAAGAATAATTAAGGAGCCAAAAGAAAAATAAAAAATCATATTAATTAGAAAAATAAAAATTATATAACAAAAAAATCTTTAAATCAGTGATGATTCCTATGAATACTGAAAATCATGCTCCATAAAATAAAATAAAATTACAACATATTATTGTTCATTTATGTTTAAAGAGGTAAAACAAAAAAAAAACAGGGTGAGGAGGAGCAGCGGTGACATCATCTCAAACCAGGAAACGACTCGAGTGACACTTCTCTGTGGCGACTCTTACTGTCCCGTCAGAGCGGCTTTGGATCTTCGGGTCGCACTGGTCTGCACCGAGTCAGCCTAACGTGGCGACATGTGTTAAATCGTTCAGGTGGACGTAACGGGGGCGCCCGGGTCACCTGGGAAGACGTGTGGCCTTTAAATCTGCACCTTGTGTGTGTCGACGCATGACTCGATACGTCAGCACTTAGTGAATCACAGCGGTTTCGTTTGTTGCCCTTGAGCAAAACGTTTAATGCAGGTGTCGTTTCAAACGGGGGGGAAGACGCTTGCACTGCCAAGGCTCGACCACAAGGGGCGGCATTTAAATCTTAGTCCATTTATAGTCAGAGAGTGATTGACTTTCTCTTGTGGCGCATCGGTTTCTAGGACTCAGGTGCGTCTTCGAGGTCATCTGCGACTTCAGAGGCGAATCCAAAGCTCGTCTGGCAACTGGGTTTTTCGGAAAAATCGGAATGGGGGGGTTGAACTCGACAGCTGACCTTAATTAGAGTTGCGTAATAGCAACGTTTTTTTGGAAACAAAAAGTGTGAATATCTTAAATTCATGTTGAGAAGATCGACTCAAATTTCAGATTCAATTGTACGTTAACCCATGAGTCACATACCAGCCTAACCAATGAGTCATTCTGCCGAAGTGTACACGAAACATTTTCTCAAAGTTCATACTTCAAAACTGAGAAAGTAAATAAAACAATGTATCTAAACCAACTTTTTACGTACCCTATTTTCCGCACTATTAGGTGCACCGGATTATAAGGCGCATAAAATAAATGATACAGTAAACGTGGGTTGCGTTATGCATCCACTAGATAAAGCTGTGCTAAAGGGAATGTCAACAAAACAGTCAGATAAAGTCAAACTTTATTAAGCGTTCCGACAACTGCGTTCACTCCCATGGCAACGTTGTTCAAATGCAGAGAAGTTGAGCGCGTATATGACAGCTAGCGAGCATGTGTATCACATGTTGAACGCACGTGTATGACATGTTGAACGCACTTGTATGACTGGTTGAGCGCACAGCTGAGTGATTTTGCGAGAAAAACAAATGTTTTGACACACTCACTCAAAATGGTGGCAGTAATCTTACTCCATAGACATCTGCCATGATGTGACGTGCATCGTTAATCCCACCCTTTGATGACGCAATTGCACCCATGGCTCAGTCGGCCCAGAGTCATGAAAGTGTTTGTAAACAAATCACCCACCAGGTAATGTTCATATATAAGTCGCTCCGGACTATAAGGCGCACTGTCGTTTTTTGAGAAGTTTAAAGGCTTTTAAGTGCGCCTTATAGTGCGGAGAATACGGTAGTCATTCATCTTAAAGCTGCGTATTTATGAGTCGATCAGTTTTTTTTAATTGTCGATTTATCGCGATGAATTGCCGCAAAGGAACGATTTATTCGATGCGCAGCAGTAATTATTTATATTTTTGTATGTGCTTGAACAAAATAAAGGGAAAATTAAGTTCAAGAGTCATTATGTTGGTGTGAAAATCTCAGCGTTACAGGAGTAATCGAGCAGAAGTCCATTAGATTCCGCGGCGGTTAAAAGGCCAGCCAGTCCCGACTCGGCTGGATCTCTCCCTCTCTGACTCGTGAAGCGTGACGGCAGCTAGTAAAGTGCAGCTTCGCCGCCGCTGGTCAGTTTGTCAGAAGATCTCAAGCTCAGACGCCGACCCGCTACGGAGGAGTACGTTAATATGGGTTTCGTTTTCGCGGACCAGGCTGCCCGCCGTAATGTCGCCGGGGTCGCACGTCACATGGCTATTTTTAACCGAAGCTTCCACGTCATTAGATGGTGGAGAAAGTTTCCACGGCGCCTCCAGAAGGCTGGTTCTTGAATTAAAAAAACAACATGATCTCAGTAAAAGGAAAAACAACAGAATTAGAAGATAATTACAAGAATCACGTCCTTCGGTTTCCGTGACCTTACTTCACTTCGTTAGCCGTTGGTTTAATGAAATTGTTTTTCTTCCTTTTAAAACGTTCTTTGTTCTGATAACAAGGTTGTTATCTGATGCACTCGGGTGTTCTAAAAGCAGCCTCGGGCCCTTTTTTAATCATTATTTTTCATACAAATGAGAAAGATTAAGTTGCCTTATCACACGATGGTCTTCTGTAAACTGAAACAAAGGGAACTAATGGAGAAAAATACAATTTTCAAAGTGGAGAATTGAACCATTGATTTTTAAATGACTGATCAAATTAACCTTACGTTTTTTGGGGGGAGGGAACTGTAAAGATAAGAATTTGCCATCATTGAGTTTCTAAAAATGAATCTTTACAACATCAAAATCAGACCTTGAATTTGAAATAAAAACTACATTTCAACGTTTTTTTTTTGTCATTAGTGTAACATTCAATGTGTATAATGTCAAGAAATATTTAGTGTAATCACTTCAATTTGATATATTTGTATGTGACTAGATTTAGTGCAAGTCATTTGGTGTAACAGAAAAAAAAAATCGGCGAAAACATTCGGTCAACCAGGGAGAAGCATTGATCGCCTGCCGTCAGGTTAGCGTCACGCAAAGTTCAAGGGAAATAGTAGTGAGTCATGGCATCCAACACGCGTGATGGCGCTAACATAAATAATGTACACCCGGGCCACATTACACGCAAGGGATCGAAATGCTTCTCCTTGGTTGTTGGAATGTTACATCAAACTGAATTTGTCTACCTGGGAACTAATGACATTGAATTTCTTTTAACTAATTTTTGACACTGTATATATTGATATACATTGAATTCAATTTCCCACTGAATTTATTCATGCATTGAAAAGAAAACAGACATAAAAAACAAGTGCTAGAAATGTAATATTTTTTCCAAATAAAAGTCCTATTTTAAGGCTGTAAAATTTTATATTGGAAAATGTATATTTAAAGTCTGATAGTCATCATTTACTTCCAAAATATACTCTTTAACTAAGTCTAACTTACCTATTCCAGCAAATATAAATATAAAATAGACATGAACATACTTTTGCTCTCACAGATATTTTACAGGGGTTTCTAGACAAGAGATAAGTTAAGTCATCCAAGAGAGACTCATAGGAGATCATTCGGGAATCAAGAAGTTTTGACCCTCTTCACATCGTAACACACAAAGTCCACTGAAAGCTTTGATCGGTCAGGACCCTTCTTTGGATTCCTTTCTCAAGTCTCTCCACTTCCCTCCCCACAGGTGTCCTACGTAAAAGCCATCGACATCTGGATGGCCGTGTGTCTGCTGTTCGTCTTCTCGGCCCTGCTGGAGTACGCCGCCGTCAACTTCATCGCTCGCCAGCACAAGGAGCTGCTGCGCTTTAGACGGAGGCGACGACACATGAAGGTGCGTGAACCGCCGAACTAGTGTGCGACTGTTTTTTAAACCAATCAGATTCTAGATTAGTTGGATCACTGGTCATAATGAGTCAAATGTTTGGTGTAAACACATTAGAGTTTCTTGGTTTATTGAAAAGACTGGTTACGTTCTATAAAAGCAAGATTATAAAGATAAAAACATTGATATATAATTCTAGATATAGCAAGTTAAATTAATAAAAAGTAATTTTATTAAATCCATGGCTTTATAAGTTTATTTTATTGATACATTATGAAAGGAAATGTGTTCAATTGTATTTTAAAACAGATTTAATTCCTTAACTTGACCATTTAAAAATATATACTGTATATTTAACATAACTCAAGTTAACATAACTTCAGGTCCAGCTAACAATAAAACGCCTTGATTTAAAAAAATATCTAAAAACAAACAACAATAAAAAAGGGTGAAATAAAGTAAAAATCAAATGAACTAAAAAACAGTTTTTTTGATCCTAGAACAAGAAATTAGAATTAAATCATCTAGTCCCAAATTATTATTTTTATGTAATTATATATACATTAAAAATAAGTTTAATTCTCTCAGTGAGGAGGCAAATAACTGTTATTAGATACAAATGAAAATGTGTTTTAAATGCGATAATTGAAAATAAGGTAGTAATTCATTATGATACACAACTTTATCGCTTTCATTGACCAGTATAGTTCACTGGTCTATAAGCAAGGTAACAGAAACTTTTCCTCGGTCGACGCCGTGAGCATCAGTCAGGAAGCAGGGACAGCCGTACATTGGGTTGTTTACGTTCGAATCAGAAAAAAAAACGGCTGCCGGCGTGTCGTGTTCTTAGAACATGTCCAACATCTCCTGTCACAAGACATCGGCCGTCAAGGCAAATTCCCTCCGTGACTCTCCCGGAGCCATTTCGACCTCGAGAGTCCAGAGCAGTTTCTAGAGTCCAGTGTTCAGCTCAGTAGGTGTTCAGGTAGTGGACGGTGGAACGTTAGAATGTCGGATTTTTGTCTCGGATTTGAGTTGAATCGACTACGAGTTTGTGGATATTTTCATCAAGTAATTAATCTCAGGAGATCGAAAACACCATGTATCCAAAAATGGCCAAAAAGATGTTCCACATCTCCATATATTAAAGGCAAAATAAAATATTTGGCTCAGTTTAGGTAGTTGCCAAGGTGATGTTTGTCTTTGGAAGAAGCACAAGCAGCGTGGACATGGCTCCCCCGCCTCCCCTCGGTCCTGGGGCCTGCTGAAAAATGCAGACGTTGTTTGATATTAGCTCTGCGCGACGCTCGACAGCGGGCTGCATTGCCGGGCATCAATGTTTCATCGCAGCGACGGGAATGATTAAATACGCAGCTGCTGCACGAACAGATGAGACTCGGTGTGGAATCGCACACAAAAAAAATGGATGATAGAAGAAAAACTTTCCCTCTGAACCTGACAACCTGAACCTTGCTTTAGCTACGATACAAAACTGACAAAAAACGTGTGGGGATCAACATGTGAGTTGGTTCCAAGCTTAATTTAATGGTAGGTTTTTGACAAAAAAATACTGTCAGAAGGTGAAATACACTTGAAATTAGATGCACTGATACAACCATTGGATTAATGTAGGTAAGTAAGGACTAGTTATTTGTAAAGTGCCTTTCTAGACCAGGGTAACAAAGCGCTTGAACAATCAAAAACCATACACAGTTAAAATATATACTTTAAAAGGAGTCAGTAGATCCATCAAACACAGAGGGAGAGGAAGATCGTTCCAAAGCTTAGGAGCAACAGTCTGGAAGGATTTCTCTCCTCTGCTATCAGTAGAGTCTGATCCACAGACCTCAGAGCCTGAGCTGGGGTGTAAGGCTGGATCAGATCAATGATGTAAGGAGGAGTCTAACCATGAATAGATCTGAAAGTAAGAACCAGAATTTAAAAATTGATCCTGAAAGAAGCAGCCAATGCAGAGTTTTAAGGATTGGGAAATGTGAGTTCTTCTACTAGAGCGGTCAGAATTCTCTCTGCAGAGTTTTGTATTAACAGGCGACACAGCTCCTTCTTGTTTATACACGAAACCTTTTTGTTTTGGTGCACTTGTTAAACATAATGCAACAACAGCCAGACACATTTATTTGAAGACAAATGCGATGGCTCATATCCGCTCTAATGTTTGGTAAAGCTCCTTGAATCATCTGTATAGCCGTTTACTTATGAATATGTAAAATGATTTTTAGTTTTGAAGACTATATCCATGCAAAGTGGAGCTGAATTTTGCCAACCAAAAAAAGGACCAATTGGCGCCCACGATTACAAACCCTCGCATGTTTTACACATTGCATGACTTTGAAGCTGTTGACTGGAAGTGCCAAAAGAAAACATAGATATGTAGTGACTAAAAAGCTGTAGATCATTATGGGTCGACTCATAAACCCCAATAAATGGGGTGAACTGCCAAGAATCTGGCTGCACTTGTTATTCAAGCCCTGTAGGTTCCCAATCAAAGATATATGAATGATATATACAGGTAACAGATTTGCAGAGATAATTACACGAGGACATCTGAGCCTAAACAAAAAGCTGAAAATGTGCATCTCTCTGTTCTCAACACCCGCTGTGTTTAGCTTGAGCAGTGGCAAACTTTTTTTCGCTTTGATTCCTTCTCCTACCGTCTTTTCCCTCAAAGCCTGTGCTCAATCGATGTGGTGTGTCCAGTTTGATTCATCAGTTGCAAAGCGCAGTATTCAATAAAGAGTGAAGCCGTCAGCGCTGCGGGTAATATCGGCGCTCGGCTGAATGTGAGGCTTTGTGCGTTTGTGTGGGTGGAGGGCGAACCCCCTCCAGACAACCTGCGGTAAACAATCCATACCGTCTTGAGTGTGTGTGTGTGTGTGTGGCGGCGGGCGAGATTGTATCCCTTCACCTCGGGAGCACGCATGAGTGCCTTCACGAGTGCTGCCGTGCCTCTTGCCGTTGCGGGGCATGTGTTCGTGTCTGCCATGACTGTGGCTGCCTGATTGAGTTTGACACATTTTTGTGTGTGAACAAGTTCCTGTGTTGCAGCATTCATGAGGACACAGGTCGGACTGAAAGACAGAAAAAAAGGAAACGGGACAGGGAAGGGATTTGTGGCTCTCCTTGATACTTTTTTTGAGGACAGAAAGCAGGAAAACACGCAACTTCCATATTCTCCAGTAGTGTATCAGTGAATTTTCAAGTAATTAAAAGTAAGAATAGGACTTTTAACAACAGAATTTCATTCATTCATTGTCTACCGCTTTATACCTTACCGGGGTCGCGTGGACACTGGAGCCTATCCCAGTATCATAGGGTGAGAGGCAGGGGACACCCTGGACAGGACGCCAGTCTGTCGCACGGCACACACAAAGATAGACAACCATTCACACACACTAGCATACCTATGGACAATTTACCAAAGTTATCAATCAACCTCTGTATGTTGTTGGACTGTGGGAGGAAACCGGAGTGCCCGGAGTAAACCCACCAAACACGAAGGAGAACATACATCCGAATTTAAGAAAAAGTAGAATAAAAGAATAAAAGTTCTAGTACAATTCCCTTTTAAATGTGTCCCAATGAAGATTGTTCAGGGAATGAGCCTCCAGAACCTTGCAGAGTCCAGACTCTACTGTAGGAAGATGGATGTCTTGATAGTTTGGAATCAAATGAAAGGCCCCAGTGGTTGGTGTCGTCCACCAAAAAAAAGCCTTTGCCTCTTCCACTCTTAAGAGACCTCTCAGCTGATGTTTAATTGTAAACGTTTCCTCAGCCAGAAACTGAAAATGTGGAATTTGTTTTCCCCCCTAAAATGCCATCTTCGGTAGCATTCTATAGCTACTTTAAGTAGGAATGGCTGAAGATTTATAGAATAAAGTAGAATTTAGTCCATCAACCAACCCCTAAAAAACCTCATGAAACTTAATTTCTCCCCGGTTTTGAATTTTTTCCAGACATTTATAGCTAATTTCTGATGCATTTGCAGTTATTTCAGGACTTTCCTGTTTAGGGAATCTTGTCCGGATGTTTCCTGCATTACTCTTTGGTAGGTCTGATGCCCAGAGAAGGCCAAGGATGTAGCACCTCTTGGTTGACCTCAGTATTTTCCCCAGAAGAGAAGGTGAGAATTTGGGGAAGAGGAGAGAGACGTCCGGACTCCCCCTTAATTCGACAGCTCCTCCTGCAAACTGACCTAGAAATAACTGGATGTAATTCACCTCACAGTGGCCAGAGAGGGTTCATTTGTGGTCACTCATACCCAGCCTCCTAAAAAAGACTTGTTCTTATGTAAGAGAGTTGAAATCAATCTATAATCTTTGGTCCTTCAATTAAAAAAATCAGTCCTACAAGAATTATGGAGCACCGACGATTACATAACTCGGCCCAAATTCACCTTCTGCCTTTGTCACATGCGGGGAAAAAAAAAAAAAAAAAGATGCAAAATGTTTCATGTGCCAGATGTGGGTCAATCCGGAGCCTCCGGTTCTCTCCGCCTCTCCTCCTGCTGTGGGGCGAGCGAGGTTTTGAAAGAACACAGAGAGCGAGGGAGAGCGAGGAGCACTCGGAGCAATGGGGGGGGTTGGGCCGACTTTTGTGATGGATTCACCTGAAAGTGCAGCCGCAGCCGCTCTGCTAATCTAGCGTTCACCTACCCATCACAGTTCAAGGGATTACGGATTACGACAATGGGATTCAGGGTTTATATCTATTTTATTTTTTCCTCAAAAGCCACTCAGCTGCCTCGTGGCTCCTCCTGTCGAATATTCCGGCCTTTCACACATTTCCATCGTTCAATAACATAATATTAATTTTACAATGACATCTATCAATGAAATATACACTGTATATTTGACTTAATGTATGTCAAATTAATTGTAATTACAATAAGGAGGAATATTTAGCCAAAAATTGCCCAAAAGTGCATTTTCTGGCTTGTATAAAGCTGAAAGAACATGGCAGAAACAGGATGTTGTCGTGATGAAAAAATTGGATATGCTATTCCTTAGTCTATAACATGGCTGCAGGTGTCCAGTATTGAAGCTGATTTTTTTTCATGTCATCTTGCATTTACACAAGTTAATAAATCAACACTGAACAAAGACTCATAGAAACACAATGTCACAAACTTTCGCTGCAACGGATGATTACATTGGGATTGCTATGATGTGTTCAAGAGCTTAAGAACTGTAACTAAATTACATCTACTACTACTATGAACAGGCTAAAACCCATGCAATACATATTTCATTTTCATTAGTAAGTATTGTGTGTATTAGCTTTAAATGATTATTTGTTTACCTTTGACAAATGTGTATTTTGCACTGTCTTATATAATTAAAGCCCTTTAAAACTACTAAGCGCCTGCACCTCGTTGTTACGAGAGAAAATGTTACCATTTACTATTGACAATTTTACTGAAGCAGGCCCGTCGATTAAAGGCATGTACGTGTGCATGTCCAGAGCATGGTTAAGTTTGTCATATCATGTCAATGCCAAATACATATTTCCATTATTTTGTATATCATGTATTCTTTGAAGCAATTGCAATGCCTTCATTTTAGTGAGGTAAGCTGACAGTAAACACCATAAATATCATTGTACAAAAAAAGTCCTTTTAATTTCGGAGAAAAAGGAGAAAAAGATTTTCGTGCCGCTGCATCCCTAATAAGTATAAAAGGAAGATAAACATCTAATCTTCTTTCCCACACTGATCAATTCTTATTTTTAAAGTGGAGGTCATTTTAATTTAAATTCTTGTTCAAGGGTTAAAATCCACCTTACGTCGTCTCTAGGGAAATGGAGTTCCCTGAGGAAAACCCAAAGGTCAAAAATACAAGGTTGATGAATGGCTTCGAAATGTTGTGTCAATATGTGGCTCTTTGGTTTTTATTTACGTAGTATAACTGAACCTTGTTTCTTTTGGAAACAGAATTATCCTCACTGTAAGATGGAACGGTTATTTGACCCCAGGTAGCTGGGATAGACTAGAGCCCAGAGTAACCAATGAACTGAACATTTTTATTTAAATATAAAACGTATATATAACATAAATAGCACATAAACTGACTTTTTTCACTCTCAAAAAAGTACAGCATTAATAATAATTAGCAATATTTTACACCATTTATTGTTTATTTTAAAAATGTCTACATTATATGGGGTCTTTATCATAAGTTGGGAGTGTTTGATCCAACGTTGTGCTCCAGGTTAAGCTGGTTAAGAAGATATTTTTGCTCATTAACTGATTTATTTATCATGAAACTATACAGTGTAGGAACCTGAAGGTATATGAAAACACACTTAGGCGGTTACTTCCGCCTCGTCACACCGTCACGGCACACGCCTAATGACAACTGCGTGACGGGCTGTGACTGCTAGTTTGGTTAGGGAGCGTGAACGAAATGCGAGGGATGTTTCTGGAAGCGGAGATAGGACTTTAGAAGGGATGAAAAATTAATGCAAACAGATTAAGACCTCGGCAGCCCAGGGCGAGGATTGTGAACACAGCTGGGTGGAGGAGTTATCAAAGAGATCATTTCCACATCAGAGCGGGAACATAAAATGATGCAGCAGGTTGTGTCTCCTGCTCCTGAGCGTTACTGAGAATTTCCTCGGGGCTGGAAGGAAGGACATTAGCATGTGATAGAAATTGTTGGCCAACTTCGCTAACTGTGGTTCTCACTGCTGCAACAACATCAATGATGCATCTATGTATTCCATACTGGGCTTTGCCGACTTAGAAACATCTTATAAAAGGTTTCAATTCCAGCTTCTCCACATCTCATTCATCTCAGGACACTGTGATCCATCATCGTGAACCTCTTTACGAAAGATCCTGGATATTAATCCCAACTGTTCCATCATGTAATAAAAGCAAGGAAGCGAGGAAGGCGATCCTGAGGCGTCACACGTTCTTAATTAACCTCTCAGGCCAGTAATTTCTAATGCGGGTCTAATGTGAGCCACACTCCTCCATTATGCCTCTCAAAGGACCATCAGTCTGGTTCAGAGGGAGCTCATATCTGGTTCGTCCAATCCAGAATGTCCTCTTTGATGAACACAAATATCATAGACGTTTTGGAAGAATACTGCTTGGTCCAAACATTGATTTGAGCTCCATATCTGAATGCATGTTCAGAAGGTTTTTCAGTGAATATATGAGATGGAATTTCTGTATTTTTCCTACAAATGACGAGTGAATCCAAGGTCAAAGGCAAACCAGGTTGAATCTTCCCGTTGGTGTCAGTTGGTGGATTGCTTGTGTTTTTTCCTAGGAACTAGACAAAAATGCAAGTCTTGCAGCGACTGGAAACAGAGCAATGGTTTTCAACAATGATCCTTATTATTTTCAGCAACTATTAGACGCACAAGATTATAAGTGCATCTTCAATGAATGGCCTATTTTAGAACTGTTTTCATAAGTAGGGGGCACCGCATTATAAGGTGCATAGAATAAAAGATACAGTCAAACGTTTTGACTCGGGTTGCGTTATGCATCCACTTGATATGCATCCACTTGATAAAGCTGTGCTAAAGGGAATGTCAACAAAACAGTCAGATAAAGTCAAACTTTATTACGCGTTCTGACATCTACGTTCAGTCACATGGTAACGATGTTCAAATGATTGGCTTCAAGCAGCAGCAAACGAAACTTGTGTTGTGAGCAGACAAATGTTGATCGCGCAGCAGAGAAGTTGAGCGCATGTATGACAGCTAGAACGCACGTGTATGACATGTTGAACGCATGTGTATGACATGTTGAACACATGTGTATGACTGGTTGAGAGCGCAGCAGAGTGATTTTGAGCGTACCAAAACCAAGACACACTCGCTCAAAACGGTGGCAGTAATCTTACTCCATGGACATCCGCCATGATGTGATGTGGTCGTTTATCCCGACCCGTGATGAGGCAATGACATAATCCCGTCCATGACGTTTTGGCCCAGTTGGCGCAGAGTCATGAAAGTGTTTGTGAACAAGTCATCCACCAGGTAATGTTCATATATAAATCGCTCCGGATTATAAAGGCGCAATGTCGTTTTTTTTGAGAAATTTCAAGGCTTTTAAGTGCGCCTTATAGTGCGGAAATTACGTTAAATAAACAATGTTTTTCTCTCACTCTATGTAGACAATGGATGACTGAAGTTCGAAGGAATAACCACAAACCTCCTTTCAACCGGAATACGTAGGTTATCAAGCAGAAAGCCTTCTCACTACTATACATGTTGCGGTCAGGCCCTTTACCACACAGGATACAATTAAGCTGGATTTCCATACGTAGCTAATATAGGGGGGCTTTGAGGGAGAGCAGCTCAAGGCGAGGCGAGAACATAAAAAACTACACTCGCCGCAGCCCCAGTCCCGGAGCCTTGATTAAAAAATTAAAATTGCAACAGCAGTAATACGCTAAACACCTCTTAACTGCAATTAAAAATGCAACAGTCCTCACGGGGGCGATTAAAAGTGCAGATGCATATCTGAAAAGTTTCATCTCGACACAAAGAGGAAGCACAAAATGCACACTGCTGCAGTATCAGCGTCGGCAAGGACACTCCGCTGAGCGAGTTGTATTTTATGGGAATTACTAGCCTGATTAGCACACATCTTCAATTTTGAACGGTAATTGTGTTATTGGATTTGAGCATTATTTCTCCATGGGGATTAGTTTCTCTGCGATAATGGCTGCAACAGTGATGAATGGCTCTGCAGTGAAGAGTATAGTCCGAAGTCTCTATAATCCCGGTGAAGAATGTCCTCCAGGGGTTTTATGGTTTCTATGCAACCATTACCGCTCTAGCTTGCAGGACACTGGGATGGAGGGATATTAGAAAGTAATGGACAGGCTCTTTTAAAAGGGAACATCTGCATCTGAATAATTGCCACAATGTTAATAATTGATGTTCCAGTCAACATCATCCCTTTAATGTTTCCATCACGGCAGTGATTCACTTGACAATCGATTCACTTGTAAAAAATATGAAAGAAGTCTACTCGAGTTAAAAGGCATTTATTTTTTACAGGGAAACACTTTTCTCTCTGATCCAACTAAGGATTGTGTGGAACCGTTATTTCTGAGGAAGCAACTATAAGCACCCATAGTGCTTTCAGACGCAAGCTACTTCAGAACTGAGTATCAGGTGTTATGGCCCCTTGAGCAACTTTTTGTAGCAAAGTTACCCATTAATTACTCTATCATTAAGTGGCTTTAGCATTGTACATCTACTTTAGCGTCAAAGCTATTTGGGTACTTCAGCTAGGTCCATAGTACTTTAATTACTTGAGTACTACTTTTGCACATCAGCTTAGTGTTATATTATCAGGGGGTGAGGGGCTGAGTGTCCTCAATGTGACCTTACTCCTTTATTTTTAAACATTGGAAAAGGATTATGATAAATATATTAATGCTAAAAAGGTTTCCACGATTAATACGTTAATAGCTGTGAGCTACATTGGCAATTAGAAAACACAAAACATGTTTTAGGTTCTTGGGTTATTGGCTCTGGAGCAATTCTTACTTAAAATCGTAAGAGAAAAAGAAAAACCAAGTCTCAGTCGATATTTAGTTTAGCATTGGTTGGAGGTTTTCGAAAGGAAACTGCGCCTGGGTGCACTAACACACTTATTGTATCCCTTTCATTGGACACCAAGCTGGGTGAGGTTGTTAAGGCTACCATGTGCAATACGCCGCCGGCATGTAACAGGTCAGCAGGGCCTTCGGTCCAGTGTAATGCCCTGTAGAAATCCAAGCATGGGGCGACTAAAGGTGAACACTCTACTGTGCTACCATGGTTGCGTGCAAGAGCAAACTGTCAGCTCCTTTTCCAATCAAATGAAAGCCTTGAAGAGAAAGGCACAAGATTTGTCAAAAAAGATCCCCTCATCTTTGGCTCACGTCGCCTGCCGAAAATAGGGTAATGAGAGCCGTCATATTAAAAAGAACTCCTAGCATCCACCACCAATCCCAATATGAAAATGTCATCACTTGGGTGTAGCCTGGCACCAAAGAGGCAAGGACGAATCAACCCCTGTCCCATTTCAGTCTTCCGATTGTGACCAAACACTTCCAGTTTCAAACGCCTTATATCTGTTGTGATCAGCAACAATGTTTGAGGTTTTTGCATTTTTAACTCCGCCGGGATTACTTTGCTGCGATAATAGCCCCAACAGTGATTAATAGCTCCGCAGTGAAGAGCACAGAGGAAAGCCTCTATAATCCCAGTGAGGAATATCCCAGAGGGGTTTTTATGGCTTCTATGCAACCATCGCTAGGCACTCAAAGAGAGGGATATCTGGGAGTAAAAGCCACGGAAATGTCAGCATCGATGAAATGCGTCTCATCAATTCGAGTTCCTGACGATAGGAGAACCCGATTTCCAGGCGTTGCGCCGGTGCCGCGACATGGATAAAGTGCTTTACTTGAGCCCTTTTGGTTGCAGTTGCAGGTAAATGCAAAAAGCTGCAGCAGGGGCTTCTGCTGATTTCCCTGCGTTCCATCCCGATGCTTTATCGATTGCGCCGGTGACACCGATAGTCCGGGGAGAGAAGTACAGAGCAATTCAGGCGCTCAAAGCTTTAGAGGGCTGTCTAATTAGAAAAACAGAGCGAGAGGCCATCAAACGGACAGATACCGCAGCCCTGGGAGAAAAGAGAAGCACCTCCCGAGGAGTGCAGCGTGACACCTCCCCCTGCTGGAGGGCTGACACAACTGCATGGAATGGGGGGTGGGGGGGGTTTGATCAACTGCGCCAATCATATCTAAGGGAGAAGCCTGTCTGGCAGAAGCTCCGTCTCTCTAAAAGCACTACAGAATGACATGAGAGACTCTCCAGAAATCAAAGAGTAGCGAGACGGTACAGCCTTTTTTGCGGCGCACAAATACAATTACTCTGATCACGAGAGGCAGCGGGAGGACTTCAAAAAGTCATTGTTTTATCACCGCAGACCACTTTAAGGCGTTTAAGTCCGTGAGAGAAAAATGAAAGCTCATGTAATGGTCTGGTTACCCCGGCAACACTAGGAAGAAAATGAGATGCTTCCCTGCCTCCAGCTGGCCCGGGCCTTCTCGGGGAATTACAGACAAATGTGGTATCAGATCGGGACTCCCGTGCTGCCCACGGTCGTCAGTGTAGCTTAGACTGTTCCCACTGTGAAGCATGTGTCTGTCGCGATTGATCGTCCGTAATCAGCTCATTTGTTTTGCGATTAGTCATTTTTCTCCCAAGTCTGGGGGGGTTAGTAGTCACGTCTGACCTCCTGTCTGTAAAAGCTTTGATCTCCCAGGTTGTTCAGCAACTGGAGAACAAAAGCAGATAAGAGCGTGCGGGGATTAAGAGGCCTAAAGAAGAGCAGCGAGAGCGATCAGTCGACTCCTGCCGGCTGAACTCAACCTTGAGATTGACAGGTCGCCTATGAAGTAACACACTTGCTCAGGCTCAATTGGTTCTTATGGAAAATGAGGGAAATACTGCAGTTGGATAACAGTGTTTTTTTACATAGTGTAACATCTGGTTGGGGTTGGTTTTTGTTTTACACATGTCACTCTTGTGACATTTATAAGGAAGTTCTCCACAGTTGGATCATTTGGGTGGGTAAAAATATGTTACAAGCTACATTGGTAGTTTAAAGAAAAAAATTGCCATTTAAGACTCTGCAAGGGCTTTTAAGCATCCCTAACTCCTAAGGCATACACTAAAATTAAAGATATTTTACCAACTTCTCCCCTTGTACAGCCCCAAGTATATTCTCACCAAGATGGCAGCCTCAAAATAATATAGCCTAAAGCTAGTATCGTTTGGTACTGATGCCGAATTATTTTACCACTTTCGTATGACATCTTCAACCTCTTTATATTACATGGCAACCACAAGAAACTGCCGCCAATATCACTTTCATGTATTTTATAAAATGTTTTAGGCTTTCGTTTGTATCATTTCCATTGTTGAACAGAGCTTGGCATGCGATAGGCAGCACTTGTAAGCTACAAACAACAATTGATCATTTCTTCCAAACTATTATGAATCTGAATGGTGCTTTAGAACAGTATAAAACTGTAATCATCTTTCGGCATTAACACAACTCTTTGTTTGTATCGCTAAAACAGCAACAGACAGATACCAACAAAGGTTGGTCGAGGTAATAATAATAATAATAATAATCTCTATTTATATAGCGCCTTTCTAGACCAGGGTCACAAAGCGCTTTGACAGCCATTCACACATACTGATGGGAGTAGGTATCATTTTCAGAAGAAACCAGTAGAGTCTCCAGTGTTAGCTAAATTAGCATAAAGACATGTTAAAATATAAGACCAATGAGCAACTCCCTGAATTCCTAAATTTGTGTCCTTAGTGTTGATGGACTTGCAAACGAAAGCTCTCAGGTGGGATGCTCACAGTAGTTTCTGCGGCTCCACTCTCGCGCTCTAGGCTTAAAGAGCTAAATTTGCCTCAGTGCACTTAAGTGAACATGACAAAGATTGATAATTTAACTACGAGATGCAACATAGAGAGGCCAAAGGTGTGACGGCCTCCCTGAAACGTAATTTGGATCAAAGACTGGAGCAGAAAGAGAAAAGAGGCTGCGAGAGAGAAAGAGTGTGTGTGTGTGTGTGTGTGTGTGTGTGTGAGGCAGATCATGTGGATAATCATTCCAGGTCAGCGGCTTGATGAGCCAGAGACATTAACGCACCAACGCAAGTGGGGCTCCAGCGGGAAAAAACAAAAGGCGCAGAGAAACTGGGGAAAAAAACAGGGATGGATGAGTGGATTTTGGGATGAAGAGGTGAAAACATGACAATGAGAAAATTAGTGCAGTCTGGTGAGTTGCTGGACTGAGTGAAAACAAACATAGAGGAAGGTTGTAATTGTTCCGTGATGCAATGGTAGGTTAGATGGAGCTTCACAGTCACCTGTCAAATAGTTTCGAGCTCCACCTTTTTGGCATCCGTAGCAGAGCTTTTCATGCAAACAGGGACAGTTCATGCATTCCATGTAGTCCATTCCATGCTACTTATGCTAGTCATATTTTCTAACTTGGCCATGGTTGCCATGCTTTCCCCTCTGTCTTCCAGACTGAAAGTCAGACAAAGAACAATCATCAACTCTTCAGCCACTGCTCAAATGTCAATTTCATGCCATGGCTAAACACTTCTAATCCGATCTTAAAGTCTGAGCTAAAAAGCGTTGACTAAACTGAATATCCTTAGATGAGATCTCATCTTAGATGAGAGGTGAAACTTCTTCAACATTTGCTCACTTCGGACCCTTCAGAAAGTGCCTAAATTACCTAATTCTATTTGAAAAAAAACATATAACCTTAACCCACTACTCTCTTTCGGTGAAACTAAGGACAACGTTTTAAATGCGGTGAGCTATAGAGTAACCAAAACACCCAGAACTATCCATGACAACATGATTTCTCACCTATATTATAACCTGAACTCAATGTACCAACACTTAACCAATGACCTTTAAATCAAATCCGAAATAGTCATTTCTTGGCCCTGAAAACGTCCCCTGGAGCAAACGTTAGGGAGAGTGGTCCCTCAATGTCGGCCAGGATTGGCTTAAGCTGCCTGTCACGTTAAAAAAAAAAAATTGCAGCAGACTATGAATAAATAAATGAATAATTCAAAACATAGCGTATGGCGTCATAATCGTGAATAAGAATCCGCCCGGCTTAAAGAATAAACAGTCTTATCAGGCCGTATTAGACGAAGAGACAATGTTAAGGTTTCATGTCGGAGGGGAATGATGGCAAAAGTGACTTTGTATTAGGTAAATATACACATAAGTGCCTCTTGCATTGATCTATTGATGCTTATTCCGCCTAAAAGCCCTCAAATGGCACTAAACCAGGAGGGAGGTAGAAGTGGAGGAATAGTGTAGCGGACAGCTCGAGATGGATCCAAGAGAAAATGCATCAGAAAAGCAAATTTATAATATAATTTGTCCCCTGCTGCTGTGTTGGAATTGCTTCTGGTGGTGGTGGTAGTGGGGGGGGGGGGGGGGTCATACGGTGGAAGACGAGCCAAGGAATTCCTCCTCTGGTCTCTTTCGGGGGAGACGGATGCCGACATTAGTTGGGGCTGACACCTTCCAAATCGTGTTTTATGCAAATGCAGGTCTCTAAAACAAGTATCCAAGGGTAATATTTGCAGAGGAGATGGTGCAGGATAAGCGCGGTCTGACGCACTTGCCTTCTTGCTTCCTTGCTAATACGCTCAATTAATCACATGAGCAGAGGCAGAGATATAAACGCTTCAATCGAGAGAGGGAAACATGATGGATGAACGGTTCAGAGGTTCTTCTGCTCGCTCTCCCCTTCAGACCCAGCTGAGACGCTCGCTCTCTTCATCCCAATCACCCCTTAACTACTCTTTTATGGATTGTTAGCTTCAATTTAGAATCCCTTTGGATTTGGATCCATATAAAACATTTGTTTAATTATCAAAGATCTGTGCATTAACCTCTCGGGGCTTTATCTTCATTCATTCAAATTCAGTTCACGTTGCATTTCTAGTTGATGGATTTCAGGAAAACGATACGTATGGAAATTATGTTTTTTCTACACATCTTATTGAGTTCTTACAGCGCTCGTGGCTAAAAAGGAAGTGAAGTGGGCTTCTACACTTACACTTAAAATTTTGAGTGCACAAGTGAGTCCCCATAAGCAGTGTGCGAAAATGTAGTGCACAATGAGCACTCAATTGGCGCACTCAAATTGCCAGAAATTTGAGTGTGGATCGATGGATACTTTCCCACGTCAACGGCCGCCATCTTGGTGACGTAGATGGCGCTAAACGGAAGCTACGTCACTGACGACGCGTCTTCAGAGCAGATACCGACGTAAATGTCTCGAGGAAACACTCATTTTACCGCAAAACGATTAGCGTGAAGCGCTGTCAAGTGTTGACGATAGGGTTCCAACGGCTGGTTGCAATCAGCTTTGAAAAGTAGTAGAAGAAGAAGCCGTCGAGACATTTCTGGTAAGTGGGCACTGGCCAAGTACTTGCACTATCTTAATGTGTACTATAAACCAGTGCACTAGTGCATGATTTGGGACACAGCCGTGGAATTAGTACATATTCAAGCAAGTACACTCTTGTCCAGTTACAGGGAGGTGGAAAATCACGGAATTGAACAAGCCCAAAGCAGTGTCTCAAATCGCATACTTGCGTACTAAAACTCAGTATTTTTAGTGCATAAGTGCGTCTCAACTCTTAGTATGTGAAATGTAGTGCTCCATTCACACTAAATTGAAGTACTAAAACGCCCAAAAAACTGAGTAAGGATCGATGGACACTTTCTACCCTAAACGGCCGCCATCTTAGTGACGGAAATGGAAGTTATGTCATATACACACACATATATATGCATATACTTAGAGGTGTATTTTCAGCCAGCAGTAGGAGAATGACACGTGTTCAGTGCTGATACTGGCCTAAATATCTCGCAAATATTTTGTTTCTCATATTTCTTGATCCAAATTTGCAAAACGTGCTCCCAGCAGGTGTCGGCGATAGCGTTCCTACAGCTGGTTGAAATCATTGTTAAATAGTAGTAGAAGAAGAAGAAGCTGTTGCGTCATTCCAGTTAGTGCGTAGCGGCAGTTTTAGATTTGAGACATACTATCCGTCGAGAACTTGCGTACTAGTTAGTACGTACACTAGCCTGATGCATACTAACTGCCAGTATACTAAGAGAAGTATGTGATTTCAGACCCAGCTCAAGTGAGCCCCCCACACTGTATCCAGCTGTTGAATAAAATTCCAAATCAATGGATATCCCACGCATCTAAAAAATGTCTGTCATCCTACTCATTTCTCTGCCAAAAGTCTGATGGTAAACCAACTTAATAAATGAGGGTCTGATAAGCCAACAACCCGCATTGTAAAGAAATCCTTCAAACGGACGATGCTATCGACATAGAGTGATGGATGAGCGAGCCAAGAGGTTGTGTTGCGCTCATTTGTCACTTTTCTCAAAAGAAAGCAGGCCTAGAAACTTTGTTCATACACCAGTGGTACCAAAATGATCCTTCTATTTAATAGAGGAATGCAAGGATGGTGGTGACGATAGTTGGCATGAGATTGGTAAACAAGACACTCTACCTGATGTCTCTGCACAGGCATGAGTAGGAACACAAATCAACTACCGTGTTTTCCGCACTATAAGGCGCACTTAAAAGCCTTTAAATTTCTCAAAAAACGACAGTGCGCCTTATAATCCGGATCGCTTATATATGAACATTACCTGGTGGGTGACTTGTTTACAAACACTTTCTTGACTCTGCACCGACTGAGCCGACACACCGTGGGCGGGATTACATCATTGCGTCTTCACGGCGTGGGATTGACGACGCACGTCACACCATGGTGGATGTCCATGGAGTAAGATTATTGCCACTGTTTTGAGTGAGTGTGTCTTAGTTGTTGTACAATAAAAATCACTCTGCTGCGCGCTCAACCATTTATACATGTGCGTTCAAAATGTTATACACGCGCACTGTAGCCGTCATACACGCGCTCAACTTCTCTGCTGCTAACTGAACATTGGTCTGCTCACAACCAGTTTCGTGCGCTGCTGCTTGAAGCCTTTTAAACGTCGTTTGAACAACGTAACCATGTGAGAGAACGGAGTTGTCAGAACGCTTATTAAAGTTTGACTTTATCTGACTGTTTTGTTGACATTCCCTTTAGCACAGCTTTGTCTAGTGGACTCAACCCGAGTCAAACGTTTAACTGTATCTTTTATTCTATGCGCCTTATAATCCGGTGCGCCCCATTTATGAAAACAGTTCTAAAGTAAGCCATTCATTGAAGGTGCACCTTATAATCCGGTGCGCCTAATAGTTGCGGAAAATACGATAGTAGTAGGACTGGCAGCCATTGCTCAAGTAGCATTTAAAGATAAAGGTCATTCTACTAAGGGTCTAAAGTTAGTCAAAATGGTGGCTCAGGGCCTACCAATGGATTCGAACGCCACCCTCTCTGGGTTCATCAAATCCTTCAGATGTGAACGTTTCTCAGCCCGACTGTTTGATACTACACCCCAACAGTGGCACATCAGCTATGCTATAGTGCCATAGTGAGCATGCAAGAAAACCTCCACATTTGAGTCAACAAACCAGGTCTTAAACCAAGTCTGGAAGTTAACCGTGAATTTGCAGACTCCCCTCTGAATCCCGGGGATGCAGCATCACCTCCTTCCTTCATTGTTCTCCGCGTCATCATCCCTCCTCCCTTCATGCTTCTCCTCATTGCGCCGCCTCCTCACGTTCCACCGCCCTCTACATTAATCACATGGCAACGAGAATAAAGCAGAGCATCTGTAATAGTTTAGCGGCGTCACTGAAGGACAGGCGTAGGTCGGGCCCGGCGTCCCCGGCTGCTAGTGTGTGTGAGCGCGTGGTATTAATAGTAATACATTGGCTAGCATGAATGCAAGGACAGAATGGGGACAAGGGGTGCTAAAAATGGAGTTCTACCTGGTCCAGTGCGCACAACTGCACCTTGGATATGCCAAATGACATTCAAGCCTTAATTCCTTTCCGAGTTTTAGACCCCAGCGTTTTGACTTTTAACGCTCCCTTCTGTCAGGAAGGGGCACGCCGGCAGAGAAGGTTTTTTTTTTTTTTTTACAGCCCGCTTGATTTGTAGCCGCTGCAGAGCTGTTGCGTCAAGTTCTTCTGCTGCCAAGCGTTGCTCCTGCTTCAGGCTGCTTGTTTTCCAAACCTAAAAACGCCTCAGAGCGATTTCCTGTTGTTAAGCTTCCACACGGACCCTGCTCCTGGGATCTTGCACTTTCTTTTTTTTTAATGAAAGCAGTGGAACGTGGGTCCCAGGAGACGCTTCCCTTGTCTGGTTAATTTTCTCCTATAAACGTGTCCTTGTTGTGTTCAGATAAGGGAGAAGGTGTTTGCGGTAATGAAACGGCGGTGACAGAGCAGATAATGTTTTCAATATCTCAAAGGCAACATTCACGCCATAACCTTGACTGCGGCAGGCACGGCAATCGCCCAGACTTTCAAGGGGGCACCGACGTTTTCATGTCCTGATCTTCATTTATAGCTTTGATCGGTTCGTTTTTTTTTCTTCGTAGCTTTTTAAAAAGTACTTAGTACAAGCAGTTGTTTAATGACCAGCAAGCCAAATATTTGTAAAATTTATTTAAATTGCACTTTAATAACGATTAGTGGAAATAAACAAATATGAAAGTCGGCCTTTGGTTCCCTGCTGTTCTTATGATATTATCATATAACTCAGATAGTGTTTCAAGGGATGTTAATAGTAGGTTTTAATCATTTAACTAATATCAGTGAAAGGCCCATTAAAGCATTAAAGGTGCTTAATAAGGTCCTAAAAGTTAAAGCTATAGACATTTCCAAATCATTTAACGCAAGCAACAATTCAAGACTGAGCTAGCTAAACGAAATTGAAACTCAACTTGTTTTCTACTCGCCCTCATCTCGAAAATGGCTTGGGATTATTTTCAGAGTAATCCTTTCCCTTTTTAGAGTTGTTGCCAAAAATGTATGTTCATTTATCATTTTAAAGTAGCGACCGGAGCTCAGTTGTTCATCTTTGACAAAAAATACACACTTACAAACATCCAAATACATCCACAGTGCTTGTCTGTAACTTCCTTCTTGTATTGAAGCCTCGAAAAGAGATATTGTTCTAAAAAAACTAAAAAATGTGTATAGTTTTAGTCTAGGCTGAAGAGTGACTAGAAATAAGTGAGATTTGATCCCTTTAATAAATAACCAACAGGTATCATATTGAAAAAGGAAAAGTTGTTAATTCATTTGATTATGTAAATTCATGTAAAATACCCTCTAGTAATGATCATGTATATTAAATACTTAAAAGTAAAACATTTTCTTGATTATCACTATGTTAAATGTGTCAGATATCAGTCGAGTTATCAATCATTTGACCATTATGACCACTGAGTAAGTCAAGTCAGGCTGTTTTGTACGTATTTTTTTCTGGACTTAATCACCTCATTTACTCATGATCCGTGTATTCTTGTAGCCAGTATGTCAGTAGCAGAAAAGACGTTTGAGAATTTCACAACATGACGCAAAATTCAACATTTTCTTGTTTAAGGGCAGTTTCAACTTGCAACTTTTGGGTCCCGAGTATAACTAGGACAAAGTACTGAGAGTATCCAATAATAGATAAAGATCAGTTCCGTAGAGAAATTCAATATTCCCTCTCTTAGAATGCAGATGTCTCCAGGATATACAAGTGAACCCAAGAACCAGAGCTATAAATCACCGCAGCCAATTGTAGTTTTTCCTCATATTGCGTCTAAATGTATAGTGTATTCTTGTTTTGCGATACACAAAGAGCTGCTCAAATACACGGATCATCTCATACGCTCAGGCAGACGCCTCCACCAATAACGTCTTTCTCTGATTCCTAACAGCCTGAGTCTTGGCCTGTTTTGCAGGAGGATGAGACGGGCGAGGGCCGCTTCAGCTTTCCCGGCTACGGCATGGGCCCCGCCTGCCTGCAGAACAAGGACGGCATGGCCATCAAGGGCAACAACAACAACGCCCCGGCGTCGGCCGCCCCCGAGAAGAGCATCGAGGAGATGAAGAAGCTCTTCATCGGCCGGGCCAAACGCATCGACACTGTGTCCCGCGTGGCGTTCCCGCTCGTCTTCCTCATTTTTAACATTTTCTACTGGATCATTTACAAGATCATCCGCAGCGAGGACATCCACAAGCAGTAGTCCGGAGGATAACAAAATAACTTGGCGCCCCTTTTCCCCCCCCCCCCAACCCGTCCACCTCCCGACTTGTCACTTCATTGAGGGACGTTTGTGGCCCCTCCCACCTGAAGACTTCACGCTTTTCTTTGCCTTTTATCCTCCTACCGAAGTCCCTGCCGTCTCTTTAAACCTCTCGAATAGTCCGGACCAGTGCAATAGCAATGCAGTAAAATGCATGAAATATGAATGTGGCAATATATTTAAGAAAAGATATTAAAAACAGACTTTTGCAGCTGCGACAAACTGCAAGGAAGAGGACGAGCGAGGAGACGCCTCTTTGATTTTGGAATTATTTTTGTGCGCAAAAAGGATGGATCTATTATTCTATATGAAGAAAAGCGATGTTTGGACAGAGAGCGGGAGATGTAATATATATTTATCAAACATGGTTTTCAAAAAGGGAAAAAGGGAGTTTTCTTTAAAAAAAAAGTTTAAGAGAAAAAGACAGGAAGAAGGATTAGTGCTTCCATTCAACACACGATGCAAGGATCATGGACTTTATGTATATGAATATAGAAAAATTGCTTCAAATGTGTATTGCCGGCACTCGCTTTCCCTTCCCCCCCCCCCCGCCAGTCAACACCCCCACGAAAACCCCTGCTGCCGCTGTCAATCACGCAACGAAGAAAACAACGCTGGACGACGGAGTCAACAAAAAAAAAAAAAACATTTGTGTGAGATCAACGTTTACCTCTTTGATTTGTTTCATACTTTTGTTTCTTCATTAATGTGCCAAACAAACTGGTGTCTGTGCAGCTTTCCTCCCTCCAGAGGACATTTTTGATGTCAATCTGTGTCGATCGACAAACTTTTTTCTTTTCTCGAGCAGATCCTGGACATTGTTGAGAGAAAGAGAGAAAAAAACAACAAAAAAAAACAAAAAAACAACCCACGATTGATTTTCCTTGTTGTGCTCGTCAGGACTGAGAACATTGACATGTTTACATCTTATTAGTGCTTCCTTGCTTTGACCCCGCCTTAATGTGACGCCCTAGCCCCGCCCCCTTCACCTGAGAGGGCCTATGTAGTCGATATACAGATTATAACACCTTTTTTACCTTAATTAACTGTCGTCTCATCTCATCCACCTGCACACATGTAGCGGAAAAAAACACTTCATGAAATAAAACCAGGAGGACGTTACGAAAAATTTGGGAGGGTTAACGCTTATTCACGTTTTTTTTTGGTTTTGTATTGGCTTCTCTATGCAAAGATATCCATATATATGCAATTTGTTTTCTCCATTTTTCTGCACTGCTTTTTAAAATCACTAGCTCGCAAAAAATGTTTACGCAAATTCAACCCAATCACTGAAAATCTAAAAAAAAAAAACTCACTGTGAGGATGCTATATGCTGTTAGCCATTAAGCTAATGTCAAGCTTGTCAAAACAGCGGCTAATAAATAGACTTTGGTTGTTTTAATGCCAAATTATTTAGATTAAAACTAAATATATCTGCTGTTATAAGACCATATTTTTTCGATTTTGTTCTAAAATTGCCAGAGAGTACCAACTGGCTAGTTGCTAACCAAGCTAACGTACTTAGAAATAACAATGATAATAATGAAAAACAAGGTGGAACTGAAATGATTCATCGCCATACAGTATTAGCTAGCTTAGCGCATCATTTTTTTTATTTTTTAAAGTTTACTGGTGTTGTTTGAACAGTTGCCTCCTTGTGAACAAAGAGAAAGTTTAGGAAATGCCACATTATGTCAGACTTCGAAAATAAATACGCTTTTTTAAGCTTTTTTCATAAATTCCTAATGAAATTTCTCTATGGATTCGCCAAGTACTATCCATCCATTAAACTGTTTTGTGATACTAATCTAAGCTCAGCATTAACATTGTTGAAATCCTCTCCAGACAAAACATTGAAAGCCAACAGAACAACCAGAAGTCCTGAGCATACATGGGGAAAACATCATTTGCCAGGAAGTGGAGAATAAAACCAGACATGTAGATGTTTCTATAAGTGGCACCAGAATCATCAGCATCTGCTCAATTTCTGTGTCAAGACTCAGCGTGAGATCTGAAGGGCTACGTCACCATTTCTGAATCATTCGACGAGAAGCTTCCACGTGCCGACTATGCATTTTTAGTCACAAATCATTTCAACGGCTGATGTTACGACTTTATTTTGACGGTTGTTATCCATTCGATTGCAGAGCTTGACTTCGCTGTACCTCGTGTCCAGTCACATGTTGTGGGAAATGCTGTTTTGTTCACCAATTCTTCATTTTAAAAAAAGGGGCAAGAAAGTAAATATATGCATATAGATGGAAATATAAGAGAAACTACGTTTTTTTTATATCTATATTAGGCAAATGTTAATATTTAAAATGTACTTAAAACTATAATTGAAGAGATTAATTCCATATCTGATCGCAATTATTTATTTTTATTAAATAAATGTCATTTTATTTATGTTTTAGTACTAGCTATATGGACACAATTCTATTGTATTAATACATTTGATATATTTAATTTATGGGTCGATTTTCAGAGCAAATACTATTAAAAATATATTTATATCTATTTAATTCAAAGTGAAGTTGCCAATAGTAGTATCTAGTGATTTTAAAAGTTTTGTGTTGAAACTTGAATTTTAAATTGAGCTGTTCAGGAAATAATTGTATATTAATTTACCAGTTTCATAAAGAAATAATGTGTAAATTGTTAAAGGAAATTTATGAAATATTTAGTTTGTTTATAAAGGGACACACAGTTATAAATGTCATTTTCTGTCACAATAAGGTAAAGTTCAATAAGAGAAACTTGTGAGCGAAGCTTTCACACCACAATGTTTTTTCACACCAATATTTTTCAGTTTCAAGAATGACCGCCTCAGATCAGAACCAACTTTACACGCTAGCAATGGCGCCATCTAGTGTCGAACTACCACGTGCCATTCAGTTTTCTGTGTACTTTATACGTCGTTGTGCCATATACCGGGTTGAATATGCAAACAAACAAAAAAAAGGACCTAACGCATATCATGCATTCATTCAACCAGCTTTTTGTCACTGTTCGGGGAGGGAGTCTTGGGGGGCTCTGAGCACGAGCGAGGGGTTTGTGTTGTGTTACAAAAGACTTGTGTTTGGGTTTTTAACCGTAGCATGATTAATTTAAAAATGAATTACATCAGAGATTTGGTTATTGTATGTACTTGTACAATCCTGGATAGGGGGGGGGATCCCAAAAACTGCTGTGAATTAAAGGAAGTATAGATTATTTTTCTTTGCACAAGCTGGAATGGCCTTAAACGTTTACTTTTTAAGCTTCTATCGTGTATTGGCACAAAGTGCACCCGTTTAATTTGCGAAAAATAATGCTCATTATAATCTGACATCAAAGCAGGATGAAGTTAAAAAATAAATAATAATGGCAAAATCTTTATTTTATTTTCATTAATCTGAGAAACAATATTTTGCATGAATATTAATACAATGGCAGATATTTTGGCTTGTACAAAAAAAATGTGAAGCAATTTGAAGTTTAAGAAAAAAAAAAAAAAAAAAGAATGTACCATTTCTGCTTTATCTGTATATATCTAAATATTTATTGAAATGTGTCATACTACTAATTCTATTAACCATTGAAGGGTTTTCTGAACAAAAATCTCTTTTTGAACATTGTCAAAGGTTGTTGGAGTTGGATCTTCTGCTTTCTGTTCCTCGACTCAAGGATCTGTGTAACCAAGAAAAGTTATTAAAAATTGAAAATAAATCCTCGCTGTGGGGTTTGATTCTTTGTCTGTGTGGAGTTTGTTTGTTCTACTTGGTTTTACCTGTAGCCGTGCAGGTCTGTCTACGTGTCACAACATGGATTAGATGACGCTTCATGAAGCCATGTCCTTATTTTCAGAGCGCACTAGATGGCGACACTTTCTAGTTTTTGGTAATGAATGTTAATGAAACTTTGCATCATTTTAAGCTAAAAAGCACCGTCTCTGAAAATGACTAAACGATGGACGAATTGAACATTCTAATCGTTTTAAGAAAAGCGACTACACTTTTGGATGAATTGGAAGAAAAGATGAAACATGAATTTCCTAAGGTGTTACCTTATATAATGTGACCATTGTAAGGGGCCATTAAGCAAGAGGAAATAACAAATAAATAAAAAAATAAAAACAATAAATATAAATAATGTAGAAATAATGATATATAAATAAATAAAAACTATGGCTGCACAATAAATCGAAAAAATACAGATATCACGATATTGGCATGTGTGCGATAATTTACAATTTTTCATTGTATAAATCAAGCACTTCTTAAATGCGCAATTTGACCAATCAGTGTCATGTTCTGAAAAGTTGTCAATTTGTACTTCTATGTCTCGTTGTCGTTTACGTCTTGTCCGTCTGTGAGCTGTGCGGCGCAGCTTGCTAGACTCGGTTGCTATGGCGATGCTGACTGAGCGCGGCTCAATATATACACAGAAGTAAGAATAACTTATGAGCGCAACTTAAAAGGAAGTGATCCAGTCACTCATCTCTCTCAACCTCCTTTGCTAAAGCAACATATTGTAAGTACTTTTCATCTCGTCTCAATTGTTTTCAGCGTTTTTAGATTGCGGAACTTCCAAATAAGTGTAAACCTGTCCGTCTATGTCGTATGCTAATGAGCTAAGTTGTTAGCGTCAGGTCATTTATAAACCGTTATGTGTTCGCGTACAAGGAGGTGGAATTTATTATTAATTTGGTGATATCGCGATGCGCCGACGGCTCCTCTCTGATGTCGCTCAGTTTCGCCGGAAACCGATGCAAGTCCCGCGAGACTGAGCGTTATACGTGATATTTTCTCCAATCATGTCGACACCGTGCGGAAATAAGCGAAAGGGAAAATATCGCATCCTTTTCCTAATCTAAACACCCGGATCTTCCCTTTAGTACTCGCACCTGCTCGATATCGCAATTCAAGACACCATTATCGAATATCGCACATATTTCCAATATCCTGCAGCCCTAAAAAAAACCTAGATATGATAAATTGTAAATGTATTTTTATATAACTCATCTATCCATCTATAAGTTCAATATTCTCTCAAAAGATATATAATAAAAAGTAATTAAAAGAAGAAATTCACTCAAATTGTTAAGTAGCAAGAAATACTCACAAATAGGGAACAGTTTAAAACATTATAGAACATTTTTGGGTCATATATAGTTGAACTCGTTGAATATATTAATCAAATAAATTTTAAAGAAATCGTAAACATTAGCCGTTAGAAACATTTCTACATGGTCCTTCGGATCAGTTCTACTCTGACATCAAGAGGGCCACATAAATACAGTAAAGGGCCAAATGTGGCCCCCGGGCCATACCACTCAAGTGGGATTCAAGAGTAGAGTTTTGAAAAAAATAACAAAAGTAATGATTAAGTGAAGGATAACCAAGTTAATTGAAGGACATAATATCAAGAATAACATTTTAATTAATTATCATACACCGAAGAACATTTGTACCATATTAAGAATAAAAAAAAAGATTGTTTTCTATTCACCATTTGTTTTTTCTTACTATATTCTTGCCAAAAAAAGCTTTAAATCCTGATTCAAGGATTAAATCCTGCCTCTGCCCGCTGTCACTCACACAGTCAGAGTGTAACATGGAAGTTATTCCACCAACAAAAGGACAATGTGTGCAACAGACGGTGCTGCAGGAGGTCGTTGGGGGGGGGAAGCTTCCTCAGAAAATGTCAGCATGTGCCGAGAGCCAGCTGGACCAGAACACGTCGGAGTCAACGTAGCTCCCGGAATACTAATGGTGTCTGTGTTACACAGCAGGGCGGCCGCGACGACACCGCCGCGTACAAGGTGAGCATGTGGATCGTAAAACCCGGGGTCACGGGTTCAAGCGTGAGCGTGTTCATCAAGAGCCACATGAAACAAGAGTTGTAGATCAGTGCGAGGGAGTGCTGGTGCTCACGGAGCAGATGATTTCGCTGTTCCGGTTTGTTACACAGAAGAGCCGCGTTCAAGATCCGACGTGACGGAAGAGAGAAGCCAGGACATCGTTAAAAAATAGATTCTTCAGAAGGGGTGTGAGAAAATATTGATACACCAATATATTGTGATTTTCTTTACAATAATGTATCGATTTTTAATAGCAGTGGATTTATTTTCTTACTTAATCATATTTTAATTGTATTTCACTTCTTTCATGGTTTATATATCAATAAGTGTGTGTAAAATTAAATAAATATATTTTTTATTTTTATTTAACCTCTAACTTACAAATATTTACAGCATTTGTTCATTTATGTGTTAAAATTAAACTGAAAGCCGCTAGAGGGCAGAAGTGAGATTCTACAAGATACCGACGATGACTGAGGATGAGAGGATACAGACGAATCCAGCAGCTTTTAAAGCAGATGAATCAGAATCTCTTTTTTTTTTATTGAGCATGACATGACAACAGCAACATTGAACCGCAGGTACATCCGTTACACAATGTATATGCTCTTTTTTTTCTTTGATACAAATGGGAACAAAAATGACAATAAAATAAAAATTAATTAATTAATTAATTAATCCCCTTGTCACTGCTCTATCTAAATCGCTATTCTTTGCAATCGACATGTATCTTAATGGATGTTAAAACCAATTCCAGACATTTACAAGGTGTTAAACAATTTGAGAAAAGAGTCTCATGTGTTGTGGAATGCCTTCTTCGATTTTGTCAAGGCATATCTGATCTTTTCCATTCTGAGGCAGGACATGACATCTCTGAGCCACTGAGTGTGTGTTGGCGGGGCAATGTTTTTTATCTCTCCCGTGAAACCGAAAAGAGCAATGAGTGGGCTTGGTCTAATATCCGTTTCCACAATTTTTGATAGGGACTTGAAAATGTTTTCCCAGTACTTTTGTAGGCTCTGACACGTCCAGAACATGTGGCCTAAGGAGCCTTCTAGGATCTTGCATCTGTCACATAGTGGACTGACCTCCGGATATATTCATGGTTTTTGATAGATGAGCTCTGTGAACAACTTTGAATTGGAGAAGAGTGTGACGAGCACAAAAAGATGATTTATTCACCAGTTCTAAAATTGTTTTCCAATTGTTGTCAGACGGGGAGATGCCAAGGTCTTCTTCCCAATCCCGTTTGTGTTTATCTGTAGGTTTCTGTGTCAATTCAGAGAGGCCAGAATATATTTCAGAAATACATCCCTTCTTCGTTGGGTTCATAGAAAGAATCTCGTCTTATATTTTCCTTTCCTTAACAGTTTGAGGTGACAATTTAGATGAAATGTAGTGTCTTGCTTGTAAGTATCTGAAGAAGTTTGACCTGTGAAGATTATATTTTGTTCTTAGTTGTTCAAAAGAGAGAACGGTGTAGTCTTTAATAATGTCTCTAAAGTAAACTAATCCCTTCTTGTGCCATTCCTTGAAGGCTGAATCCTGCATGGAAGGTTCAAAGAGATGGTTTGAGAATATAGGGCTGAGAAGAGAAAAACTATTAAGTTTTAAATGTTTTCTAAATTGAGACCAAATTCTGAGGGAGTGTTTAACTATGGGATTTGAAATTGATTTATGAGAAGTTGTTGGTAACTCGGAGCCCAAAATGGCTGGCAGTGATATTTGGTCGCTGACTCTAGTTCTGTGACTCGAACTAGAATCAGAATCTCTTTATTGTTCAAGAAAATTTTAAATGCATCATCCAGACGGTGCAAATTACAACACATAATTCAAGTAAAAATATAAAAGCATGGTTAAAAATGTGTATAAAAAGATAAGAAAAAAACAAAAAGTAACAAATAAAGATAATGTGTACCGATAAATAGAGAAGCAGCAGAGGTAAGAGGTTTTATAATATTGTCTGGTTACTAAAAGTACTATGTTTTTTTTTTAAGTGCTCTGAGATGTGGTGTGATGTAATGTCTTCATTGCTCCTTATTTGTGTTTATTCCTTTCACGTATAGGAACATATTTGGACATATTTTGGTTTCAAAACAAATTAAAACAGTTACTTTTTCAAGAGTCACATGGTCTGTAAATCCTGCAACAACAGTGTCAAGTACAATACTACAAATGTCTGCTGTATCGTGCCAAAACTACATGACCATGACAAAAAAAATGCCTTTTTAAGCTCTGCGCTGGATTGTCCGCAATCGGCTAAAGATCATAAAATAAAATAAAAAGTGAAGCTACAAAGAGTAATGTGATCTATAATTATGATTTTTTTTTCCATGCTTACATCTGTATTAACAAAGAAAATATTACATTTGTAGCTCTGCATTTTCATGGTTTTAAAAGTCATTGATGCAGAAGGAATTTTGGGACACTACTTAAAGCGCTTTACAAATATAAATTACTTACTACCAAGGGAGGTACGGAAGAATCTAAAAACTGCGAAAGCTTCAACTAGTTCCTCATTACCCAACTTTTGAGTATTGGGACAACCCTTGCTCTTCGCAGGATTGCAATTTTCAGCCTAAGGAATTCGTTTGAGGGATAAGGAGATTAATGGGACGCAGCCAAAATTGCGATTTATATTATCATTTCCCGTGTTTTGTGATGCATATCGTATTGCTTGAGACACAATGACTGACTCCGCTTTAAACTTTGCTTTGATTCATCCACAAGAGTCACTGTCATCTTCAGGCTGTAAAATCAAACTTTGTATTTTTACTACACAGGCTCTCAAATCAACCCTAACTCAAGAGTAGAAGACAACATGCACTCGAGAGGAGGCAAAGCACACCTTCATTTTACAGACCAAAACTCGATTGAGTAGCTCCGTCAACTAAGACTGCAAAGGTTAATTTGAGTGTTTTTATAGCAGCTACAGGTCGCATTTTGTCAAGACATTTCCTAGAATAGTGAGAAATTGGATGAGACTGGGAACAAGCTACAGATTTAATGTTCCTATGAATACATTGAGGTCTCTATGGAGATGCAAGTCTAGGCCTCTTTACTTCAGCTTCGGCTCTTGTGAACTCATTTCTGATAAGTCAAAGAAAACGTATAGAATTTATTAACAATAGATTTCTTTCGTTCCTTCATTTTCAGGCGCAAAAATATACTTATAAACTCTCTTGCTCGTTGAACAACCCTTTCACTTGTGGAGTCAGTTAAGATACAAAAGTCAGCAAGTGCTTTGTTAAATAAACAAAACAAACAACAACAAAATAAAAATGAAGGAAAACAAAATGGAGGTTTGTCAAAAAGTTTGGATTGAACTGCTCACTGAGGCCGGGCATTAACAACACTAGAATACAACAACATAAAATATGTGAACATTAAATAAGAATAGTTGATCAAGTAAAGCTAAATAAAATGACAAATAGAAAAACAATCATTAAATGGTGGATATAAGCTAGTGAACGAGGAACAAGAAAAGCCTTGTTTGACTAAGTCATTCATCAAATTCATATATTTTTTTAATATATAATGGCAAAACTTACATTATATCATAAAACTTACCGCAGCTGGTCTCTGCTCTAATAATGGCGGTGATGCATTAAGACTTTGAGTTGCTGCAGTGTATGTTTACTTGAACGAAAACGTTTTCGAGATGTTTCCTCGTCAAAAACACCCGGTACTTTAAGAAAGATGACGTAGATGGCGTTTCCTCATTGGGTCCATTAGTGATGACGTCACCGATGTCACGCGGAAGGCTCAAAAATAGGTTTTGAAAAATCGGCTCAATCCTTTTAAGTAGCGTTTTTAATGGCCTAAAAAATTATATTTCAAAAATAAGCTAGCTAAAGGATAACTACAAGCAGGAATGACGTTTTTGACCGAGAAAGTTCTAATTTAAATATAAATTAAATAACTTATTAGCCATCTGAAATCTGTAAAACACAAAACGGAAACTTCACCATATACATTTTAACTTCTGCATGAGAGTTAACTTTATATTGAAACAAATATGACTAGCTTTATCCAATTTTAAAAATTGGGAATAAAATTGCATAAAACAAAGTTTATCCATCTATTATAGTAAGTCGTTCAGCAAAAGGCTGCACTATCAATGACTATTGCAATACAGAACAAAAAAAAAACTTAAAGTTGAAACAATTCTACTAAAGAACTGCTGAATGAAGTGCAAATATTTTTATTCGTGTGACAACAGAAGCCGAACTGTCTGAAAAGAAGAGGTAAATTACAATCATAATGAGGGTCTAGGACACAGGCATGCTCAGCTTGTCAAAGAATGTAAAGAGACAAAAAACGCACAGTTTAAAACAGTTACTTTTTTTAATTTAGTTCTCTCGTCGGGAGGTGAGCTCTTTTTAGGGTGACAAAAAATGAGTTGCATCAGAAGAAGCCTTACATGATTTGATACATGTTCCGTTCGGATGCATCGGGGAAATATTACACGGCAACATTAGTCAAAACAAAACCACTACAGTTCAGCTCATGGTCTGGTAGAATAAAAAGATAAGACAGATCCATCGCTAGGTACAACGGTGGCAGCAATACACAGGATTGCCCAAGCAGTAAAGTACACGTTCCTTTAAGAAACAGGGAGAGAGAACGCGAAAAAAAACCTAAATTCTGGGTTTTTTAAATCCCAAATTCAAGTAGTATTTACCCCTTTTTTCATGTGTTTGTGTTTAGCTTCTTAATAAATTCAAGTTCTGCATGAAAAACAAAAAGAAAAAAACAAAACAAAAGTCCAGATAATACATGTGTTGGTGGATAGAAAAAAATGGAGACAAATGGAGGGAAAGCGAGATGATGAGGAGCGACATTCTGGATTCCCTGAAGTAGGAAAACGAAAAGTAGCGGGTGGGAGGGCGGGGGAGAAAGAGGGGGGAGAGACAGCCGTTCTTCACCGTTTTTTTCGGAACCGGCTGTTAATTTCAGCAGGAGCTGGCGAGACTCGACAACGACGTCCAAACCTGTGTCAGTTACCGACATGAATCCCTACGACAGACTTGACCATGGAAATGGTAACACGTGGAGGAGTAGTGGCAGTCTAGGTGAGTACCATGCCTTAAATTTGTTTTCCTCTTGCATCGAGGGAAGGGTTGGAGGGGAGAAAAACTCAGGCTTGCTGGAGCCAATCCCAGCTGACAGAGGCGGTGAAGACCCTGGACGGGTTTTGTCAGTCCATCATGAGTTTAAGCCCTAAATACAGATTCATTATCTTTTCCTCCTGGTGTGCAAAGTACTGAGGGGATTTTTTTTTTCTTTTTTAGAGAAAACAAGTTTGTCCCTGCTGCGGGAAAACTAGAACAACACGGTTAACTAACTCAGGTTTGGAGCTCAGAGCCTCACTGGCGCTGGGCAGAGTAGCGCCCCTCGTTGGGCCCGGCACCCCGCCCGGATCCGAAGCTGGGCTTCTGTGCCATTACTCCACGGGTGGGAGGTCCTCGTGGTCCTCCTCCTCCTCCGCCACCGCCGCCTCCTCCTCCTCCTCCTCCTATCCGCTCTCTGGGGCCGCCGGGTCCCCCTGGACCTCGAGGCCTCACGTCCCGCCTGTCGCCCTCCCTGGCCGACCGGGTTTTCTTCTCTTCCACGTTCAGGCGGACGTCGCCTCTGAACTTGATGGGCTGAAGGAGTAACAAGTGTCACATCAGTGAGCTACAGGTTTTAACCAATAATAAAACGATCTTTCTATAAAAATAATCAGATTCTCACCCTGTTGCTGAGGATCTTCTGCACGGGCTCAGAGTCGTCAAACACCACAAAGCCAAAGTTGGGCAGCTTTCCTCCACTGTTGATTCTCAGCTCCAGAACTGTACCGTACTCTGGAGAGACAGAAGTGAATCGTGTTTGTTAAGACTGAAAAAAAAAAAAAAAAAAGATTTCTAAGAATTCCTAATTTTATTATTGCTTACGTTCAAAGAATTCTTTGAGTTCCGTCTTGTCCACGTCGTGAGGAACGTTTCCCACAAACAGCTGGTGGGCGTCGGGGTAGCGGATCACCCGTCGGCCCTCGGACTCGCCCTGTTCACCTTCACGAACTACACGAAAGAGATTTATTAGCATCAAAACAAAGACATCTTTAAGCTGCTCAGATAGTGACATGATTTGTTTAATCAATAGTACAATAACACTGTCTTGTCTGCCACATAACCTTAAACAAAAAAAAAGAATGACTGTACTGGTGGACATACCTGGTCGAGGTCCTGGTCTGTGGACCTGTGGGGGACCCCCGGGCCTCTGTTCCCTCGGTCGCTGGTCTCTCTGTGGTCGCTGTGCTGCAGTCTGGGACTCTGACTTCACCTCAACTCTGGGCTGAAACATGAGCAACAGCAGCATTGAGACAAATGTATTTGAAATGAAAAAAAAGTCACGATGTACAAATACAACATGGAGCAACAGTGACACCTAGTGTCAGAATTTAAAATTTCATCTTTGCTTCTGTAAATGTTCAATTCAGGTTTAAGGGAACTAATAATTTGTAAAATACTTTATAATCGAATAATAAAAAACAGGATCTAAAAGTCTAACACAAATACCGACAATAAAGACTTACAGCTGCTGTGGGAGGAGCTTTAACAACGTGTGGCGGGAACCCTGAAGCTGGGACGACTCCACCAGGGGGGAGGTTCTTACTCGTTACGGACGCCCAAGAGAATGGCTGAAGATGGAAAGAGACATGATTTTAAATCCCTCAAACAATCTTTTGGATTAAAATGAATCACAAAAAGCCTCAGCATGTCTTGGCGGAACCTACCCTGTTCTCCTCTGGGGCGGCGGGCGCAGGCTCGGGCACGGCGGCGGGTTCTGTGGTGGGTGGGGCGAGGCTGTTCTCTGTCTGTTCGTCGGCTGTGTGTGAGTCGGTTTGCGTTTCCAGCATTGTCTCCGGCTTCAGGTCCACCGGGGCTTCGGGTTCTTTCTCCACATCGGGCTCGGGCTCAGGACTCGCCGCCGCGGCATCTTCGTCGTTGCCGGGAGGAACGGGCTCAGAGCTGAAACGGGGGGAGAAAAATAAAAACATTAAAATGATGTCAAACAACAGGGAATGTAAGCATTTCCTACCAAGGTGTTGGGTCGTAGTAGGGAGTAGACTCTTCTGGTGTGACATCAGGAGAAGGAACCCGCTCCTCGAGCTCCTCCACCTCGTCCTCAGACTCTGAAAAAACAATGTCAAGAATGTTAGCAATCAAGTCTAATTGAGCAGTTTCAGCAGAACTAATCCTTTTGTGAAGCAGAAAATGCAACCAAGCACTTCAACACAGCGGCACAATTTTGGAGAATAATAACCACAAGACAGACGATCCATGTCACTACTCAGATACACAGAACTGTGGTCCCTAACCAGACATAGTCGGTTGCACAGGAAGAAACTTTTTTATTTTTTTTAAATACTCCAAATTCATGTGAAGCATGCGACTCTTGACATGTCAAGACGTTATTTAAGTTTACGAATAATAAAAAAACAACTTGTAAAGTACAGGGGTGAACTTGAATTCACCACAAACTCTATATGGATCATCTTGTTGCAGAGAAACCAGGTTGGTGCTCCTGCTGTTTCAGCACTATGGGGAGATGCACTTTATTTTAGTCGTTTTTTATCTGCAGGCCGGTCAGTGAAAAATAATGCCAACATTAAACCCGTCCGTGGGACAAAGAGAGGTTGGGCACCTCTGCGGTAGAATCTTTCAAGTCTCCGAAACTTGAAACTTCTACTGACAAACTGGTTTTGATCTAAACTTGCATTTTAAAAAAGAGGGTCCTGACCATGTAGTAGTGGGTTGATGAGGATACTACATAAGATCTGTGATGTTGTATCATGATACCGTGTCCTCATTTTAAAAAAGGCCAAAAGATGGAATTCTCTCAATATAAAATATGGCTGTGATCTACCAACTCAAAGAAACCTGGCATCATTTTCAAACCGAGAGCGCCATCTAGTGGCCTCTCACACTGCTTCATGATACATCACCAAGCAGCTGCTGATGTATAATGAGGCCTTATCAACCCACCACTACCATGTTGATACCACACACCTCTTATTATCTACTTTCAGAAAAACAAGAGAAGTTCAAGAACCCGTTAGCCTGACATATGTGCATATAAAGCGGAAGAAGTGCTGGGAGTTACCGAAAAGAAATTAAAGTCTGGTTTCTCTGCCTTCAGATGTGTAAATTAAAAAATGTAAATGCAAATATCAAATCCTGCCTGCCATATCATTATTTTAAAGAAGGGGTTAATGTATAATCTCACCCTCTGGAGGCTCAGAGTCAGAGTCACCGAAAACCTCGTCCTGGTAGCGGAACACATCGTTGTGGACGTAGAACTTGTTTGCGACAGTTCCCTGTGAGGACCAGAACACAACGGTTTAGATCCATTTGGTGGCAGAATGGATTTTTTTTTTTTTTTAAAGGTGGAGAAGGATCACACGAACCTCAGGCGCCAACACAAAGGTCTGCATGAACTTCCTCATGGGCTGCATGTTGTTGGACAGCTCGCCCATCACCTGCACCACCACGCCCTCGTTCAGGGTGGCGTGTGCGTCGACGTGCCGGATCTTGGTGTGACAATCCCGGAAACTCAGGGCCATCACCCGCTTGTGGATCTCCTGGAGGAGGTGGAAGTGGCGTTAAAAAACAAACAAAAAAAACACACACCTAACTACATCAAGTCTGGACTGGAGAAATAATTTGACTCACAGATTGTCCGTAAACAGCCTCGACTGGTTTGCCGTTGCCGTCCAGACCGCCGTGCACGTAGGACGAGTTCTTTCCATAGAACCTGAAACATTTGCATGAGAGTTCACACCCATGTTGTAAAACAGCTTTTATGCTAATGTAATTTTTGGGCAATGAATGGCTACAGGGCAAAACTCAAAGAAAGTGAAGAACAAACCTGTGAAGGTAGTCGGGGGCCTGGTTCAGGAGTGTGTAGTACTGTCGGACAAACTCTCGCCCGACCAGCTGGGCACTTGGCTTCTCCATCACCATTTCTTTGGTCAACTGGAAATGTCTGCCGGGGACAAAGGGCGGGTGGTTAGCATATGAAAAGGAGGCAGCTAATGCCACAGGGGAGGTGGGAAGTTATCAGACTAACAATAGTAAACAAACAACTCCAACATGGCCTCAGTTTTGAATAGAGTGTCATACGAGCATGTTAAACTTGTTGGTAGAAAATCCAACATTAATGTAAAATAATTGCAATCACAAAATCACTTTTTCGCTATATTTGATGACAAAAGCCAAACATACTACGGATATCAACACACCAGCTTCAAGATCACCATCCTGACACCTGCTAAAACATACACACGCGTGTTAAAACAACTAAACCATGATGAGTGGCAGGGCAGCCCTGGTCGACTATTTGTTGTATTTTTAGACAAGGTTCAAGTCAGAGCTGATAAGATGTCTCGAGAGGCCGGGAAACGTTGGTATGCAGTCGAGGCTCGATTGGTGACCTGGATGTGCCTCAGACAATCAGTCCGCTCGGAAGACTTGTACGAGAAGAGCCAAGTGATATCATCAATTCTCACAAGCACAACTGGAAAAATGTAAAACTAATCCCGTCTCTCTAGGAGTGAAATCTGACAAAACACTTGGGATTAAAAGCCTGATTTACAAACGCGCACCTGTCTTTCTGAACCGTCGTATTTCACAACATGTTGCAAGACTCGGATTCAATGAAATATATTTTCAGACTTCTTAAAGGGGTGTAAGGTACATACTCAGAAAACAGATATAGCAGATGCTTAATTAAGATGTAGTTTACGAGTTTTGTTTTTCTTCTTGTACCACGAGACGACTTCTTGCACAGACATGTTAAAGTGCATAGCTCTTGTCTTATAATACGAATCACGCAGCAGCTGGTTCTAACAATCTTTCCTGTGACTCATACCAGAAATGAAAGTGAAAAATATACATTCTCTATCTGACGTTCGCACACACGGAAACCCCACAAACACCTTCGACTGAAGCCTCTTGCAATGCGTTGTGAAAAAAAAAAAGATTTTGTTGGACCCGTGCCACTGGCCCAGACATTTGTCAAAAGGTACCGAGATGCTGCCAAAGGCAAAAGATAATTTTTAACCACTGTCCTGTTCAATTCATCCGTTCATTGTTAATAACATAAATCTGCAAATATGTGATATAGTGGCTATTTTAATTTAACATGTGGGACACAAAGGGGTCAACAAATGGGATAGATCACTGCCAAAAACATGACAGCAACTGACCAAGATTATGCTATATATATAGATATATATCTATATATAGATATATAGATAAATATAGTATAATAAGAGATCATCCTGATCACTACAACCATGGCCTAAATAAAGCCACCAACTATCTTGTGGCTAAAAAAAAAGTTTTAAAATCCGTGCAACTGTGCCTGGCAATGACATTCGACTTCCACAACTGCTACATATCTGGCGCTTCCAGGGCTAGATACTTCCGTCTAATGGAAGCGCTCGAGACGTTTACCCTGTTAGGGTACTTCCTGTTTAGTGTAGCATGTTATTTTTAAACTTATGCTACAATCAAGCTTAAAGAAATGGACTTGAAATATGAAGTTTTTCCCATGAGGCCGTGAAGGTATTGGACCTTTTTGTAGTGCATCATATTGAAGATGAAGTTGATGAAATTGAAAGATGAGTTACAGTCGCCCATGTTAAAAATTGACTTACATTTTTGCTTATAGCTCTAAAAAGTAACGGATTACTCTGAAAATAATCCCGACACTTAGTCTACATGTAGGAGAGTAAAAATTGACCTCATCTTTCTGTATATTACTGTAAATTATATAAGATATCTTGTAAACTACCACGTATTTAGTCTGATTATTTTGAAGTCCATGTTAATGTGTACTATACTGTTATTACACAGATCTAGAATAATAATAGTAGACAAAAAAATGGGGGCTATTAAGGAGTCCACACTTGGCAGGGTGAGTTGAGGGGTTGTCTTAATGGGCCGTCTGCCACACCTGTCCACAGAACCCACAACCATCTGCTCATGCAAACAGCAGTTGGTGCCGAACCCAGAAGGCTTGGGTCGGGGCTCATTGTCTTATCAAGTGGAATACATGATCACAGGTGATCATTGAAAAGAGGGGGTGTGTGGGGGGGTTGCTGGTGGTGGTGGTCTGTGAGTGGACGAGATCCAGGCATGGCCGAGCAGACAAAGGCCGCGCCGGGAGGGTGTTTGGTTCGGACTCTCACACACGTAAACACACGTTAAACTGCTACTACTATAAAGGATCCATGTGTAGAATAAGATGGTACTTGAACGCACCATTCGCGAGGTCGATCACGCCCGGCGAGTCAACACGTGTCTCGGGGTTGCGCTAGAAAAACCACCACCGGTTTTACACTACAAACCGAATCTAGATATGGAGTGAATCCAGAAGCTTTGGTGTTTGTTTTTTTTGCGTCACGTCAAAGGCGGAAAATAAAAGTAGAAATCATGGCGGCAAAGAAGGACAGAGTCACGGAGTAAAACACACATACACACCGGGGCGGCGACTCGCTCATGGAAAGGAAATAGATAACAATGGAGGTGGTTTCGGTTTCCATTCGAAATGAAAATGCGATCGATTTGAAAAAACGTGGATCAAAAACAAACGCATGGAAAACGTCTGTAGTAGTAGTAGTATCATTGTGAAGCACGGCCTAGCAAGCATGCTAACGCGTTAGCTCATGCTAAATGCTACTACTGTCGGTACCCGGTTAACAGACGTTTCCCTTCGTAAATACACGCTCAACAGACATCATCGGTGGTTATTCCAGTCGCGGGCACTTACCAGTGAGTCAGTTATCAAAAAAATGTGGAGCTTTAAAGTGATTTCTTTGAATCACCTCGTCGTTCGCCAGCGGCTTCACAACGTGCTGGAGTGCTCGCCGATGCCGGGTTCAGCTGCGCAGCCGAAAAAGACAGATCCGCCCCTCGCCAGCAGCTCGACCAATCGGGTTCGGGCAAATAGACGGGTGGCCAATGGGGAGAGGATGTTGTCGCGGCGTCGACCAATGGGAGCTCGGTGGAAGAGGAGGTCGTTTGTAGACGTCTTTTTTTTTTTTTTTCGAGCGCCAGGGAGTGAGTTGCGCTGCTTTGGAAGTGACGCATGAGGGCGACAGTTGGTTGGAGATGATTTCATCAAAATAAATCGAATTATAAAAACGAATTGTTGAGTGAAAAGCTAACATGTGATGGGGGGGAAAAAAGCTTTAAACCTTTTCATAAAATTAAAAAAATTAGATAAAACTTTTTTAATATGAAAATATTTTTAGGGGCGCATTAAATAATAACCCCAGTGTGACCCGGGGGCCCTTCAACTATATTTATGTGGCCCTCATCACGTCAGGTTAGAACTGATGCGCATAGAATATGTAGAAAATGTTTCTGACAGTAAAAATTGTACTTTGTATTTATTACTTTATGAACTCTTAATACAACTTGCTCTTTCTTGTTTTGGATCAAGTTCTTTGTTTAGGACATTATTTGTCTTTTTTTTAACATCTATTGCCCTCAATATATATATATATATATATATATATATATATATATATATATATATATATATATATTTTGTGTTTTATCTTGATTTTTTTAACAATATTTTTTCGCAATACTTGCAAAGGCAAACTTTTTAAAAAAAAACACGTTTTTCCATCAGATGTTGGCTCCTGGTTTCTCTTTGGCTCGATGGCCCCTCACAACAGTCACAGTATAAAATGTGGTCCTTGTGGTCAATCTCAAAGTGGCAGTGTTTAGTATTCTGCTTTGGAAAGTTCTTAGGAATAAGTTAAGACAATACAACTGGCTCATCCAGTTCCCTCTTTCAAATCTGAATTGAACAGTATTTGACATATTTTCTTACCATAGTAAAGATGGATGGATGGATGGATGGATGGATGGATGGATGGATGGATGGATGGATGGATGGATGGATGGATGGATGGATGGATGGATGGATGGATGGATGGATGGATGGATGGATGGCGAAAGGTATATAATCAAGTAATAAAATAAAGCTTAATAAGCACAAATTATTATTTAATTCTATTAAATATAAACTTTAAAATATTTTTTAATTTACTCTTTTCCCAAAATATTATTTCTATATTCCCTTAAAATAAATGACAAAAGCAAGTCCTAAAACCAAAACCCTGTGATCATATTTAGAGACAAGTAATAAATAATATAAATAAATACGAAGTGAAATTGTTAGTTTCTCTTGAGGGCCACATAAATACAGTAAAAATGGCTGCATGTGGGACATAAAAGATAAAATTACAAATGAAAACTTGTAAAATAAATAGAAACAAAGATATATTGGAATAGACAAAGAAAACGTTTGTCTGACCATAACATTTGATTTCACACTATTAACTATAAAAAACAGAGAAGGAACTACACACCATAGAATTGCAGTATATATCGATCATGAAAGTTATTTCATTTTTAACTTTACTTTATATGCCACATTAATGTAATATCACTTTTTATTGTATTTTATCATTTAATTTAATTTATTTTATACTATACTGTTATCACAACAAACATTTCCTTTGTTGTGTTTGCATTATTGTGAATAAACAGACGGGGGCGCTCTGGTGTGTATCATCCTATATAATGTAAAAATGTCACTTTAATTTATATATATTTTTTAAAACATCCCTGTTGAAATACTGACACATCGTTCAAAACAAATTGAGGTTTCAGAGTCAAACGAGGAGACAAAGTTTATTCTTGTGTGACGTCACTGGAGCACAACTAAAAACGACTCCTCCCGTCTCTGAGGACGAACTGAAGATTTGTTCTCTCCTGTTCAGACTCAGAGGTGGAACTTAACTCTCGTGGACGAGACTCAGCTGTCGCACATTCTTCAGTCTGGAGGAGCGGGCGCTGATGGTAACAGGGTAACGAGATTTGAGAGCTGCACAGAAACTGTTTGTTTTCTCATGTCTAACCCAGGTGTCTAACCACACAAAAAGTGCTGACTTGTGTAGCATGAGGATCATATTTAAAGTCTACTTTTGACATAAAATTAATATATATGTTTTATTAATATTGATTTATTCATTATGGAATTATTTTTACTGGATATATTTTGAAAATAAATGAATGAAGTGGCTTTACTTAAATAGTTTCTCATTTATTTTAATCGTTGTTGGTTAAAAAATAAATACTAAGGAAAAACAAACGTAATTTTAACCTAATTTATACCATTTAAGATGGTGACTTTATTTATTTTTTCAATTAAAATTTCCAGTATTTAAAATGTGTACTTATATCAATTTATTCCATGTATAATGTATTTATTTATGCATCCAGGGTCGCTAAATAAAACGTCTTTATTTCAAGTTTGTGTGTTTTAATGTTTATTTTTATACAAACCTGAAATCAAAGTTTTTGATTATTAAACGTTATATATTAAATGTATACTTTTAAAATCTGTTTTTGAAAAAACATGTCTTGAACTTTTACATATACATGTTTATTTGTTAAATTTATTGCCTGAATGGTTTTAGTTTATAATATATTTCTATAACAAAACATGGATACGACTACATTATTTATATTATAGAGGTAGTGAATTTAAATTCGAATTGTAAAGCTAAGGAAAAAAAATTAAAAAAGGATTTATTACATAAAAAAACAAAACAAGTTTTAACCAGTTCAACCAAGTCAAGAAAAGTTAATGGAAGTTAGTTTTGTGGATTTTAAACATAAAAAAAACAACTCTTGGATCATTTGTCGTGATGATGAATGGATGAACTCTCAACACTTTCAATCAGCCTTTTTATTCAATTAAAGCATTTTCCTTGTGCTTTTAATATCAGTAGAAACATTTGAATCTCAGCCGGCGAGATTTTGTCTCCCGGTCTACATAGAAACGGTCAAACATCAGAACACGAGTCCTCGTCCGAGTGAACAGAAACAATAAAACCACAAACTATTCCAACAAAAAGTGAATCCACCACCGACGCGTCAGTGTTTTTGATTTAGAAAAGCAAGCAGCGGGAACGTTTATTTAGAAACTTTATTTTTCCACTTTACAATTTCGGATCGAAAAAAAAGCCCTGAAAAAAATAATCGTCCAAAAAAAAAAATACATTTACATCAGAAGTTTGGTTTGATGGACAGATGCTGGTTAGTAGAGAAGGAGCACTCGTTTAAATTTAGTGGTATATAAAATAAATTTAAAAACAACATTGCGATTAGCACCGTAACTGTTCTTTTTTTTTTCTTCTTTAATAAAAGCATCAGAACCTTTTCCTTTCTGCTGACGTCATAAGAGCTTTTAGACGATGAGGTCTTTGTCCACGTCCTCTGTGAAAACAAGAAAACGTTGGTTTGAAATCCTTCATCAGGAAAATGTTATTCAGTTCATTAACTGCACTTTGACATCAGAATATTATGACATCATCCCAACATAAGAAGATGGAAAAACAATTAAAAATGTAAAATAATCCAAAAAATGCACATACGAATAATTACTATATTCTTTATATGAACCATAAAATACTGTATCACATATAATTAATTTTAATAACGTTATAATACAATAAAAATAATCCACATTTAGACCAGAAATTATTCATCTAAGAATAATTAAAAAATATATATATTATAATGATAAACATTATATTTTTAAAGTCAATATAATTAAGTAATTTAATCATAAATATATATATATATATTTTACATAGTTCTAACTAAAAAATATTGCTTCTATTTAATATACAACATTTAAAGTATTTAAATTAAATGTATTAAATATTTTAATTCTGCAAAACATAGCTTATAATATTAAGTAAAAAAAGAAATATTTTATTTTAATGCATTTAATGAATCTTGTCTCATCTTAACACTTAATGAAATGAATAAACATTTAAGTAAAAATTGAATTTTATAATGATAAGACATTTTAATATAGTAATTGTATTTAAATAATAATTCTAATAGTTAGAAAATAGAAAAATCCAAATTTCCAATACAATCACAAATATTGTTAATTAATATTTTTTGTAATATTTGGTTATTTATTGTAAGTTGTTTTGTTTTATTTGTGGAAATTTGTATGTCTCGAAATGTACTTTATTTTGTGCATTGTCAGCATTTCTGTCCAATGGAAGTAGTAAGTAGTAAGTAGTAATTTTTATTTATATAGCGCTTTTCCAGACCAGGGTCAGAAAGCGCTTAAACAATCAAAACAATATTCAATAAAGTATATACTTTAAAGGTCAAGATAAAACTGAGAACAGGAGTTCCAGAAAATCAAGGAAAAAGCCTGAACAAAGTGTCCCAGCCCTGGACTCTGCTCTGGTCTCTGGTCCCGCGACTCACGCTCTTTGATGCCGAAGCAGTTGGCCCACTCCTCCAGGGCGATGTACTTGTCGCTGTCGGCGTCGCACTCCTCGAAGAAGCGAGTGGTGCAGTGCTCCATGGGGATGAGGGGGGCGCGCAGGGGAGACAGCTCGGAGTGGGTCAGGTACCTTCAGGTCAGAAACAATGGAGTTCAACTTTCAACTTCGACTGGGGTCGATCGTGGGGAGGGGGGATGGTTACCCGTCGACGGGGTGCTGGTCCAGCTGGCCGAACTGCCAGTGGACGGGGTAGATGTACATGTTGTAGTTCTTCTGGAAGTCGCGGGCCAGCAGGTCCAGAGAGTGCTCGCCGGCCTGAAGACGCTTCTCGTTCTCGTAGATCTTCTGGACCTGAGGTGAAGGAAAAAAAAGTCTGAGAATCTATCTATCGTGCTGCCGGGTGGTCGTCATGACGCCAGACTTTTATATTGTATCTCAGACACTTTACAGTGTTAAGTTTAATTAATTTCAGCAGCTCGGTGCCGATAAAAGGACCATAAAAACCTTTATTTGGACTCAAGAACCTCCAGTGCTCACACACTTCAAAGCACGGACATTTAGACAGTTTTACAGAAACGTTTATGCCCAAAAAAGGGCAACTCCAGAGAGTGTTTGGATGGACTCACTCTGATCTTCTGCTTCTCGTTCAGCATGTTGTTATCCTCGTCGCGCTCGTACAGAGTCACCATGACGTTCTTCAGCCAGTCTCTCATGCGCAAAGGGAACTCGCTCAGCTCGGTGTCCATGCAGGGCTCGATCTCTGCGCAGAAACGGTGAACATGAAGATGCGTTGGGCGGTTTACTGGCAGGAATCTTGTGATCGTATCACGATTATTAGATACGTATATATATTTGTATAGTATTGTCGAGTACTTGACTCTGGTGTTGCAGAATTTACAGACCACATGACTCTTGACGAAGTTGTAACTGCTTTCGTTTGAAAACTAAATAATCAGTCCAAACATCAGCTTTAAAAGCTGCTGGAGTCGAATGTATCCTCTCGTCCTCAGTCATCTCCAGGGAGGACTGCCGGAAGTTGAATTGCAGCACAAAAATTAACAAAATGTGTGAATATTTGGAAGTAAAAATGAAAAAATTATATGTTTATATTGAAATATAAACAATAAAAAACGATTATAAAAATAAAAAAGACACAATAAAATAAAATATAAAGCGATATATTAGTGTATCTCTATTTTCTCAAACCCCTAATATTTACGATGTGTCTTTGAAGGCACCATTAACTAATTAAATCGGGAAATTTGACTTTAAAAGCTAATGTAAAAAAAAAATAATATAATAATGCAATGGTTCTTCTACAAACTAATTTGATTAAAATGAGTCGTTTTAAAGTTATTTTATTTTTGTAATTTATTTTATCTTTCAGAAAGATGAATCCCACATATTGAGCACAGTTTTACCCACAAACATTATGACTGTAAAACACAAATTAAAATGATTTTCTTAATGCATCTGAATTATTTACCATTTAATATACAGAGCATTTTGGATCAAATGGTATTTAAATATATATAAATATATATATAGTTTTATTTTTCTGTGAGCTTAATAAACTTATCAACGAATGGGACTTAAATTCTTCTCAGATTCGTAGTATTCATAGCACCTTGATCTCCACTTGAACCCTTCCACCCAGACGCTTCTATGGCCCGAGTGTGATTGTGTGTCAAAGACATGTAGTCGACAAGTCTGGACGGAGCTTAACAGTCACAGAGGCACGAACGCACAATAAAGACTTTCCTTCCTGAGGAATCAGAACTCGAGAGGCACGAGAGGATCCGAGCTAAACGTTGCTAACATCTTGAAGAACCTTATCATCTGTAGCTACTGCATGAGAAACATGTTTGGATTCTGGCAGACTCGGCTCCAGATGTTTGGACGGGGAGCGTGAGAACTCACGTTTGCAGGGTCCGATGTAGTCGAGGTGCAGCTTGTGTCCCTTCTTGGTTCCCTCCAGGGCGCACTTGGTGGCCTGGAAGTGGCAGGAGGTCTCGTAGGTCTTGTTGTCGGTGCCACAGACCTGCAGGAAGAACGAAGGACCTCAAACATCTCAAAACAAATCTTCAAAATCTCTTTTTCTAACTCACATGCTCGAAGTCTCCCTCGACGGGGGGGCAGGTCGTGGGGTCCTGGCACACACACATGGGGGTGTTGTCCTCGTCCAGCTCGCACACCTTGCCCTTCTTGCAGTGGTGGTTGAGGCAGGGGCCTGAGGACGGAGGTGAGACAGACAAGACCAGCGGTGAGATCCTGGCTTCGGGGTCAGAACTGTGGCCTGCTGGGGTTTCTGGGCTGAGCTGCTTTCACGAGATGAGGGTGTAATTACGGACGCTCTCCACCGGGACGACGCTCTGTCATTACGGCGGGTAAACGGATCCGGTTCCTCCCTGAGCTCATGTCTACATTATAAAAAACCACAGACGCACAAACTGCACTGCAGCAGTTTATCTAATTTGTGGAGGTTTTGTGTGTCACTTTTTGTGCGACCACTCTGTGTGTGTCTGTGTATTAATACATTTTAGTCTACACATTAGTTGTAAGTAAGTAAGTAAGTAATATTTATTTATATAGCGCTTTTCGAGACCAGGGTCACAAAGCGCTTAAACAATCAAAACAATACTCAAAAAAGTACATACTTAGTTGTGTCTCTATGATCATCTTTGTGGACTTCTGTGCGTGTCTGTACACCTGTCTATGAACCCAGTGTGTGTGTGTTTGTGTATCTGTTTATGTCTACCAGCTTGAGTGCTTCTAGACATCTTTACATCTGGTGGTATGCACTTCTGTATCTATACAGGTTGTGTGTGTGTGTAAACTAAAGCCTATCTGTTTGTGTCATCTAGACCTCTTTGTGTGTCTATGAACCCAGTGTGTGTTTGTGTGTAAGACTTTTTATCTCAAACGTCCAGGTATGATTTTATATTCTTAACTCTGTGTCTACACTTTGGTTCACTTGTGTATCTCTTTGTTACTGTGTTTTTCTATCTTGGTGATTGTATGTGTGTGTGTGGTCTTTAGCTCTCTTTTTATGTCTGACAAAAGTGTGTGTATCTTAACATCTGTTTGTTGGTCTAAATGGAAGTTTAAGTGTATGTGTGCGCGTACCTTTCATTGTGTGTAACTGTAATATGTAGTTAGGATTTAGTTTTCTTAGTAAATATGTGTGTGTTTTATCTCTAACTCTCCTTTTAAATCCACACAAAGTTGTGTGTTTCTACTTTCACCTCTGTTTGGCAGTCAATAGATTCATTTATATATATATTTGTGGGTCTAAACGTTTGTGTGTACATATTCATAAATGATTGTGTGTCTTGATAGTTGTGTGTGTGTGTTTTATCTCTCATTCACCTTTAAGGTATATGGAAAGTTGTGTTTGTGGGTCTAAACAGTTGTGTTTATACTTTTATTAGCGTATTTGTGTATTGTGTCGCTGTATACTTTTTTTTTTCTCTTGGTCATTGTGTGTTTGTTTTATCTCCAAGTTGCCTTCTATGTCTATAGAAAGTTTTGTGTTGCAATTTTAAACGTTTATGTGTATATGTTCGTAAATGTTTTTGTTTCTTGATAGTTGTGTGTGTGTTTTATCTCTGAGTCGCTCTTTAAGTCCATTGAAAGTTGTATGTTTGTCGGTCTAAACAATTGTGTGTATACTTTTATTAGAGAATGTGTGTGTTGTGTCACTATATTATTTGTGTCTTGGTAATGGTGTGTGTTTTATCTGTATATCGCTTATAGGTGTATAGAAGGTTGTGGGTCTAAACACTTGTGTGTATACATTAATTAATGTTTTTGTGTCTTGGTAGTTGCATGTGTGTTTTATGTGTGTGTACTGACTCTCAGCAATGACTTCCTCCTCCTCTTCCTCCAGCTCGATGGCCTCGTCAAACTCCCCGACGTCGACCTGCACAGGGTTTGCCCCCTCGACCTCCTGAAGACAGAAGAAGTGACAAACTTCAGCACTGGGACTAAAAGAAGTCACATCACAGTGTCCACAAAACGTGATGATCTCAGCCTCTCGTCTGCCACTAAAACCGACTCTAAAAACGTCACCGCCGAAGAAGCCTGGGAGCGCCGCAGCATCGGACCGCCAACAACAACAAGCAGCTGCATCCACATGTGGTGAAGCCATGAGGAAGAGAGAAAAGCTAATAGATTCTTAAAGTCGCAGAACCACGGCTAAAATTAACAGCTGTGGGATCGCTGGTCCCGCTGGACCGCCGGAGCAGGAAACGATAAAACCTTTGCATGGATGCTTGTGTGACGAATACATAACTGGAACATGATTCATAATCTCTAAAAGATAATGATTTTACAGCCTTAACATTTTAACCATGTCTCTCACACTTATATCATCATAAACATTCTTAAGTTTATTCCCTTTTATAGTATTTATATGTTTTTATTTGACAAATCTTCACTGTTTCTTTTCTCTCTCTGTTGTGTTGGCTTCCAGCTGTGTGACTTCAGCCATGAAAACTTCTTCGCGGGTCATTTGTCGAAGCAGCTGTTCTCAAGTCAGACGAGAGAAGAAGAATCTGGGATCGGAATCCTTGTAAAAAAAACAAGTGGAAATTGTTGCTAATGTTTAAAGAGATTTTTATGAACACAAATGATCATTAAAGTTATTTTTTCTTCTTGTAATATTTATTTAGTCTCCAACCTATGACTGTCGAGCTACATTTGGGTTGTTCATCTTTGAAATTCGCTCTGTTTTTTGGGGGAAATGTGAAAACAGATAATTCATATTAAATTAATTTTGATTTTATTTATTTTATGCATTTGTGTCAAACTCAGGCACCCCGATAAATCATTTTAATCAGAAAGCAAGCATTTGAAACACCTAGTTATTTACTGTTTTTTTGTCAGTAAAAGCAAATGATTATTGGACACCCATGATCAAATGACTTATTTTTATTTCGACTTTTTATGAGTACAATTGGTACTTAAATAATATTAAAATACCATTTAAATGTGATATATTATCATTTTGAAAAGTATAATATATGTTGTTTTTTGTTTGCTCTTTATAATAAAGAGGCAAAATGTTGAAGATTCAGAGCCGGTTGATATGGGTTTGAAACGCAGCTTGATACAGTATATATATGAGGCGTCACCGGGTTTTCCAACAAACCCAACTGCCTATTTAGAAGGTGCAATTTCTGGATGTTTTTTTTTTCTCTTTAAACATCTGGACTGACCTCAACAACAAGCTCCTCGGCTACTGGCTCTTCCACGATGACCTCCTCCTCGGTCTGAAACACATAAACACAAATGTTCAGAGGAAGGACAGTTTGAAGACGGAATACGCCTCGCAGCAGCTGGAAACTTGAGGAAGAGATCAGGCAGGAAATGAAAGAGGAGGAGACGCCCGCTTGGAAACACAAAGAGAGGAACACAACCCGTAAAGTACCGGACAATAGTAGACTCTTTAAACAAGAGTACACTGTGGCTGTAAGTGCTTTTGGAAGTTTAGGATTCCACGTTTCTGGACGTCACCATTTTGTTGTTGTGGCTAGACGAGTGCAGGACAGAGGAAGCGAAAGAGTAATAAGATACTTACAGGAGCAGCCATGGCGTGGCCAGCCAGGCACAGAACGAACAGGATCCAAACCCTCATCTTCAAAGTCTGTGGAAACAAAGAAGAAAGGTTTATGAGAATATATTTAAATACCAAAAAATATAAATATTGGTTGGACATATTTGAAGATAACAATAATTAAGTTTTGGAAGACAATTTATCTATATTACTAAGAACTACCTTGAGGAAAAAAAGATGAAGTTAATCTGATTTATTACAATAAAATAAAAGTATGTACTGTATGTAATTCCATTCCATTTTATTTAAAGTTTCACATCACAACAAAGTTATCTCTGGACACTTTACAGTTTAAGTAAGACTATATTGGAGAAAAGAAATAAAGATCCCAGCGGATCAACAATGAGTGACTCGGGGGGGAAAAAAGTCCTTTTAGACGGCAGAAACCTCAAGTAGAACCAAACTCACAGTAACTCATTTTAAATTAATTAAAAAAAAAAAATCGGTTTTGTTCAAACAAACACGATCAATTACATTAAATATTTAATTAAGTATATGATAAATAAACAAATAATAAAAGGTAAGTATAAACTATTGAATATAGAAGAAGTTTCTGTGAATATCTCTAAGAAGGTTCGCATCTAACCGAGGGTGTTATGGTGCAGAAGTTGTTCTCTGAATGAAGCTCCACCTGTGACAGTTTCTCCTCAGGCCCTCTGGAAAGAACCGCCGTGGATAAATTTAATGTTTTTTTTTCCAAATTTGGAGGCAAATATTTCCACCATTCATACATAGTCTCTGTGCCCTTTACGGTAAACACATATCTGTTAAACCAGAGTCCACACAGCCGGGATTAGTGGTCCCTTTTCCATCCGAGACACTTACATAACCATGGAACGGATGAGTTCACCATCAGGATCGTACAACTCGAGCCAACTCTCGGGTTTTCACACCGTTATGTGGAAGTTTTCTTTGCTCTCTATACGCTGAGATGAGGTGAAAACCTCTCAGTAACCCTTGCTCTTACACAAATATGATTATATACCGACCCTGAGCCTCAGGTTTACTGCTTTGTTTGGGGTGTTTTGCAGATGATACGGAAGCTATCTATCAATGAATTTATAGATCCACCAACTGATCCCCGCGATCTTCCTTATTTCAATTTATCCGTTCATCCATCCATTCGTCTATCCAACCAATCCAAACCATTTCAATCTATCAATCGATTGTCCCACAAAACACCCCTTCATAGATTTGTTGAAACGTCATCCATCCGGCCAACCATGCATCCATTTATCCTTGCCTTAAAGACCCATCCTTGAACTATTCATCCACCCAACCACTGACCATGCCACCAACACAACCATCCATCCATCCATGCATCACTCCACCAATCCATCCATCCATCAACCCACGGACCCACAAATCCGTCCATTCATTGAACCATCAACCATCCCTTCGATAATCCATCCATTTATCCATCCCTCACAACTCATAATCGACCCATCAATCCATCTATCCATCCATTCATCCAACCTCCTATTGCCCCATCGATTCATTTATCTACCAGCAACCATCCATCCCCCAGTGACCCATTAATTTATCCAATGACTCTCCCATGAAAACCTATCATCAATCCATCTGTTCATCCAACCTTTAATACATCAACCAATCTGTTCATCCAACTATCCATCCATCTATTTACCTATCCATTCATTCAATGACCCACCCATACACCCACCAATCACCCATCCTCCTTCCATTTATCCATTGACCCTCACATGAAATCACATATCATCAATCTATCCATCCATCTATCAATACATCCACCATCAATCTATCCTTTTATATACTCATCTAAAGATCCAACTGCTCTCAAGGAAAGGATTTTTGCTAAAATATGTCCTCTGGTTATGGTAATGAAACTGAATATCCTTTACATCAAATAATTAATCATCAGATATGAATTAATCTGATACATCAATGCTGACCATCTAAGATCAGTTTGACTTGTGAGTTTTTTATTCTTTTGACCAAGTCTGCCCACATGATTGCCACCATTCCAGGGTTAACTGAGCTTCCATTGTCGCAGGCTCTGGAAAGATTGCCTCCATCTCGCTGCTGGAAGACTAAATAAGGGATCTTTTGTTGGTAATGGAGCTTGACGTCTGCACAACTGTTTCATCTCCACATGCAGACATCAAGATAATCCCGACACGAAGAATAATCTCAGATCCGGAGTGACGACTCAAGGTTTGCCTCAACAAGTCCAAAAAAAAAAAGTTCACTATCACACGTTGCCGTGAAGAAATTCCATGAGATGAGCCGAAGTGTTTTGAGCACACCCTGAATCACAGCAAGCCATCGGGACACATAATGGGAGCCACAATTGTTGGAATTCCTGCCCCCCAGGATTTTAAATAATCCTGACAAGAGCTTGAGAATCTGTCACTACCGTCCACAACTCCACAAGATATGGCATTTCAAACACTTCGTCTGGGTTATTAAACCTGACATATTTAGGAATGGTTGAATAACAGGTTGCTCCGAGGGACAAATGCAATCCGGGCTCTTGACCCTAAGGGTCTCAAAAGAAGGGCATGTTTGAACAGAAGTAGTAAAAAAGGTAACGAGTGTTTACATTGTGAAGTTTGTTGAACACTCTAGAGACACAAAAGACCACAGAATTTATAAGAATACTGTTGATGGTCACTTCAGCAACTATTATGTAGGAACTGACTTCAGCTTGGAAGCACCATGGCGCTAATGGCTACATTTGAATATTACACTTAAAGTTTTGATTCAAATCAAAAATAAAATTGTGATTAAAAGGAAACTATTGTTAAAAGAAAACTTTCTTGACTCACTGACCGGTTCAAATGTTGAAGTCTTCCTCTCCAGTAAGTCCCTCATTGTGACCATGTTTCGAACTTATTAGTTAATAAAACTCTCCCCCGTCTGAAATCTTGGGGAACGAGTTACGAGAGGGGAGTCCATTAAGACGTAATAATGGCTCCAGCCAGCTATAATCACGCCTGCTTTGTTTATACATAGAGTCTCTTGAAGGTGGAGACTTCTTGGACAGATGATGCCCGAACAATCACAGCAGAGTGGGTGTGGTTCTGTAAACAAGAGTGAATCTCCAGAAAACATGTTTTCTGTGGGCGGGGCTTACACACATTTTATAATGTAAATATTTCAACGAGTTTTGTACAACAGACACATACTGATGAGTATAATAGCGGTCTATGATCAGTTCTAAGACACACTTAAATCAACACATTAGTTGCCATCACAACGCCATAATTCCTTTTGAAGGTTGTGTTTGTAAGAAATTATTTTCTACCTACTTTCTATATGTAGCTTTGCCTCCTTCAAACTCATTGTCTGGTGGCTAAATCCAACCTTTCGAGTCCTTCTATGACCTGACAGCCTCGGGTCATAGTAGTAAACCGAGAAACAGTGGCCACTGTGTGAGGCTAAGACGTGGAAAAGTACACCATTGCTGTTATGCTGACGGTAAACTCCATTGAAACACTGTAATGTCTGATGCAGGGAAGCTAAATACGAATGGAAATAAATAATGTCGTGGAGAAGCAAGGGGTCAGTGTTTCAGTGAGATGGACAGGGTGTTCCCGTCCACTCCTACTTATACCTGCTTGGTCAGGGAGTCATTTGGCGCAGGCCTGACGTAACAGCAAAACAAATTATTTTATTTGGAAAGTGGCTCTCATAATCAAACAGGGCCGAGGCGAGAAGGGGAAACTTCAGGCTCATAAAGAAGCTCTTTTACCCTCAAACGCATCTAATCTGGTCGGTGACTCAGCTCGGCAAGTGCAAACTCGCTGTGGACGAAAACAACCTGGAGTCAGGACGGATACCTGCCTGACTTTCTCCTTAATTATTCTCTTTCGCCTCCAGTGCTTGCACCGATCTAGAGGAATTCCTTCTGCTTCTCCTTGGTGATGGAGCAGACATGTCTGAAAGCCTGCAATAATAAGTGGTTTGTGTGCTTGCAAACACGGCAAACAAACAACACTGACACGCAAAAAGGTTGAAGAATTTGGAAGATAACAAAGGTTTTCTTTGAAATGGGTTATCGGATCTTGTTGGTACTGGATACACATTAGAGAACTTTTGACACTGAGTCTTATATCACGCAACAGTGAATCACAGATACAAAATCATTCTACAAACGCAGTCGTGTTCACACAAGACAGAATCTTTCAACAACTCCATCTAACAGATGTAGAAGAGGGGCAGCGGCAGGAATTCTCCCAGAAATCGCACAGAATGTGACAAAAGTTGCCAATGATTGAGGGTTTTTGGTCATTCAACATATTTTCTTTGGGAACAAGCCTTTGTAATAGCGATGCCAATCTTGCAAACCGAACTACATCTTTTTTAATCTTTTGAAAATGATTTGAAATGCCGGATTTGGCAACCAGGCATTGGGTTTGAAACTATACCACTAGATTTCAAGGCTAAGCTTTAACCATTCAGCCATAAAAGCCATCGGTGTTGGTGCCTCTTAACCCTGATTCAGTGAATTCTTTTGAGAAACAAGATGCAATCTTTTGACATTAGCATCGCAAATAAAAAACGAGGGTCAGAACAAAGACTACACGCAAACAACGAGGGAGAGAACTTGTGCCATTTGTTACTTTGTATAGGGTTTTCATATCAATTATACTTTAATTTAATTGTGTAGTATCTATTGGAATTGACTTTTTTTGAATATATAAATTTAGATCGCTGTGAGCAGGATTTGAACCTGCGAGGGGAGACCCCATTAGATTTCGAGTCTAACGCCTTAACCACTCGGCCATCACAGCAATGAGATTTGAGCTCTTGGTCTGAAATGAAGTTCCCGAATGGACTAGCTTAGAGTTTTACTCAATTCAATTAATCGAGGACCTCACAAGGCCTTTGGAGAAATTATATGATTTATTATATGATCAAAATTCATATCCGGGCCCAAAAAATAGAATAAAATGACCAAAATGAACTGGACTTCGAAAGTTTCAACACTGGTTCATCACTAGATGAAGAACCAGTTCTAGAATAGTATAACCACTTTAAGCGTGTTTTTTTTTCTTAAATTGTCCAGAAAAAAATACCTTTTTTATATCAAGTTACCTAACATTGCACAAACAAACGGTAGCTGTTCTTGTCCAAATCAAAAGGTCGGGGGAAGGGAAAAGCAGCTCAAGTGTCAAGGAACTCGGGTTACACAGGTCTTTACTTTCCTTTTTGTTTCCACTCATTCTCTTGCTGTCTGCTTGGAATTATCAATGAGTCTTAGTTTGTCCGCACGTGAAGATTTGGGTCTCGGTTTAGATGCATAGTCTGAAGATAAAGACTGTACCACAAATGATTCAACAGTACTTTTTCAGTAACAAGTTCTAGCACCACTCATTTTATTCTTGGTGGCTTTTCCATTATAACCAGTTCAAGCCTCAGTGTGGGCAGGATGACATTGGGGACAATGGGCGCTTTCAACTTGCCCAACCCCACCGGCCAATCAGGCAGGACGTCAAGGAACACATGAGAACACCTTTTGTTTAAGTAGGTAGGAGTCTGTACAAATAATGTTCAGTTAGTTGAGTCATGAAAGTGCAAAGTACTAATAAATTATTTGAGTGAAAGGAAAACCTGTATTGAATAGGCATACAGTGCAAGATGGTCATAGACAACCTTGTAAGATGTAGAGATAAGGTACATGGACATCAACTTTTAATTAATCGCCTCACGCCTTAAAAACTGTGGCCATCACAGCCAAAACTCTAGGTTTCTGAGATACACAAATCTCAACAAACATTACAGTGCAAGGTAATGATTGTTACCTCTTACCTGGACCTTGAAGTTTTACCAAATTTAAAACCTTGCCCCATTTATTTAAACACACCATGAGGAATTATGGTGTATCTAAATGCACAAATGGGAAAAGTAGGAAAGGAAATAGTTGATCTTTTTTATACAGTTGAGAGGCAAAGTTGACTTCATAGATGCTTCATCTGCCATTTCGTAAACACATATTTGGCTGAAACCGTGTGGAAACTGTCGACTTTACCACATAAGTTTATTCACACATTTATAATTTATCAGCAGCAGCACATACGCGGCCAAGTTATCCTCCGAGATTGACCATCAACCGTCAGGGATTTATTGATACAAACCTTTTACAGCTGTGTTTTCTCTCACTAACCACAAAGTGCTGGGCTGCGATTTACTGCCAATCTGTGATCTCCCGAGAGCCGAGGCATTAAACATTGGCAAGTCTTCTTCAAAGAACTGTGTCAGGGCAGGGATTTCTCTCGGGGTTCAGCTACATCAGAATATTGGTGAGTTTCCCATAACCAAAAGAGACAAATCGGATTTTTTTTCGCTGTGAGCAGGATTTGAACCTGCGCGGGGAAACCCCATTAGATTTCGAGTCTAACGCCTTAACCACTCGGCCATCACAGCTGTAATGTGCTGATTTTACTGGCTGTATACAACTAGCTTATCAAATCCAAGGCGTGGTTCAACTGATACCGGGAACAAAAGGTCTACTCTTAAAGGATGTCTACCATAACGGAAGACACTTTAATCTGTCTTTGATATTAAAGCTTATTTGGTAAATACAAAGCCTATAGTGAGTTATCTTGCTCTTAAAATATAAGATTTACAAGTAAAGTCTATCTATTGCTTCTACTTTTTAGCGTAAGTAGTGGATGCGACAAGTTTTGGTAGACGGGGGTCGGTGCTTCTTTAGGGGTTTGACTGGATAGGAATGTCTTTTTTGGGTTTCAAAGATAAAACACAGTTTCAAACTTGCTGTGAGCAGGATTTGAACCTGAGTCCCCATTAGATTTCAAGTCTAACGCCTTAACCACTCGGCCATCACAGCTGTATGAAGCCAATGGCCCTACTGGCTAACAATCAGTCAAGGTCCATCACAACTTCCCCTTCTGTCTGGGACACTATCAATCCATTAGAACCTGAGATTTCAAGAAGACTTAAATACCGACTCTTAAAAGGTGTCTATCAATTGAATCTGTCTTTCATATCCGAGGAGTGAAAGTCAGCTTGCCAGGAGAATATCACATGTTTACTTATAAGGTCCTAGCTTTTCTACAGGGTCTACTAGAACCAAAAAAGAGGTTGTCCATCATCGCTGTGAGCAGGATTTGAACCTGCGCGGGGAAACCCCATTAGATTTCGAGTCTAACGCCTTAACCACTCGGCCATCACAGCTGTAAATCACCTGGCCAACAACCAGATCAAGTGTGAAACGCCAGGAAACAAAAATCTGATGTTTACCATCACAAAAGACCGTTTCTGCCTTCGATATGAAAGCCAACAGGAATCCCCCCCCCCATTACACCTAACCACTCAACCCTCACATCTACAGGTGTGTCAATTATCCAATTTATTTTCAAGCACGGACAGAACATTGGAGGTTGTTAAAAAAAAGACGTAATATCCAAATGGACTTTCATGTGCCTTTGCTGGAGATGAGTCATTGAAGTAACAGATCTTTTTTCATGTTAATTCCTTCATTGAAACCATCAGGATGTATGAGATTCCACTATGAGTCATGCCTTGGTTGATACGTAGACCTTAATTTTGGGGGGCTGTTCATTACTGGAAAAAGTTACTATGGATTTAAAAGGGACATGATGCAGACTAGTGATCCACAGAATACAAGCCTTTTCAAAACATGTCTATATCTCTGACTTAGTCTCCTTTCTGGGGTCAGTGTTTAGCTATCTAAGCTACATCAGGGCAAAGACATGATTCATCCTAAGATACATCAAACTGTAGTTCATCATAGAAACCATTATTGTTTTATTACAGATTGTCTTCTCCTGGTCAGACAGCAGCACAGTACCGCCTTCCTGTCGGTGGATTAAAGCTCCCGAGGCACTTGCCAGGCTGGCTCTGTTTTTCCCATCACGCTATGCCACAAACACTCCTCCTCCTTCTCCTCCCTCCCCCAATTTTTGCCACCTCAACAATTCACCAGCCAGTGTGAGTGTCTGTCCACGTCAGCGGTGGAGACATGCTTTCCTTTAGTCTCGCCGACAAAACTCAGGGGATTTAAGTGGCCTTATTTTAAATAAATAACAAAGATGTGAGGCGAGAGCTTTGCACCAGCTGAGCTATGATTTGGAAAACTTTTATCTACAACTCCACAGGGAAGGCATTCTAATAATGACATTAGTATTAACGATAAATACTTCTTTAACCATTGGAACAACTATGAGAATCTGACCCATTTTTCTTTCTCTTTCTAGTCTATATGAGTAAAAAATACCGTAAAATTCACTTGTAATCAACTCTGTAAGTTAAAGACATCTGAACAGACAATATATTTATTAAAAAGTTGTCATTTATTTCAATATTTAAAGCAACAGTAAAGAGTAAAAAATGTAAAAAATTTACAAGAGATTGTAAAGTCTTCTCCCACGTCTCTCTACAGCTGGTGCCACAAGAAAAAGACGTCACAGCTGAAAGCACAATTGGGGATTTGTTTTCTAGTTTGTTTTCCTTCAGGCCACGGCCGGATTATTGGGTCCAAACAGAGCGCAGCAGAATCAGAGGTATTGTCTCGGATCGTGGCACTGAAGGGAAACTTGTTATCCAGACTAGGACGGAAAAAAAAGGAAGAAGTGTGGGAACAAAAGTCTGAAGGTGGGAGTGAAAAAGTGATGGAAAAAAGGTTGGAGAAGATAAAAACAAGTAGGAGAATTTGGAGATAAAGATAGTTGGAAAGAAAATAGAAAGGATAAAAAATATGCAACATGGAGAGGGGGAATGGAGGAGAAATTGAGGATTTAAGGAAGTGAAGGAAAAAAGACTGCGGGAAGATAAAAGGATAAGGTCGAGGAAAAAAAGAAGGAGATGATGAATAAAAAAGGGAGGAAGGAATAAAGGGATTTTGAAAGAGGAGAGATGAGTGATAAAAGAGAAGAAGGGAAAGAACAGGGAAATGATTTGGTTCTTGTCAAAAAGTGGACTGTAAAAGTGGTACGTGGCCTAATTGAAAATAAATAAATAAATTGAAGGAATCTCATCTCGAGCGGCAGCTACCCGGTTACCATGGCGACACCGCATTCCTTCGTGGTAATTAGAGAGGGAGTGGAGGAGGAGAGGAGGGGTGAGGAAGGTTCAGGGAGAAGTTTGCTCAACTCATGAAAATATAAAGTTATTGTTCATTATTGATGCAACCGGAGCTGAGTGACAACCTCACCCTCCCTTCCTCCCCCCTCATCCCCCCCTTTCCCTGCCTATGTGGCACACAATCCCCCCCACCACCCTCAAAGAATAGAACCTCATAATCACAGCGTGAGGATCCATTTTCCAAACACAGGTGTTTAACTTAATGACAGAGAATGATCTGAGACTTGCACAGATGTCCATCTCTTTATTTACCTTTTAAATCAGCATTTATAAACATCCTAATAACTGTTTTTTTTTGTCTAACTTATAAGCAAAATCGTGCGATTGAAGAACAGACGTAGCTGCAAAAAAAACGTCAAGACTACAATAGTTGGATCAGGACTTAGAGTCCAGGGATAGGAGCAGATGATGGAGGAACTCTTACCTTTAGCTTTGCAGAGCAGGGAAACCAGGAGAGAAGTCAGCTGTGTGCGGCGCCGGGGGACGATCTAAACAGCTTTGCCACTTCACACACCAGAAAAGTTTGCTCTGGGACGTCCCACTCAACCCACTCCAGGACCCTCGCACCCCCTCCTTCTTTCCTTTTTTTTTTCTTCTCAACCCTTCCATTACACCCTCCCACCGGCCCCGAGCTTGAGGTGGGCCGGGCCAGCTGTGGCTCTGCTGTGTCCCACCACATCAGTTTGGGAGGAAGATGTTTTTTAAATATGAAAAATGTGAGTAAACGAAAAAAAAAAGTTGAACAAAAATAAAGATTAAAAATGGGGGGGATTTTCTGTAGCTGAAACAAGAGTTCAGACAAGGAAGGGAAGGAGGATGTTTAAAAGTTGTAGAATGGTGGAAAAATAAAGGTAATAAGAAGGGAAAGAGGGTGATGGAGGAGTAGAAATAAAGGATGGATCGGTAAAAGTGACTCGTGTGGAAACTGACTCCCTGTGGAGATTCAGCTGCATTATCATCCACTTAGTCACAAACATTTCACAGCATCTTTCTGGGAAAAAACGATTGTCCGTCAGTGGAGGCTGATGTGAGGAGCAGCTGGATCATCGCAGGGGAGGAAAGAGGGATGAAAACGACACGTGGCATTTTCCCACTTTGGACTCCCACAGATGATGACTATGATTATTTTTTCACCTCCTTCCTATAATTTATCTCCTAAATGTATTTTTTCTCGCCAGCTTTTTCTCCTGCCATGTGTCATCAAACATTCAACTTTAACTTCCTTTTTTCTCGTCTTCTCTTCAACCTTACTTCTGTTTCACCACCTCACCTGTCGTCACCATCTCTCCTGCCACACCTTCTGCTCCTCACGCTTCTCTCTCCATGCAGACGTGGCAACAGGACCTCACCCACATCAGGGATTATAGCCCAGGTGGTTCTAAATGATTGTCTTGGGTTCTGCAGGTTTGAGCTCGCTTTGATATAATGGGAAAGATGATGATGAGGATGATGATTTGGAAGGTTAAAATGTTCTTCACGTTCTACAAGGATCCAAGATGGATGACATAGAATACTGTAGTTTTGGGGAGATCATTTATATTCTGGTGTAAAAAAATGGGCTTCCTTTGTTGGCTTGTTATCTTTGTTCATTTGTATTATTATCCACTCCTTCCTCTCTATCCCTTTATTCTATCAAATAAAATATGAAAAATAAATATGTCTTTTATTTTTTGGTTTATTCTGTTTATCTTCTGTTTTCTGAAAGTATTTTATTCCTTTGTTATCTCCTTCCTTTATGTGTTATTTCTTTCTTTCACTTATTCCTTTTGGTCATCTTTTATTTTTGTCCTCCATTGTTTGTTTCTTCATTCTATTCTTCTTCCATACTATACTATTTTTTTTCCCTTCACATCTTCCTTCCTTCTTGATAATTTGCTTCGTTCATTGATTTCTTCCTCTGGTTCTTGATTCCTTCGTTTTTTTTCCCATTCATTCAGTTGCTCTTCTGTTCTTTTCATTTGTTTTTTGGTATTTTCTTCTTCTTCTCGCTGGATCTTCCTTTCACAGACTCACTCCTTACTTCTATCCATTTTTCGTTTGCCAATTCAGTCTTTTTATCCACCATTACCAAGTTTTTATCAAGGCAAGAATGTGTACTTTTTCTAGATAAGGGTGAAAAGGAAATGGATTCAAAAAAGTAGGAAGCAAAGTGAAGGACAAAAGAAGGCAGAAAACATAAACGCTAAGAAGAAAGGAAGAATCGTGGAATGAAGCAAAGATACAAGAAAAGTGATACAGCAGACTGCTATCGGGGAAGCAGGATAACGAAGACAAGTATCAGAATGTTGGAAAGGTACAATAAGGAAATTGGGAAGAATAGTAAGTAAGTAAGTAAGTAATTTAGATTTATAGAGCGCTTTTCCAGAACAAGGTCACAAAGCGCTTAAACAATCAAAACAATACTCAATAAAATATATACTTTAAAGGTCAAGGCAACACCGAAGGAGTCAGTAGATCCATCAAACACAGAGAAGGTCGTTCCAAAGCTTAGGAGCAACAGCCTGGAATTTCTCTCCTCTGGTCCTGAACCGTGTGCGAGGAACCATCAGCAGATTCTGATCCACAGACCTCAGAGCCCAAGCTGGGGTGTAAGGCTGGATCAGATCAGTGATGTAAGGAGGAGCCTGACCATGAATAGATCTGAAAGTAAGAACCAGAATTTTAAAGTTGATCCTGAAAGAAACTGGCAGCCAGTGAAGAGATTTAAGGATCGGAGAAATGTGAGTTCTTCTACTAGAGCAGGTCAGAATTCCCGCTGCAGAGTTCTGTATCTGCAGGCAAGACAGCTCCTTCTTGTGAAGACAAGAAAACAAACTGTTGCAATCGTCCAGGCGAGAAGACACAAATGCATATTAAAAAAGAAAGGGTAGAAGGTGAGAGAGCCAGAAAGGATTGATGGATTTACGAGTGAGAAGGTTAAGTAAGAAAGAAGGAATGCAATTGTTGCAAAGGAGAAAGGGAATATGGAAGGAACACATTAATGAATTGGCAGAAGGATTTAAAGAAATAAGAGAGGTTAAGGAGAGAAGAAGGATAGAAAGGAAAACAAACAATGTAAAAATGTAAGTAAGAAACAAAGACCCAATGGTAACTGAAGGCTTCATAGATTGTTTACAAGCACTGGTGGTCATAATGTTTCACTGCAGTCACTTCAGTCCCACCTGTAGAGCAAGTCCACCTCAGCAGAACTGAGCCAGACGGAGGTCGACCCTCGGTGTCGGAACATCAAAAGCTTCTTTTTAACCACCGTTTCCTCTGTAAAGTCGCCACAGCTCCCGAATTATTGCTGCCGACCACGAGACACACTGAACCCTTTATGCCGGAGATGTTGAGCCTTCGGTCGCACGCCTCCTTCTCGTCTTCTCCCTTCTCTCCTGGACAAACAAACTCTCCGAAAATACTGACGAAGGGAAAAACGTCTAAATAAGGGTTGATAGGAAATTACATAACTCAGTTGAAAAATTATATTTAGAGGAGAAAAACAGAGGTGAAATTCAACTCTGTGGATAAAATAAATAATAAAAGAAAAATATTTTAAAAATCAGGAAAAACATTTGGTAGCCCAATACATTTAAATTGTATTGTATTAAAAGTTAAAAATACAGAATAACCTATAAACAAAAATGACATTAATTCAATTAATATTAAGTGATAAATATAAATAATATATTGCAAAAGCCATCCAAGAGAAACCTGTTTTATCTTTAGTGTCATTTGACAAACAATTGTAATAGAAAGAAGCACAAAAAGTAGCTTTAAATATTAATAAAATAGATATATAAAATAAGCTAAACTGACCTTGACGCAGAACCAAACCAACTATTATAATACAATTTACTAAAACGCGAAAATAAACTCTTCCAATTTCAACACGTCATCTCAGAGTCCAAATCCTCTGCCAGAGCACAATGAAGATCCTTGTGTGAGTCGAGTCTATTATTTAACGTGGTGCTCTGAGCCGCCACACAAGCGTAATGACGGGGTAGATGCTGTAATTACGCCGAAACGTACCGAAGAGAAACCCACCGCTGGGAATCCAGTCCAGAATCTGTCTCCACGCTGGCGAGATTTCCTTTACTTGGACGTCAAGAGAGTCTGGACACTTGGCTTTAGTGGTTTAGCTTCTAGAATACTAGCAAAACAATCTGGATTGAGGCGGTTGTCGAACCCTTTTTAACCCTTTTATTATCTCAGGGAAAACACCCGAAAACAAATGTGTTTGAGGTATCCCTTGTGTTGTATCTGGGTCAAGATGAGCGACCTCCCTGGCTTCCAGAAATACATATGCAGTGGTTGAGGTCGTTCTCCTTGAACCAAAGACAACACAAGGGATACCCTTAAAATACATTTGTTTTCAGGCCTCTGGGTCACCTTGACCCAGAGCTAACACAAGGGATAAGCCAACTCAAAAAACAGGAAGTGAGTTGGACTCATGGAATGTGACCTCACTGTTGCATAAAGTAGACCCGAGTCGCTCAGGTTTTTGACCTGGTTTAACCAGCATTTAAATGTTTATAAACCCAAACACATCCATCCATCCATCCATCCATCCATCCATCCATCCATCCATCCATCCATCCATCCATCCATCCATCCATCCATCCATCCATCCATCCATCCATCCATCCATCCATCCATCCATCCATCCATCCATCCATCCATCCATCCATCCATCTCTGCATCCATCCATCCATCCATCCATCCCTTCCATCCATCCATCCATCCATTCCATTCCATTCCATTCCATTCCATTCCATTCCATCCATGCATCCATGCATCCATCCATCCTTTCCATCCATCCATCCATCCATCCATTCCATTCCATTCCATTCCATTCCATTCCATCCATCCATCCATCCATCCTATCCATCCATCCATCCATCCATCCATCCATCCATCCATCCATCCATGTGTACATAAAGTCATGCTACTCCCTGATACGAAAGACTTTTCCAACAAAATATGAGTTTTACTCTTTGTGTAAAAAAAACCTTAAGAATGTTTTATCAGGTATTACCTTGTAATATCACAGGAATTGAGAACATATCTTTCTTTCCTGTGTTCCTGGCCGGCAGACTTTAATATCGCATTTTCCCTTCCAATAAAAGTTAGAACGAAAACGGATGAAGGAGATGAAAGGAAAATGAAGCTGCAGAGGTCAGCAGTGGAAGCGGAGTGTACATACTGTACTGTCAATAAACTCTCACACACGCTGTTTTTGATTATTTTTGGCTGCACGCAAACGTGAGGAACTTCAGAAGGACGACCAGAGGCGGTTCAGTGGCAGCTACACAGCACGATCATTATAATTTGAAGGTGTAAAGAGACTTAAAACAGAGTAACCTAAAATTATTTTCAATTAAATACTGTATTTATAGGGACATATGATATCATCAGAAAGTGAGGATGTGTTAATAACCCTTGATGTTTCCTTCATAAAGACATATGAAAAGGGGGCCCAGGATTATAAATATTTCATTCAAATCAAACTATTTCTTAAATCTTTTTTTTAAATGGGGTTTGGTAAAAGAGCGTTCCAAGGAGACATTTCTGCTCAGGGTTGAGACCTGTCTCCACACGCTCTGATGCTGCCGTGTCAACAATTCTTCTCCCTGAAGCCGCTCGGAGGCAAACCTGGATTCTTGACTCGTCTTGAGCAATGCTCCAAAATGTCAGCCAACTGTTAAATGTCACGATCTACAGTCCAGACATGAACTTCCAAGAAAAAAAAAGAAAAAAAAAAGGGTTCACATTAGGTTGTTGTCGGGTGGACTCTGGGCCGGATTCAAACTTCAATAGATAATCTTTGTTTTCGGTTAAAAAGGTGACTTTATAAGTACATTTAATGGTTGCAGGAAGTATATAGAGTTTTTGATAGTCTTTTATGTCTTGGAATCTCTGTTGTGCCGTTGCCACATACCATCTTGTATTCTTGTATATCGAGAAAAGGGTTCTTGTAGGGTCGATTTACTTTCCTGGTAACCCCAAAAAGTACCCTCAGCAATACATAACAATGGTATCTGACCCACTGCTTTAAAGCAGTTCGGTGGTAACGTGGATGCCAAAGAATAGTTGAATAGTTAAGAGCTTCCTTAAATAGAGAAACCAACTTCACAGTCTTGACTGCCCAAACAATCATGAGAGATAACATGAAAATGTCAAAATATTGCCGCTTTAAAAGACAAATAAAATAATGTTTCTGATGATCTTCAGAAGCCTGGTCTGGCACTAGTGCGTAAACCGCAGAAGAAAAGCCGTAGAAACATCTCAGGCATCCACGCACTGTTTATTCCTATTATCTCTGGGAAGTTTCTCTCATTCCTGCCTAATCTGGTCAAGATTATAACATGAAATCTCATGTAGCGGAAGAAAAAGACTTGATGATCACCAACCAACAACAACGAAAAAAAAAACCTAAAACAATCCTTGTGGTTGACCCGACTGCTGCCGGAACACTTTAACAATAAGAATTATGGCTTTGTTGAATATAAAAGCCAGAACTAAATGACAGATCAGACAAACACAATACACCAGTGAAGTGTAATTTTCACTCTTTTAACCACTTGCTTTTTCCTCCTTGAAGTATTTGTTTTGGAGCACGAGACTGTGTTTGACAGCAGCTGTTCGTCGGCACTGAGAGACGGAAATGCTGATCTGATTCTCGAAGACGTTAGATATATATATATATATATATATATATATACTGACAACGTTTGGATCACGGTAAGGGAAAAGAGGTCCAGTCCAGTTTTCTGTGTTATCGCTGCAGGTTCAGCACAAAGAGCCTCTGTTCGACTCAGACGCTAGTGAGGCCTGAAGGGGCCGAAGCGAGGGTCAGTTGAATCTTCTCCGTCTGGCACGTCCTGCTTCAAACATTTACACATCAACTGTTAGAAATGTATATTGTTTATTAGTATTAACACATCATATAGGGAAATGCGTGCTTAACAATCACAAGTATTTTTTTTTTCAGAAAAAACTATATCCTAGATGTTAGATAACATTGATACGGTGATATATTATGATATTTAAGATACGGTATCGATATCAGAACATGTTCTTTTCTAAAAGAAAATTTGGGGAAAAAATGGTTTATTTTTTTGGCTTGAAATCCTATTTTATTGTTAAACATCTTGTTATACGTGTTTGGTTTTTTGTTAAATAGTTGCCAATTCCTTGGCAGCTAAAGGAACTTATTAAATCCTGTAAGATTTTGGCACATGACTAAGGACGAGAGGATACAGTGGAGCTTTTAAAACTGATGTTTTGACACATTTTGGTTTTAAAACAAATGAAAGCAGTTACAACTTCATGAGTCATGTGGTCTGTAGATTCTGCAACACCAGAGTCAAGTACTCGACAATACTACAAATGTATACTTGTTCCTACAGTATCAAAATAAATGCCAATATATTGCATCTTTGCCCCTGTATCGTGAGATATATCGTGTTTCCAGATTTTTGCCAATACACAACCCTACTGTACAACATTTCCATTTTACCAGAAGTCCTCAGTAAAATGTTCCAGACTTTTAGATCTTGCTCAAAAGTGAGGGAAGTATGTGAGGCATCCTTGACTCATCAGGACACAGGGAAGAAAGAGCTGAGCTAAAGGACAATCACATCATCCAAGAAATATGGTTTTGTGTATTGAATCTGGCTTCTCATAGATAGAAGCTCAGTCGTCTGGGATTAGAACCACTGCTTTTCCTGAGTCGATTGTTTAAAGAAATCTCTTTTAAGAATGTAGCCATTAGCCTTTTTGTTATTCTCTATGACCTCAAATATAATTCAGTTATACAAATAAAACTCCCAAGTGGAATTTCAAGTTGCATTAATATGATATAATGTATTTATTTGGTAACTAGTCAACCATCATTTGAGTAAAAAGTATGAAAAAGTTGACTAATTCGGATGTTTTGAAGCCTTCAATTATTTGTATTATAGATTCTAGAAGGTTCTTCCCTGGACAGGGTACAAAAAACAAAAACGAATCAAAGAGCGACCTCTAGCGGCAGTTGCATTATTTAAATAAAAAAAAGATAATTGATGAAGTAATGCCTTTGTAGCTGCGTTAAACACGTATTTATCAGTAAGAACCATTTGAAATAAAAAACGAATAATGACCAGAATAACATAAAAAAATATATATATATAAATATATAGATGGATAGAACTTTATTGATCTGTCAGGAGGTCTCCTTCAGGAAATTGTTTATCCAATAGCAATACACAGCAATCCAGACGATAATTAATAAAAAATAAAAATAAGAACAAAGTACAGAGTTATATATATATATATATATATATATATATTGTTAATGAGCAACAAATGACATGATCCTTTTCCATTTCACATCCAGGTCAGGTTTCTTCATCGTTCCTACTTTCAATTACGTTTTGTAGAAGAAAAAAAACAACAAATTTCAATGGAAGAAGTGTTTATTAAGTGGCAACACTGACAGTAAACTCCATATCTATCCATACATTTTATGATTAGTCAAAGACAGCTATGGACATACCAATTAAGAAGTATGGCTGATGGTCCCAGAGAAGAGGGGGACGAGGGACGGGGGTTTAGATAGTTAATAATCAGTAGATAGTTACTGAACATCTTTTCACCTGATTAAAGGGGAATGTATGGCAACAATCAATAGATTGAATAAGAAACTTGAGATTACTTGCATTAGGTATAGGAGAAGAGCAATGGCAGAAGAACGTGAGCAATGACTCAGGATAGACATGGTGCCCAGATAATTGTCGATTTTAACATGTGCGTGTGAGCGTTTATCAGCGGTCGAGTCTGTTCCAGGCAGGTGTGGTTTTTAATTTCCTACAATGATTCTTCATTTGACACAGCAGCAGGTGGTGGTTATTCTGGAAGAAAAATAACAAACATTCAAATATACTCAATCGCCCACTATGAGACACATTTAATTAGATGATAAAGAAAGAGATAAAACTGTCAACCCCTTTTTAACGTCCCAGTAAAAGTGTCGTTTTACAATATTTTTTGCTTGAATGTCAGTATTCCAACATTTTATTGCAAATTGTGATATTTATTTCATTCATTATTTTTATTCCAAACCATAATCACTAGGAGGGTTGGAAAATATAGATATATCACAATATAATTTTCAATCATACTGCATTTATATTTGACTTTTTTTCTTTTTTTTTATGATATAGATATAGATGCAAATATTAACGCTGTTCATTGTTCTAATGTAACTTTCGGCCTGTCCTATGCAACTAATCCCGGCCATGACTAAGGACGAGAGGATACAGTCGACTCCAGCAGCTTTTAAAGCCGATGTTTGGACAAATTTTGGTTTCAAAACAAATTAAAGCAGTTACAACTTAAGAGTCATGTGGTCTGTAAATTATTCAAGACTATAGTCAAGTACTCAGACAAAAGAACAAATATATTCTTGTTCCTGTAGTATTGCAATATAATTTATCGTTAGCCCTGTATCTTATACCGCCTAAGTCATCACCATGAAAAGTATTTAGTTGGCAATAAAAGTTTCAGATTCTGACGTCCAAATGTCATCACAAACTGTTATTTAAAACATAATAAGATACAAACCTACACATCAGCTTTCGCTTCTTCTCTCCCTTCACTTGGTTCCGTTGTACTTGACCTCCTTTCCACACTTCTTGAGCGTCTCCATGAGCTCGTCCGAACTTCTGTCGGACTCGATCCACACCAGTTTATTGGGAAGGTCGATCTCGAACTTCACATCTGAGTACGAGAACTTTACTCAGGAAATTCCCTCACAGTTTGTTTGTGGCTGCAGTTAAATTCTAAAGCGAACGTTTGTATACAATCTGATGAACTGATGCAGTTTCACCTTCAGATGCAGATGCACTTTCTTCTACTGAGACAATTGTGACTATTTAACCAGTGAAATCTCGTGGAGAGGATTAACTTTATCAGGTGAGCAAGTGGACGACTGTGATTTATCCGTCATGTGATCACACTATCTTCACTTTCTTTGTGGCCAGACGAACTATTGAGTTAAGAAACAGCTAGAGCTAGACTAGCAAGGAAGAACAATGGAATGTTCAGAGGGTAGGAATGTTCCAGGTCATATGGAAGCTTGAGCAAAAGGTCATTTCTAAACCCTGTAATATTAAACTAGCTTAACAACATCATATGGATTTGTTTGAGGAATTAAAGCATTAGATATTTTAGTTAATACATCTTGGATTTAGGTTTAAAGATTTCCGAGCTGAGAGGAATGTTCTCAAGATGGATCTTTGGATGAGGAAGTGACCACGTTGCATGGCAGACCCTAAACCCCGAGGTGACGTCACACAACACACCAGATACATACGTGAACAGGTCTGAGTTTCAAGTATGTTACAAGAACCTACTCACCTCCCAGTTTGTTCAGGACTCTCGTGACTGCTCCTGAACAGCCTTCACACGTCATCGCGACCCAAAATTCGTGTTTCTTTTAACAGGAAAAACAACACTTTAAAAATACATCAAACTTTTTAAATCACGATTAAATGTATTGCTTTGATTTTTACACTCTTTTTTTTTAAATATTTTTTTAAACAATATCGATCTACCAACAAATCAAAGCTCAAAATAAACGCCCCAAAAGCACGACGTACTCAAAACTAAAGAGGATTTGAACCAACAACCTATAAACAATGCTAACTCTTTTTAACAGGCTAGCAACTTGACGATAACATTAGCTAAACTAAACTGCGTGCTCAGGAAACACACAAATACATATAGAAAGCGCAGGTTTTTGCAACTCACCGCCATGTTCCAGAAGGTTTTGTGCGAATAATAAATCACAAGCAATGGACTCTGAACTGCAATTCAATTAAAATGATGCAAATGGCGTAAAAAAGGGACTAGCCGAACCGGTTGGCCACGGATGTAAAGATACCAGGAGTTAGATAATTTCCGGTTAGAGCAAGCGATACAAAATATGTTTTAATGGATAAACAATTGAATTTATAGAATAAAAAAACACAGACTGCAGTTATATGGTAAAATAAACACATTAAATAGTTTAAAAACAATAAAAGCGTCATAAATAGTATTATTGTTATTTAAAATCAAGTCAACAATCTTCATATTGAATGGATTTTATGGTAAAATAGGTAAATTAAATGAATTTTAAATACAATTACACGTTTTAAGAAATGTATTTAGAGATCTTTATGACCTGTGACAAGAAAAAATAAGCTCCGCACATGGACAAGTTTCCGTTTCATTTCAAAATAAAGTTTACAAAAACGACAACAACACGGAAATGAAAAATAACAAAAATAAATAAATAGAATAAATACTGAATGGTGATGAATTAAAATGCGCATTGTAATCTAGTTTAACATGTGGAAAGAGTTTTATTTATTATTATATTGAACCCTCTATACATGATTTAATTCAAACTAAATTGCGAGTAAAGAAATACCATCAACGCGTTTAAAAATAAATAATAAATATCGTAAGTAATATCCCACATATTTTACGACTATCATCTGTCACTATGACAACAAATCAAACGACGTTCCGGACTCGCTCCCTCCGTCAAGTGTCACGTGACCTCACCGCTGGCGAGCTCGGCAGAGACACGAAGCCAGCCGAACCGATCCTGCTCCGGCGCTCGGGCGGTGCTGTTGTTGTCATCCCACTGCAACGACGACGAGGACGCCATGGAAAACACGACGTCTACGGCGATGTTAGTCCTTCTCAGAAGCCCTTAAAAACCCTGGAACGGATCCGCAGGTTTTCTATTTTCCCCTTGTCGTCCCGGAGGTACGTTCCGATCCGCATCCGGTCATTGGCGGCTAACACTTGCTAACACGATTCGTAGATTTCACACTTTTTAACTCGATTTAAAATGTGTTAACGTCACACACGCAGGTGGTTTAAACTCGTGTGTGTTTATCTTTTCGACCGGTTTTTAATCCCCTAACTGTTATTTTGAGCGCTGGCCTTTTTCGTGCTATTTCAGTCGCAGACGTGTGTGTTTCTAGAAAGCTAACCGCTAAACAACCTTATTACTCCATGGTTCCGATCACATCGGTTCTGCTCGTCTCATCCCTGACATTGAAGTGTGTGAGAAACACACACACACACACACCCCAGACTGAGTAAACATTGGTTTAAAAATAATTGGATTATGTGTTATCTCAGAGTCTGTATATATAAATATATATATGTGCGTCATGAGCTTCACTGTCAAAGTCCAACTCCTGGATGATGATGATGATGATGATGATGACACCTGAGAAATACTGTTCATCTTCCTCATGAGTTGCTTGACAAAAAACCTCGTTTTATGATCAATAAGTGAAGGCAAATGATGATACTTACTATTGTATTGATATAGCACCTTTGACATTAGGAGTCATACATTGTTTTACATTGAAAAACATGATATAAAATGGCATAATTATGAAAGAAGAAAATGTCCATCAGAAGAAGGGAAATAACGTTTTTGCCGCTGTAAAAATGAAAGTATACATTTATATGCACACACACTCAAACATATACAGTATATTCAAAGAACTAGTCCAACACGCTTGTTTTTTTTTATCAAGTTGACCCCAAAGAATAAACCTGTTAACTAGTAAAACAAATAGTCTTTTTGTTTCAAAATATCCCCTGTTTTCACACAAACGTTCTCACTCCTTCAAGAAACATCTTAAGACATTTTTATTTGTGCAGGCTTTTCCTTGATTTTTCTGGAACTACTGTGTTGTTTCTCGATGTTATCTTGACCTTTTAAGTTTATATTTCATTAAGTATGGTTTTGATTGTTTAAGCGCTTTGTGAGCCAGGTCTGGAAAAGCGCTACGTAAATACAAATTACTTACTTATTTACATTGGCATATAGTCTGTAACAGCAAGGACACACGCATAATTGTCGGCATAGAGTCAAATAAACATGGATGCAAATACGCAAAGATCTTGTTGTAAGTGAGTCAGTAAGTAACGGTTATTTGTAAAGCGCCTTTCTAGACCAGTGTTGTAACCAGTCGCTGATTCAGCAGGTTTTTTTTTTGTACACTTGATTCCGTTTTTTTTTTTACTGGTCTCGCCATTAAAATTTTCCTTTTTTTTTCAACTCTGAAAATGGGTCTGTCTATATAATGCTGACATTAAACCGGTCCTCGGTACAATGATACTTACAGTACATAAATGATATACAAACCAAAGTGTTTGGTTGATAAAAACGTCAATTTATAATCATAAAAAGTGAAGGTTAATGATCACAACAACAACAGCAACTATAATAATAATAATAATAATTGTATTTACATAAAAAACCAACATGATTAATTAAAAAATGTTCTTTTAAAGTAGGCGTCGCACACATAAAGGACGTCATCATCTGCATACAGGAAAATATACGTAGATGCAAACACACAAACGTCTTGTTGGAACCAGTCCAGAGCTCTTGTTGATTCTGCTTTTTTAATGCACTTAGTTTGTTGTTTTTTTAGTTCATACAACTTCAATTTTACTTTCTTTCACTCTGAAGGTCAATCTGTGAGTATAATCCCGACATGCAATCAGTCTGCAGTACAAAGGTGCAAATACATAGATACTGTACATGGATGAAATAGAAACCACACTGGGTAGTGTGTTCCATGCGACTCTGCTTGAGTTCAACACTGCACTGTGAAACTTGCTGAGTCGCTCAGAATTACGACACTTTGGCCTCCACATACCTTTAAAGTAAGACGTGTCAAGTCCACATTCAGTTTTTGCTTGTTCACTAAACCAAATGCTGATCAAGGCTTTTCCTTCCAGGTCTGTTCAACATTTCGTTGACTCTTCTATCACAATTTACAATAGATCAGCATGTGGCACTGAGAAATTGAACCCACAACTTCCTACTCCACAGTCAGTGTTGTTGCCTTGTGAGCAGACAATCTGCTACAGGATTCCTTTCTTTATCTTATCTATTATTTTATTGAACAATTCAACTATTGTCTTGTCAAATGAGATGTTTCTTGGATGATATTATCTTATCTTTAGTCCTCCAAATTGAATAAATATTTGTTTTTGTTCACTTAATGCCTTCGCTTTTATTTGCCCTTTGGTTCAGCTACTACTAAATAACAGGCATTAATGACGTGTTTATACTGCATTAAAGTAAGTACTTAAATATTGTTGTACATGTATTATTTTGTGGAAAATATCCTTAGAGTCTTATGTAACCAGAACAATTTGAAAATGGACTCCTAGAATAAGTGAAGTCATAGACTTGTTTATTATGTGAGTCATGTTTAGTTGGAAAAATTATTTTGATTTAAAATAATTTTAATTAGGAATTAGACAGATTTCTTCCAGGGGCCTCTTTCCAAACGATCAAAACATAATTAAAAAAGTAGAGATTGATTGATTTTAATTTTGTTTTTCAAGACTTTTCAAAGCAGTAGCAAAATAAAAATCGATTTAAATTAATGAATAGAAATATAATTTGTCTGTCAAGAAAATGATATTGTCGTACATTACATGAATAATAAGTAAATAAAAATAAAGTGATTAAAAAAACAAACATTTTCCACGTCACTCAAACAGAAAGTTGAATAGTTGTGTTTTTCCAGGAAAAGTTATTGACATTTTATCTTTGAAAATATGTATTTATTTTCTGCCAAACATTAGAGGTCTTTATTTAATCTCAATGAATGTTTCTTCTTCCTCACCAGGAAACGTTCGATGTTGGACTTCTCCACTCGTCACTAGTTACTGCTGCCCTGGAAGACGACTTTTCCACAAAACCACCAAGATGATGAGTTCAAGTCAAGACGTCGATGTTCGCGGCGAAGGTACAGACCGTCTTTGTTTGATTATATCGTGAAACCAGGTCAAAGACACGGATTGATATAATCCCACTGTAGACACTGTCAAAGCAGCTTGCATGGATGTTTGTTTGATGGGAGGTCACCTTAAATCGTTGCGTAACAAATGTACTAACTACTTAAATGGGACTTTGCGGAAGGTGTATTGATGAAGAGGAGTTGGGTCAATATTTTACATTTTGAAGATGTAAAGGTCAGAACTGTGTACTTGAAGTTGTTTCATACACGGTCAAGAATACCTTTCACAAAAACATACTATATTTGTTTTGCTTTCCCCTGAAAATGTCAGTCTTCTTCCAAGATCCACCTTAAAATTGTGGGTGGTTTTTCATGAGGTGAAGAAGAGAGTGCAGGAAGGGTGACTTTACTCTCTCGATGTACGGTTTAAAGCAGAAAACGAGCATGTTTTGTTTTAATTCTAAAACAAACAAGATCATTTTTATCTAAGTAAAGATAGATGTAATTTACTATAAATACCTTGTATTCACTAAGTTGAGTTTGAAGTTTAATAATTGGGTTTCTCTCGGCAACAAGTCATGGAAAAGTTATTGACATTTCATCTTTAAAAATATGTTTGTACTCTTTTCTGGCGAACATAACTATATCTTTATTAATTCTTTATTAATGTTTCTTCTTTACCAGGAAACTTTGGATCTAACTAAAAAAACATCTTCTTTAATATAACTGATGTTTGTGTTTACTATATATATATATATATATATGTTTGTTTTTTCTTGGTGATACATCCTGGAACATGTTGCATACAATTAACAAAAAATATGTTCTTTAATAAAGATGAATATTAGGAAGAATAAATAACGAAATTATTGATAATATTAAAAAGTATGTGGAAAAAAAAGTCTTAGAACAAGTATGAATTGAATTAGCTTTAGCGGTGGATTAATATAACAAGACAATAATAGATGAATAAGAAGACTTTATTATCGGCAACATTTCGACATGCATGGACGTGTCTGGAGACTTTGTCAAGATAAAAACCCTTTCTCTGTAAAAACCCATGTATCAACGTTCCTTCCAATATTCAAGCCATGCTATCTACGGAACAAGAAAGACAAATTCAAACTTGCTAATCTTGTGGGTCAATAAAAAGCTCCCAGTGTTTGCTTGCCATAACAGTGGTCATAAGACGTTGGTTCTATCGAGCAGCTCATATTCGTCAGACGATTGTCTGGAGGGTTTGCCAAGGATTAAAAGAAGCCAGAAGTTGCTTTTTCATCTGTTTGGAATTGGATTGATGATCCTTGTTTACATGTGAGTCAAAACGTATTTGTTTCTATTCGGTTCCACAGACTCTCTTCAACATCAGTTTTTATAACTTGAAGAATTTTCTTCAAGATTATTTTAATATATACAAAGATTTTCTCTGCGATCGGTCGGTTTGTATTTCACGCCTTGACGACAGATTCCATCCAGTGACGAAAAACCTTGGGTAACCGTGTGATAACCCCAGTAGTTCGTAGAAAGAGGTAGTGCAAGTAACCTATCGCTCAGTGAAGCAACCGTGTTTCGTGCGACATCAGCGAGCCAACATTTATTCTGTGGAGTTTCTTTCAACCCTGTGTGCCATCTGCGGTTTTTAAACCAACATCCAATAATGTAGGTTTTATTTGAGCTCGACTTGCATCGTACCGCTCGAACGGTCTCGTGTGCGTGTTTAAGCGTAGCATATTTAAACATGCTGACACCAAACATTATTTTAGTGTCGCTGGTTGTAAACCCACACCTAAGACAAACGTCATGTTGGCTATTAAACATATTTAAAAAAAAAAAAAAGTGTCCACGTCAGCCAACCAAAGTATCAAATGAGGAAGTCCAGCAGGAACATCTTCCGTTTTTAAGCTGAAGGTTTATCAGCAAACGTGAAATATAAAAGGCAGAAGTGTAAGTTCAGACGCTGCATCTGTGGCGTCACATTAACCTCAGGATCCTTAGTGCGGCTGCTAATGAACTTTAATTTTAG